>NW_020173922.1:193180-363495 GCF_003031525.2 Neophocaena asiaeorientalis asiaeorientalis | reverse complement strand
AAAAAATAATAAAATAAAATAAAATAAGTACTAAAACAACCAAAACTAATCTACAGTGGGAAAAAGAAAATCAGACCTTCGTGGTGCAGGGGTTGGGACTGCCTGGAAAAGGACATGATGGAACTTCCTGGCAGTAATGTTCTAAATCTTAAAGGATTTGGGTTTCACGGGTTGTCAAAACTCATTAAATGGTATAATAAAGTCTTGAGCATTTCACTGTATGAAAATTTTACCTCAAAATAATGAAAAATAACCATAAAGAAACACTGAATTGTATATATATATATAAACTGAAATGTGTAGGGGTAAAATATACTGATGTCTTCATCTACAACATACTTTGAAATGCATCAAGAAAAAAAGATGTATTAAAAAAAGATTTATTGAAAATGGATAGAAAATTGGGTGAATATATGATAAATATAATGAAATGTTCACTACAGAATCTAGGTGGTAAGCATAAACGGGTGTTCACTGCACAATTCTTTCAACTTTTCTGTTGAAACCTGTTAACAACAAAATATTTTGTTGAAAGAACATTATACAGTAATCTCCCTTCCTTTTCTCTCCCCATTTACCTAGTAACCGACACACACTCTATCACAAATAACCACTGTTAAAAATTTCATGTAATATTCTTCCAGAGTTTCTTTACACATATACAAGCAAAATGAAATACATAGGATTTTCCTCCTTTTTACAAAAAAAAGGAGTATACTACAGATGTTATTCTGTATTTTTTATATCTTAATATTTCTTGGCGAGCTTAACATTATCAGTACATGGAGACCTTTATCATTCTGAATGGATAGGCCATAATTTTTTTTAACTAGTCACTTACCAGTAGACATTTAGGTTGTTCCCAAACTTTTGCTATTGCAAAACTAAAATCAATGTTTCAAGGGTAAATTTCTAAACAAATGCTTTAATTAAAATTACATTTTTGGAGGGGATCAATGAATATACATCTATATCATTAAAAAAGTTTTAATTAAAAAATAAAATTACAGGGCTTCCCTGGTGGCACAGTGGTTAAGAATCTCCCCCCCACGCCACAACGAAAGAAAGCCCGCATGCAGTAAAGACTCAAAGCAGCCAGAACTAAAATAAATAAATAGATAAATTTATTTTAAAAATAAAATAATAAATAAAATTACATACCTTTCTTTACTCTTTTACTTTGTGGATTTGACTATTTGACCCCTCAAAAATATGTTTCAAACCCATTAAACACACACATGAGGTCTATCAGTGCATTACAAATGACTAAGCAAACAGTAAAGTAGCCATTTTTAAGCAAAAATCTCACACAAAAACTCAATTACACAAGTAAGGTTATCTTCTCTAATGGCAAGGCAAGTTCCATAAAACTATAGTATAATTGGAGTCAAGCTGACCAGATAAACACTGATACTCCCCATGATTCTGCTCTGTAAGTATGGCCAAATATTTCTTACAAATATCAGACCCTTGGCATTAAAGATAAAGCGCACTGTCATTAAGTGTTCAGTAAGGAGCACAGTAAGATAACTGAACCCATTTTAAAAATAACTTCCTTTGTTAAAAACAAAATGTATTACTAAATTTACTAAGTAACTAAGTTGAACACTTTCTTAGACAAGTACTATTCAAACTCTGTCATGAGGGTTTTCCCCTATTCCATGGTGGACCAACATTTTTGTAAAATATGATAAAAATATTATGGCAATGTCATATTGCTATACAAGTTTATAATTACTCACTTTCTGAACTGAACTTATTACAAACAGAAACAAATAGTTTGAAGATCTGCACTTGTGAGCCAATCACTCTTTGAATAGCACTGATTCAGACCATAA
Organism: Neophocaena asiaeorientalis asiaeorientalis; assembly: GCF_003031525.2. Classification (NCBI taxonomy): domain Eukaryota; kingdom Metazoa; phylum Chordata; class Mammalia; order Artiodactyla; family Phocoenidae; genus Neophocaena; species Neophocaena asiaeorientalis. Next base: position 361,657 of record NW_020173922.1, on the reverse strand, counting down.
GTATAAATAACTTTAAGTTCTTAAAATCATCTAGTTGTTAATCAATCTAAATATATCACCATAATTCAGAAAAAATTTTAATTTACCTTAGGAAAATATTTGTATAGTCCCATGTATGCAAGTTGTAAAGTAAGAAATGGAGCAAATATGGACTGTGAAGACAGAAGATAAAGTTACGTATTTCCAACATAATCATTCAAATCACAATAAATCAAACTAACAGCAGTTATAAAATTCCAAGCAAAAAAACTGTAATAAAATATTTAATTTTAGTGGCTGAAAGGATTCTTGTTTCTGCAAAAGAGTGACAAAAATAAAGAGATTTGATTTCCTTAACATAAAACATGTTTCTCAAGTCACATTCTATCAACATCCTCCAAAATTCCCTCTCTCTTAAAAACTTATCTTTTAAATAATTTAAAAGGTAACTTCTCAGCGGTGATTGATGTATAATCATCATGCAGTAACATCTCTCTCATCTAGAGGTAATTGACAGTTTGAAAGCATAGCTAAAAGGCTCAATACTCAAAAGAGATGCCATACATATCTCACTCACACTTCAGGGCAAGGAATGAATTCATCTCCGGCCCTCAAATGACGAGGTGTTTTTATTATAGATAAAATGGCTTGGTTATCTCACTTCTCACACAATAAAACAGAAAAGATCAAAATAATACCTAATTTACATTTATTTCTAAAGTTAAAATAGGGAGTGAAGGAGCAAATATTACTAGATGGAAGAATAGTGAGAGCAGTGATTAACAGCTGAAAATCTGACAGCAAAAAAAACACCCAGAAAGCCAAAAAACCTCACACGAAATGAGGTACAAAAATAGGACATAATTTTAAAAGCATGGAAGTACAGAGCCCTTTAGATAAGACAAAAAAAGTAGCTATACATCTCACTAAACGCTGAAAGCTATGATGCCAATTTATCATCAGGAAAAAAAAAATCGAATCTGTTCAACAGATTCTCTTTAAGAAAAAACTGGCATAAAAATAGACTTTTAGGGACTTCCTTGGTGGCACAGTGGTTAAGAATCCGCCTGCCAACGCAGGGGACACAGGTTCAAGCCTCGGTCCGGGAAGATCCCACATGCCGTGGAGCAACTAAGCCTGTGTGCCACAACTACTGAGCCTGCAAGCCACAAGTACTAAGCCCACATGCCACAACTATTGAAGTCCATGTGCCTAGAGCCCACGCTCCGTAACAAGAGAAGCCACCGCAATGAGAAGCATGCACACCACAAAAAAGAATAGCCCCCACTTGCCGCAACTAGAGAAAGGCTACGTGCAGCAACAAAGACCCAATGCAGGCAAAAATAAATAAATTAATTACTATTTTTTTTAAAAGATGGGAATTTCCATTAAAAAACCAGACTTTTAAAAACTTTTTTCTGGGCTTCCCTGGTGGCACAGTGGTTAAGAATCCACCTGCCAATGCAGGGGACGCAGGTTCGAGCCCTGGTCCAGGAAGATCCCACATGCCGCAGAGCAACTAAGCCTATGAGCCACAACTACTGAGCCTGCACTCTAGAGCCCGCGAGCCACAACTAGTTAAGTCCACGTGCCTGGAGCCTGTGTTCCGCAGCAAGAGAAGCCACCACAATGAGAAGCCCGCGCACCGCAACAAAGAGTAGCCCCCGATCACCCTAACTAGAGAAAGCCCGCGTGCAGCAACAAAGACCCAACGCAGCCAAAAATAAATAAATAAACTAAATAAATTTTTAAAAAAATAATAATAAAACCTTTTTTTCTTAATAACATAAACCTTAATTATCTGAAAATTTACTTATGTGGCTGGTACTTGGTAGGTATTCTTAAAATGTCTACTGAATGGAAACACCTCAAAGAACAAGACACTGTTATGCTTTTCTTCTTTCCTCCACATACTATGAAACAAAAGAACCAATAAATCCCAACTTTCACTGAACAGCCATGGCATATGAAGGTACAACAAAAATGGACTGCTCCTATGATAATACTACACTATAAAATGCAGAATGCCTTCTGAACCATAAAAAAATTACATCACATCCAGGACCATAGGAACTGCATTTTAACATTTCAAATTTGCAAAGTGGTAATTAATATCTCTATATATGTAGGTAATTTACCCTTTGGTTTTGGAATCAAAGTGCTTGGGTTTAATCCCAGCTGTCACTTAGTAGTGTGACCCTGGACAAATGATTTCACCTCTCTGAGTCTTCATTCCTTCATCTATAAAACAGATTCAAATGATACCTGGTTCACTAGGGGCAGTACAGGAATAAAGATGCAGACATAGAGAATGGACTTGAGGACATGGGGAGGGGGAAGAGTAAGCTGGGACGAAGTGAGAGAATGGCATGGACTTATATATACTACCAAATGTAAAACTGATAGCTAGTGGGAAGCAGCCGCATAGCACAGGGAGATCAGCTCAGTGCTTTGTGACCACCTAGAGGGGTGGGATAGGGAGGGCGGGAGGGAGACGCAAGAGGGAGGGGATATGGGGATATATGTATATGTATAGCTGATTCACTTTGTTATAAAGCAGAAACTAACACACCATTATAAAGCAATTATATTCCAATAAAGATGTTTAAAAAAAATTCCTGGTTCAAGGATGAGGTTAAATGAATTAATACATGTAAAGCACTTAGAATGTTACTTAGCATGTAGAAAGATTTTAGCAATTATTATCAGGCTCTGTATTTAACCAGAACACCTCATTCTATACCTAAGGTGAATAGCAGTTTATAACACATCTCCAAACATCCACATGAATCTGGTAAATATTAAGTTATTGTTGGCAATGAATCTTACAAAAGCACTCATTATTATAATCAATTTGCATTTTCCACTGTTTCTTACCAAATATTTGCAAACAAAAGCTCTGACTCCAAAGGCAAGAAGAGCACATCCCACCAATCTAAATATTCGAAAAGAGTCAAATTCTTCAGTTGTATTTCCATCCTCTTGGTTGGGTTTTTCACTAATCAACTGTTTCCTTAGCTTCATTGCTTCTTCAAATCTGGAGAGGTACTGTTCTAGGCCATGGCGAGAACCCCTCTGGACAGTGTCTGCTGTCAGGTCTCCTCTGTTGCGCTGCCGGAGCTCAAGGCTTACATCAATACTGCACTCAGGAGGTTTAATGAAAGAGTCCAATTTGTCTCCCAGCTGAGTCCCCTTTACCTCGGCCACACCACTCTGCTGGTCAGTTGTTCCTGTACTGACCGAATCACCCAGCACTACTCGCTTTGAAACTGAAGGAATGGTGAGGGAGTTCAGTTTATCACTGTCCTGCTGCTTTGATTTTGTTTGACTTTCTTCTTCTGAGAAAAGAAATTTAGAAGACTTAAGTATTACATACTGGCAAACACCTTTCTTATTACTATTTAAAAATATGCCACTAGAGCTAGAACTTCACAGCCTCTGAATTTAATACTGATTCTTCATAAGACAAACTAGTTCCTTCCTCTACACACTCAAAATGTCAAAAAGAGTATTCCTTCAGAGGACATACCCCAAACTTTGGAGGTAGAAGATAACGCTATTATACAAATTGGGAAAGACAGGGATGGAGATTTTTTTAAATCTGTATTTTTAATATTACATTTCTGAATCCAGAGTCCTGTCAGCACAGGGTGTGGCATATACTACAGCTACAGTTTACGTAATCCTTCTACTGTAATCTGGCAGCCATTAGCAGGTATTTAAGCAGTTTTAAGATGCTGTTCCGGTTTTAAACAAAACAAAGGGGAAAAAAACCCTTTAATGACAGATAAAATAAAAATTTCAAAGCAAAATAACAAAGTAGAAGCTTTAGGAAAGAATAAATATTCTACTATTAATCATTAAAGGGGAAAATGTGTCTTCTAACGATTGTTCTAGAATTTGAGATAAGGCTCTTACCTCTCTTGGCAGTTTTCAGTCGCAAACCTGTAAACTGTCTAAAAGTTCAGAGCTATATATCTAAAGCCCCACAGAGCAGAAGTCACAAGGATCTAAGGAACATGCAATGTGACTAAAGGCCAAATATTAAAGGCAACGCTCAATGGAAATTTAGAGAACACTAGCTCATACTGAGTGTTCAGTAAATATTCACATGAAAAAAAATTTTAAGAAACTCATTGTACATGTCATTGGGAGAGAAATAAGGAGCTCTCTTCAGTGTTAAATGCAGTTCCTGACATCACTCACATCAATCTCAGCACACTAGGAGATAAGGCCTCAGATGGGCACGTCCCACTTGCTGGGTTTCTAAAGAACGGTCCCTCCAATTTTTTTCACCTGTTTAAGAAGGCCTGTAGACGACAGTGTGGAGAGCACCGAACACAGACACTAGGATTTAACCGTAAGAGTCTCTGATCCAAGGAAGAACCAGGGGGCAGTTCAGTAAAGACAAGCTCATGCAGGCCGACAGAGTTACAGCAAAAGGCAAAAGAAGGTACAAGCCAGGGAAGGCACTGGAAGGGAAAGCATTTGGAAAGGAAATAAAGGCAGGCAATCTTCCCGACGGGCACAATAGACAGAGCAGTCTAGGGATAAAATGTGCGCACTTCAAGAGAGGCGAGGGAGTGGGTAAGGAGGAAGGGGGCCGTCTCAGGGTAACTGGGCAGAGGGCACCAGGGCAGAGGGTCTCAGGAGCGAGAGTTTCGCAGCCCGCGGCGGAGGTGGAGACAACCTAAGGGCGGAGCCCCCGGAAAACTGAGGAAAGAGACTAGAAACGTCGTGGGGTTAAGAAGTGCGAACTGGGGATATCATCAAAGGGACGGGGCCAGAGGGGAGGTCAGAAAGCAGGGTTTGGTCAAAAAGGTCAGCAGGGTGGAGAAGGGAAAGGAAGAATAATCCCGAAGACTCAAAAGGGATGGGCAGGAGACTGTGGGGAAACGGAGGTTCTCACCGGCGCCGCTCCCCGGTCTGTGAAAGCCCATGATTCGGTTGATGCGCTGTTCCGAGTTCATGAGCAGCTTTCTCCGCCGCAGCTCGGCCCGACGCTGGGAAGCCGACAGGCCTGAGCCCGCCGGGGCCCCCGGCCGGTCCCCGCTGTCGGTAGCGATGGTGACCGGCTCCATCTTCCCCTCCACAATCCGGGAGTGGTGACGGTGACAGCAGCGGGAGCCGCGGCGACGAAGACTCCTGGCTGGGCCGCAGAGCAAGGGTCCCTCTACCTCTGTGGGCCCGCCCCCTTCCCTAGCGCTTGGCCGCATGCAGCCTAAGCACGCGCGCCGCCTGACGGGACCAAGCGCGAGCCTTGCGCTGCCATCTTGAGTGAGGGCATCGCTGGAAGCTTCAGTTCCTCCCGCCTGGGCTGGCCCTCTTTGCTCCTCTCCCCCTACCAGCGGGACCCGGTGGCGTTCCCTCGGAAGTGAAGAAAACCTGCACCTAGCCTGACGCACGGAAAACGTATGGGAGCGACGAATAAACTCTTCCTACCTGGTGCCAGGAAGTAAAATGGAGATTGCAGCGGCAGGCACTGGTTTCCAGTGATCTTCTTCGGCCTCGCTAATAGGCTTCGGGAATGCGTAACTTCGAGAGCGACGCTTTAGGGACCCTTGCGGTTGGGATTTGTTATTGGTGCTGATTCCTCATCTTCAGTAGTGCTACTACCAAATACACACCTGGTTCGTTCCAGGCTTTCCTCGTGTCTTTGTTCAAGACTTTCCCAGTGAAGCCTTCCCTTTCCGTTCTATTTAAATTGCCACCCCCTCTCAACACTCCTTATTCTCCTTATGTGCCTTTTCTCAACAGTTATAACCGACTCGAAAGCTGAATGTACTTGTGTTTATCTGCTTCTTACTAAAATGTAAGCTCCATGAAGACAAGTAATGTGTTTTGTTCACGGCTGCAACTCCTAGAACAGTGTGAGCGCTTAACAGGGTTGCCTTATCCATTAGGCCATGGTGAGGGCCCACAATAGAGGCCCAAGAAAATGTTTTGTTTTGAATTTTTTTAATGGAAGTATAGTTGATTTACAATATTGTATTAGTTTCAGGTGTACAGCAAAGTGATCTGGTTATACATATTGACATATATATATGTACATGTCTATGTTCTTTTTTACATTATTCTTTTCCATTATAGTTTGTTACAAGATATTGAATATAGTTCCCTGTGCTATACAGTAAACCCTTGCTGTTTATCTATTTTATATATGGAAGTGTGCATCTGTTAACCCCATACTCCCAATTTATCCCTCCCTTGCCCTTTGGTAACCATGAGTTTGTTTTCTTTGTGAGTCTGTTTTCTAAATAAGTTCATTTATTTGAATATTTTTTTAAATCAGAAGAAAAGTGTAATAATAATTTTTGTATAATGATGAATCAAGCCTGGATTGTAGTCATTCTCACACTAACACAGTCATAAAATATAATTTTAAATATGCTTTTATAGAGGAAGGAGCCCACGAAAGCAAAATATCTACAGCCCACAAAAGTCATAATGCAGCCCTGGTGCACAGTAATGACTAAGTGAATGAGTAAATGAATGAAGGAATTAAATCCCTTGTCAACTCTTGCTGAGAGGACGCCATGGCCAGTTCATACCTGAGGCGGCAGGGGGTGAGGCAGCCTAGTGTGTCCCCTGCAATGAAGGCTGCTCAAAGTCAGCAAGTGGGTGAAAAACCCTGCTTAGATAGAAGGTAATAAAATACTGTTTTTAACTGTTAGTCATCTGACCCTGTCTCAGACAGAAAAGGATTATGAAAAAAAGTGTAAAAACAAACAGCAACTTATCTTTTGGGTTCAACAACGTAAGGAACTCAGGTATAAACATTGAACATTCCCCCTTGATTGGATGATAGCTAAATCTCAGGGACATGCCCTAGCTAGTAATTTTAAAGCATCAGAAAAGGTTTCCCTGCATATCTGTACAGATCTACATCTCTGAGGCCCAGACTGTGCCTTAAAAACTTCTACAGTTGAAATAATTAAGTACTAGTAATAAGTGTGCACAACTTGATGAGGTAAAATCCTGATGAGTCAAGACCAAATACAGTTCCATGGTAGACAAAAGGTTTTTTTCACTTGAGATAGCATATAGAAACCAAATGGATATTTTGATAGATGTGTTGATGTATGATGGCTGATGGAGTCAGGTAAGAATTTAGTGTCAAGATTTCATATTACATGCTTACTTATTTCTGGGAAACCATTTCCCTATGGGGTTTCCATAGTTATTAAATTTCCTTGTGCTTCTCAGTGGTATATGATTCCTTACTAAATGATGTGCATACTTAACGATTCTTGTCTTAATTTCTGTCTCCCTCACTATAGACTTTACAAGGGCAAGCCCACCTCCATCTCTTTTTCTTGTGTGTGTGTTATTTTTTTGGTCTCGTTTTTATATTCCTTTAAAAATTTTTTTAATTAAAAAAAATTTTTTTTTCCATTTTTAAAAATTGACCACTTTGCCCCATGCTTAGCACTGAGAGCACTAGATTAAATTTACCTGAATAGTTGCAGAAATTTTTCTTTTGTGCCAAATCTTGGCATTTTCAATGAGTTTTATGTATAATTTTTATTTGCTCCCAGCATTGTTTAGGTAGGCTAATATTAATACTTTATTGACAAATTGTAGCTACAAACTGACAAATACGTATGAACATACTGAGTCATAAGTAATAAAAGTAGAATTCAAATTCTCGGGTTAAATATAGACAGTAAGTTCATGCTTGGACACCTCTCTACTACATATAGCAATCAGTAACAGTTAAAAACATAAAGGGAGGGACTTCCCTGGCGGTCCAGTGGTTAAGAATCCGCCTTCCAATGCAGGGGACGCAGGTTCAATCCCTGGTCAGGGAACTAGGATCCCACATGCCACAGAGCAACTAAGCCCACGCACCACAACAACTGAGTCCACACACCGCAACGAAGATCTGTGCACCGCAACTAAGACCCGATGCAGCCAAATAAATATTTTTTTTAAAAAACATAAAGGGAAAAAAAAAGATATAGCTGGCCTCAAAAACAAGAGAAACATCTCAGCAGATCAAAGTATCAGAAACAGCACAGTGGAGCTAAAGTCAGGTGCCTGTTGGGCTGCAGATCCAGAAGCTGGCAATGGTAGCACATTCTATGTGTAAGAGGACCTGAAAGTGCTCCACGTGAGACAAAGGGATGAACAGGACAAACTCACTGCTTGAGGTCTGCCCTCCCTGAAAAATATTCAAAATATCATTTGCTATTGGCCTTCAGCTTAATAAACAGAGAGGCAGAAGAGAGGGCAACAACTAGACTTCCCACTGTTGGTGACTGGAATGGTGATATCCCCAAATCACAGCAGGAGCCCTAAAATACCTCCACGAGCCCTAGTTTTGGGAAAAAGCAACTAGAAAACCCATAGACAGGGAGGGGGAAAGCTTGGACTGAGAGAGATGTGCTAAAATGAAAATAACAACCCTCCCAATCAAATAAGCCTAGAAACCCAAATTCTAACAAACATGAAGAAATACAACATTTAAATTCTGCCATCCAAATTAAAAATTGGAATTCACTCCAGAAAGAATGTTATAGAACAATTTTAAAGCATTATTGAACAAAATAGGCAGAAATTAATCAAAAATAGAGTTAGTTATACAAATATAAAAATCAATAGATGAGATTAAACTCCAACTGGACATAGTCACAGAGGAATTAGTCACAGAGGAATTCTGGAGACTTCCCTGGTGGTCCAGTGGGTAAGACTCTGCACTCCCAATGCACTCCCGGGGCCCGGTTTCCATCCCTGGTCAAGGAACTAGGTCCCTCATGCATGCCACAACCAAGAAGTCTGCATGCCGCAAAAAAGAGCCCGTGTGCCGCAACTAAGACCCAAGCAGCCAAAATAAATTTTAAAATAAATAAATATATATATTTTTAAAAAAGGAATTCTGAAGGTAAAAAAAGAATAGAGGGAATGACAGAAGCAAATATTTTAAGAGAAAATATATGTCAATTATACCTAAGTTTTAAAAATAAATAAAAAATTTAAAAGTAACTGAGACTTTTCCAGAATTGAAGATAGACAAGGATCTCCAGATTAAAGCATGCTCTGAAAAGCAAGCAGGGTAAACAGTAAACTCAGAGTATTAAAACTATAGAATATTAAGGATAAAAGAAAAATCTTAAAAGCTAACAGATTATCTTCAAATAAACCATTAGACTTACAGTAGGCATCTTATCAGTAACAAAAGGGTCCACAAGACAGTGGAGTAGTATCTTAAACATATTGAGAATTAAAAAATTGAAAACGCTTTCAATCTAGATTTTTATTTTTTTTCTGCGGTATGTGGGCCCCTCACTGTTGTGGCCTCTCCCGTTGCGGAGCACAGGCTCCGGACGCGCAGGCTCAGCGGCCATGTCTCACGGGCCCAGCCACTCCGCGGCATGTGGGATCTTCCCGGACCGGGGCACGAACCCGTGTCCCCTGCATTGGCAGGCGGACTCTCAACCACTGTGACACCAGGGAAGCCCCCAATCTAATATTTTAAACCTAGCTGTTCTTGAAGAGTGAGCATCCAGAATTTGGATTATGACTTCCCAAACACTGACTCAGGTTTAAAGAACCTTCAGCAATAGTTTTCCATTTACTTAATTTGGGTGCAAAACATAGCACTACTCAGTGACTGTCAAGTTATTTATACCAATTTAAATAACTAATCACAGTATGTTAGCTCTTTCAATTAACTTTATTGAATAGCCAAATTGATAAGTTAGCACAGTTCAAACGGTTATTTGCATGGGTTACAAATGACTTTTCTTTTTACAGGAATAAAACAGTGAAAATTACAAACTGTAAAAAGGAAGACATCTTGTCTCTAACATTTCAGAGAAGCAAGATTTAACACAGCACATTGAAGATCAATACATTTTTGAATTTGAAAACAAGAATGTAATGTTACAATATTATACACTACTTTACAAAATTAAAATTTCTATATAAGGATTATATTTGTAATAGTTAATGAAATCTTGAAATCACATTTGGTGGTCCCCTAGATAACAGCTGTTATTCATCTTTGATTAGAAGAAAATCTTTTATTCTAATTATTGTAAAACAGTCTATTAGACTCAATATATTACATTAAATTAAAACAATAAAATATATGCAAACTAAAATAAATGCTACAGCTTGAGGGAATATTAATGTGCCAGACTTACAGAAATGTTATTTTAAAAATCCTAGAAATTAGAAAAATAGAGTACTTTTTATGGTAGAACTGCCATGCTCAGATTTAAATACCAAGATTGCCCTTGTCAGTTATTTTAGTAGTTGCAGAACTGTAGAAAATTCAAGGGTCTTTCATAATTTACAACTACAATAAAAAAAATATGGCATAGTGTAAATATTAGTTGCTTTACATCAAAAAGTAATACAAGATGAGATAGCAGGTAGTGCCCTAATTTAAAAAAAAAAAAACAACTAAACTAAACAACACATTCAATATTGCAAAAAATAATTGCTTCATATCAATATCTCCAAAAGTTTCATTCAGTCCCTCATTACTGGGAGAACAAATATTGTGAATCCTTACTAAAGTTATGTTTTTTATGACCTATTATAAAATTATTCTGGATTGCACATGTTATGCAATATCTAAAATAATTTTTTAAAGTAAATTTGTGTAATACACTAACAAAGCATGTTGTAATAACAAGAGTCATACCCACTTAGGGATAAAAGTGAGGCACAAGGAAGATTATTGTCCCTAGGAGCACAAACTTTTCCCTCTGGAAGATTTACTACTATTAAAAAAGAACCTACAATATCAACATTTAAAATTCACATTATGAACAGAATTTTAGTTATTTTAAGAAACATCAGTGCATAATAATGACTCAGTTTCTTCAGAAGAGGGGAAAATATAAATGTATTCTAACTAGCTACAATTTGAAAATTGCTTCCTAATAAATGAAGCAGCTTTCAAGAAAATTTCCAGTTCAATGTACCACTTGCATACAGAAAATAAACCTTAACACTGCTTAAGGGAGATAATATTTTTATAGAACACAATTATTTTGATCTTGCTGGCAAGCAGTAGTATATACTCTAGTGGGACCTGTTTCTTCCCTACCCCAAAACAATTCAGTTAAAGTCAGCTCATATTGATGTAAACCTGAAAGTTACTATTTCATTGGTGATCATATGAGATCAAGATTGTAAACACATTTTTCTAACCCATTAAAACAAAGAAACAAAAATCTTTTCATCAAGTACTATTCATGAACAACTTTTACTTTAAGAAGTTCATATAAGACAAGATGAATCTGTGAAAACTGGACCAAACTCTTTTAAAGTTATTTTATCACGGCACTTTAAACATACAGATGTATAATTTACCTATTTGTAAACAAAATTCACTGAATAGTTCTGACTATAATATTTTTCTGGCCAAATCAAAAAGCAGTTTCTTAAGCATGTTCAGGAATCAAGTTTCTTTTGTAATTTTCATAAATCAGATTTGTGTAATCTTAATATCCACTAAACCAAACAGTGGCATTCATGCTTTAATTTTTAATATCCAAGAATAAATCTTATGAGCAGCTTCCAATTTAATTATTAAACTCCTTAGAAAAATGTTACTGATGCATTTGAGACAGCATTTAAGAAACCTTTAATTTCTTTCATTCATACTCATTTCACCAATATAATGCTTTTATTATACATCACAGAGCAAAAATGTACCAAATAAAACCCACTTAAAGGATCAAGATAACTAAGTTTCTCATCTCCTTATTATCATTGCGAGTCCCAACGTATTTATGAAGACAGCTCAGATTCTTTTCACTGCAGAATAAGACAGTGTGTCCAACCAAGTCTTCTGCAGTCAAATCAGAAAACTACATATAGTTTTCACCTCAAATCAGGGACATTATTCTTCAAGTATAGAGAATACTGACAGATTTTAAAGCTTGACTGTATCACTTCATAGTCTTCTCAAGCTAGACTAGAGTTAGTTTACTCTAGTTTTAGTTAACATAATGATCCTTTTTCTTCCTTAAAAAAACAACTGTGGGGGATGGATTCTAGTTTTCCAACATATTATTTACTTAAGAAATTTTTTTATTTTAAAAAGATCATTATCAATGGATTTGTAACTTCCCTGCAACATTTAGTCTTGTGAGGTTTTAAATGTAGCAGCCAAAAATTCAGAAAAAAATGAGAAATATACATTTGGAACACAGAAGTCTTTATTTTACAAAATGTACTTTGCCTCTGCAATACTGTCTTATTTCAATCCATAACAACTCAAACATAATTGGCAGCAAAGGAAAAAAGGTATCCAATCGTATATAGATATATTTTGATTTAAAAAATACAGTATTTCAGAGCGCATGTTTGCTGTGTTCCTTTATTTGCTATAGTTTGTTGAGATCACAGTGAGAACATATAATCATCACATTAGTCCACAAACCTAATAGGAAAGGAAAGTATTACACATTTTCAGGTGCTCTGCATTATTGTAACTTTCCTTAGAAATTACTAAGTATCTTCTTCTGTTCATTTATTCACTTGCTGTTGTATATGCAAGAGGAATTCATAATATGATAATGCAGATTCTGTTCTGTCTTCTACCATGTTTTGAAGGAAGTTTGCTTTCATTGGACTCTCATCCCTTAGGAATAAAAGACAAATATTTACATACATTAGACAAAATGTAATAGTAACATAAACAGTGGATTTGTCACAAAGCTTTTGACACACATTTTGCTAATAACTGGATATAAAGCATAACCTAGTACTATTTATTTTAAAAAATTTATTTTTCTATATTCTTCTAAAGAGTTTGCGGGAATTCCCTGGCAGTCCAGTGGGTAGGACTTTGCACTTTCACTGCCGGGGCCGGGTTCCAACCCTGGTCGGGGAACTAACATCCTGTAAGCTGCTCAGTGTGGCCAAATCAATCAATCAATCAGTAAAGAGTTTGCTTAAGCAAAAGGTCACACATATTTGAGTCACAAGGACCTAAAACAGGTCCTTGCAAGGCCAAATTGTTTCACTATCAGTAAATGACAAATTCAACTTACCTTATTACATAAAGTACTGGGTAAAATGGTCTCTGTTCTCTAAGCCAAGAGATGAAAGCTATTGTTCTGGCAGATTCTGGTGTATCAAGTTCTGGAAGGTCTGTCTATTAAACAAAAACCAGCAACATCCAACTTATTCTAACCATCTACAGTGTTTTTCAAACTTTATCTTGTATATGAATCACCTGGGGATCTTGCTGAACTGCAGACATTGATTTAGGAGGTCTGGGGAGGAGCCTGAGATTCTGCATACCACAGTTTTCTAGTAAGGGGTTGGAAACTAACTTCTTAAAGGGACAGATAATAAATATTTTAGGTTTGCAGGTCATTTGGTCTCTGTTGCAATTCTCAACTCTGCCACTGTTCCACTGAAGTTGCCATAGACTATACATTATAACATCTAGAATTAACTGATCCATTCAGGCAGTTATTACAAATATATCCATTTCTTATCTCCTCATTACTTAAAATGCCTAGTCATCCAGACCAGCCATTAAGCTACTGCTTATCCTAGATAGAATCCTGACATATATGTCTTTTAAATACATAAATCTCCTAATGACTTTTACAAATGAAGTTAAACCCATAAATATGAAAAGATGCTGACATAAAACATATTCCAAAGCTGGTGACAAACTGAGAGTTGAAACTGAAAAATATGATGTGAAATAAGACCATGTTATAATCAATTCTAACTTTAAAATTCACAGCTATCCAAATAGTACATAGTTTCACACATGCTTTCTCATGTGTTATTTCAAATACTCCTCCATAAGCAATAGCATTCTTATCTTACAAACGAGGCTTGACCAGGTTCGACAAACCTGGTCAAGTCAAGGTTAGTGACTTGACCAAGGTCACAGAGCTAGTGACAGAGAGTCCACTATTACACTGTCCAATAATCAATATAAATCCAACTGACACTGGTCACAAGTCATTTGCTTGTGTGGAAATGAGCTTAGTTCTTACTCCAAAGCAGCAGTTAAAAGGACCCTGCCAAAGAACAATGAAATCACTTGCAAAAACACAAAACACTGAAACAAAAGAGCCCTAACACTAATGCCAACAGCAGCAAACTTTTTTGGCTATTAACTAAATTCCTTACTTTCTCCCTAAAATAGTACACACACATAAGAATAAGTCAGTCAAAGATGCAAAATAACATAAAGAATGCCTTTAAAATATAGCTATGATTTCAAAATCGGATGTTCATGTTTTTGCCACATTTGAAATGCCTTTAAGCCTATTACAATCACTATAATTACATAATCTTACCATAGTCTGTGGAATTAATGCATAGTTTTCAACTCCTAGAACTTGACTGAGAAAATTCTGTCGACAATTTCTTCCAACCCAAAGCATTAGTACCTATGGACGGGAAGAAAACTATTTTGAGATGTAGCTTAACAGTGAGCTGTTGACTTACCTTTAACCACTGACTATGTTTCAAAAGATCAGAAAGATGAGTACGTTTACTGAGATTGTACAGCCTTCAACTGAAGTAATGATAACTACCATTTACCATGATGAGACATTTTATGCTTGGCATGAAAGGAGGCTATGGAGGGATAAGTGGCTAATACAAAAATATACAGATTAAATAGCATATAATCTGTTAAGGAAGAGAGATATTAAGAGGAATGAAGGTAGTAGTATGCAGAGAGAAGAATCCAGCGCAGTCAAGACTACTCACAGAGCCTGCATCCATGAGGAAAGCTCCATCCCTGCTCAGCTTCTCCACTGAAAGCTGAAGAATAGGTGGCTGAGGTATAGTGCGATCATTGATGTTGATTGCACCCTAAAGAATTAAGCAAAAGATTAAAGCTTTTAATCATGTACCACAATGTTCATTGCAGCAGTATTTACAATAGCCAGGACATGGAAGCAACCTAAGTGTCCATCAACAGATCAATGGATAAAGATGTGGAACATATATACAATGGAATATTACTCAGCCATAAAAAGAAACAAAATTGAGTTATTTATAGTGAGGTGGAGGGACAAAGAGTCTGTCATACAGAGTGAAGTAAAGTAAGTCAGAAAGAGAAAAACAAATAACGTATGCTAACACATATATATGGAATCTAAAAAAAAAAAAAGGTTCTGAAGAACCTAGGGTCAGGACAGGAATAAAGACGCAGACGTAGAGAATGGACTTGAGGACACAGGGAGGGGGAAGAGTAAGCTGGGACGAAGTGAGAGAGTGGCACTGACATACATACACTACCAAATGTAAAACAGACAGCTAGTGGGAAGCAGCCGCATAGCACAGGGAGATCAGCTCAGTACTTTGTGACCACCTAGAGGGGTGGGATAGGGAGGGTGGGAGGGAGATGCAAGAGGGAGGGGATATGGGGATATATGTATACGTATAGCTGATTCACTTTGTTATACAGCAGAAACCAACACAACACTGTAAAGCAATTATACTCCAATAAAGATGTTAAAAATAAATAAATACATAAATACATAAAGTAAAAAAAAGATTAAAGCTTTTAGATACCGGTAATAGGGAGCCACAATTAAACAAACAAAACAAAAATTTTAATGAGTGTTACCTCTGAGACTTTGGAACTTATTTAGGTAAATCACAATTATTCATATTTAAATATAAAGAAGAGGAAGAAATATGTATCACTTATCTAAACAAAGTCACCATGAATCCCAATAAAGCCAAAATAATTTCTGATCTTAATTATTATTTTAAAAACTGATACAATAAATGCAATCAATATCATGTATCCTGAATGGATAAATAACATTAGTAAGATCCAAATAAAGTCTGGAATTTAGTTAATAATAACAGATGATTGCGTGGCTTAGATCAATGTACACATCCTGAGGGAAGAGTAAGTCTAATGCAAATGAGTTTTTCTCCAATTTAATATTTATTAAGGCCAGAAATGGAAGGTTTTCATTTATAACTGAGTATAGTACTGCCATCTTCAAACACACACACACACACACACACACACACACACTCCTTTAAATATTTATAACTATTCATTTTTGACAAAAAGTTGATTTAAGTACTAAAACTTGGTACTTAATTAACCTTATCCAAAGGAGAAAGTAAATAAAATACTGACCTGTCAAGGGGTACTACCTTGATAAGGCTTTAGCTCTACCAGGAACTATTAATCACAGCACCTTAAGACCTCTGGCCTTAGGGTGTGTGGGCCGCTAGAGAGACTATAACTTAAATACAGCCATTCAGAAATTAATGTGAACTAAGAAAAGAGAGCCTTGTCCTTCTCTGGTGATAAAGATGGGAAGCTATCAGTGGCTCTGTTTTCTAGTCTGGTAGAAAAGGCCAATCTGAAAGAATGAGGCAATGCAAGAGAGTCTATGAATCTGAGCTAGACCTGAGTTTAGTTATACCCTAGCCTTTCATGTGGTTTGTGTTTGAGTGCCACATCAGTCCCCTTTCCTTCCTAAGCTTACTTGCAGAAAAGAGAGTCCTGATAAATACACCACTGAAAGTCCTAGTAGTGCTTGTCTTTGAATGTATATGAGTGATTTATTTTTCTTCTTTCTAGTGGTTTCTGTATTATACGCATCTAATATATTGCATTTGTATTTATGTTAATTTGTCTTTTTTTTTAATGTGAGGAAAAGACAGGACCAGTTAGTTGAACTTGTCAAACACAGGATTAATCTTGAGTTATTATTTTTGTAATACAAACTAATAATGTCATCAACAGTTTTCATTTGCTAAAAAGTTACCTCAAATTTCACACGTAATTTCTTCTTTATTATGCAAGGTACCCTAAAATCTTTAAACTCCGAAAAGGTTTTAACCAAAATATTATTTCCAACATATATATCCTAATTTGATCACAATGTAGGAAGAAAGGTTATGATTTAACATTTTCATGCTTATAACTTCAACTCAGGTTAATTTCCTATCAAGGGAAAATAATCTTACAACTTACCAGATAAATATTTTCTCTTTAATTCAGGGACACCATTACACTAAACACTGACTTGAGGTATTTAAATTAAGTGTAATTTTACTCTAGGGATACTCCTTTCAGATCAATTTGCTTAAATAAATAAATCATAGGTTGCTCTGGTCAATCTGACAATCTCTTCATTTACTTAGATCTGCTCTAAAGATTTGTCTTAAATAAACAGTAAAGTTTATTATTTTAATGAGTAAAGGTACTATTTTCAGGAGCTTCCCAAAACCAAACTTTCTTTATATAGGAATAAAATGAAAAGCTTTAAAAAAGAAAACACCTTTCTTCATTTCTGCAGTGGATTCAATATAATTAGGCTTATAAACCTTCAAGTAAAAGCAACTAAAAAATGAATCAATCTTACCTCATCTGAGAGATTGTCAACTCTATACAAACTGGGATGAGTTGTGAGCATAAGGTAAACCAAAGGCTGATTTTTCACTTGACACATAGCAAAAATGCGTTCATCTAGACATGCATTTGTCCCAGTCTGAAATGATTTCTATAACAAAATAATACACCCCCATTAAAAAAAAGAAAAGGTATTTAACAAATACATATACATTTTACAAATATCAGTTGTTAAAAGAATATCTTCAGACAGAAATAACAAATTTACCATTAATTATTCTTTCAAAAATATATCTTGGGACTTCATTGGTGGCACAGTGGTTAAGAATCCACCTGCCAATGCAGGGGACGCGGGTTCAATCCCTAGTCCAGGAAGATCTCACATGCCGCAGAGCAACTAAGCCCACAGCTACTGAGCCTGCACTCTACAGCCCACAAGCCACAACTACTGAAGCCCGTGCACCTAGAGCCTGTGCTCCATAGTGAGAAGACACCGCATGAGAAGCACGTACTCCACAATGAAGAGTAGCCCCTGCTCACCACAACTAGAGAAAGCCCGCATGCAGCAACGAAGACTCAACGCAGCCAAAAAAAAATATATATATATATACACATATATATATATACCTTAATAAGTCACACACATCTATTAAATCGTGGCTATATCCTCACCTGAAAGTCTTGACAAATTAATTATCTGACCATGGCAAAGTCATTTAATCTCTCCAGCATTTGTTTCCTAATCAATGAAATCGATCTAAACACTCTATCTACCGTATAGCAACAGTGATGTAAAAAACTAAATAACATTGCAAGGAGGGTAAAGTTATATTGCAGATGACAAAATAAAGACATGTATGAAATATGAAGGACCAAAGATCTAAGTTTCTGTAAAAGCTGGGTGATGATTAATGGTGGTTAACTATCCTTGTTTCTCCCACAGTTAGAGAAATTAAATAATGTAACAGAGCTCACAATTCAATCAGGAAAATTAATAATTTGAAGACAACTGCTTAGCAGCATACAGATAATAAGTAATTGTGAGTTTCAACTGGAATATTAGCTCCATGAAGAATAATGAAGTTCTGAGGTAAGGTTTTAGCCATTTCTATTGATGGAAAGGAATAGAAAGAGGCAGAGAGATAACAGCAATGAAAGTATGCCTTAAAACAAATGCACTGGGACTTCCCTGGTGGTCCAGTGGCTAAGACTCTGTGCTCCTTATGCAGGGGGCCTGGGTTCAATCCCTGGTCAGGGAACTAGATCCTGCACAACTAAAGATCCCGCATGCCGCAATGAAGATCTTGCATGCCGCAATGAAGACCCAGTGCAGCCAAATAAATAAATAATTATTTTTTAAAAAACAAATAGGGGCTTCCCTGGTGGCGCAGTGGTTGAGAGTCCGCCTGCTGATGCAGGGGACACGGGTTCGTGCCCCGGTCTGGGAAGATCCCACATGCCGCGGAGCGGCTGGGCCCGTGAGCCATGGCCGCTGAGCCTGCGCGTCCGGAGCCTGTGCTCCACAACGGGAGAGGCCACAACAGTGAGAGGCCCGTGTACCGCCAAAAAAAAAAAAAAAAAAAAAAAACAAATAAAAACCCAAATGCACTGACTATAAATAAGCAAGAAGAGAAAAGGTTCTTAAAGAAAGAGTACTATGGGAAATGAAAGAAGTTCCATTTATTCATTCAAAAAATATCTACTGACTGCCTACTATGTACTAAGAACTGTTCTAGATGCAGGGACAAAGTGGTAGACAAACAAGTTAAAAATCCTTGTCCTTGTGGACAAAAATCCTAGTAAGGGAGAAGTAAATAATAAACAAGCAAAATATGTGGTATTTCAGTGTTAAGTGCTATGGAGAAAAGCAAAGGAAGAAAGAGAGATGAAGAATGTCAGGGTGGGATGGGATGAGAGTACTGCATATTAAATGGGGAGATGACGGAAGGCAGGCCTCAGTGAAGGACAGCATTTAATGAAAGACCTGAAGAGGGAAGAGCTCAGATTCTTAAATGTTAAAATTTAAGTATTTATGTAACCTCTGTGTATTTACATTATTTTCAGAAGTGGAAATACATAATTTGAGTTAAAGAAACTAGAAGTAGATTCAAAAGCTATTTCTATCAATGTGTAACAGGTTGCCCTTCTTGCCTGGAAGAGACAACATACACCTGACAGGCCAATGCTGGAGTTCAGAAAGTACACAAATTGACAAGAGCAGTCCTTAATTCATCCTGGAATCTGGGATGGTTCCCCAGGTAATCTGTTAACATGAACTTTTTAATAAAATTTTATAAGGGAAAGTTATACCAAGTCTACAAGTTTAGACATTTTTTATTAACTGAAGTATAGTTAATTTACAATGTGTTAGTTTCAAGTGTGCAGCAAAGTGATTCAGTTTCCTCTTTTTCAGATTCTTTTCCAAGTATAAGTGACTTTTTTAATATATATATTTATTTTATTTATTTATTTTTGGCTGCATTGGGTCTTCATTGCTGTGCACAGGCTTCCTCTAGTTGCGGCGAGTGGGGGCTACTCTTCGTTGTGGTGCACGGGCTTCTCATTGCGGTGGCTTCTCTTGTTGTGGAGAACGGGCTCTAGGTGCAGGCTTCAGTAGTTGTGGCACGCAGGCTCAGTAGTTGTGGTTCGCGGGCTCTAGAGCACAGGCTCAGTAGTTGTGGCCCACAGGCTTAGCTGCTCCGCGGCATGTGGGATCTTCCTGAACCAGGGCTGGAACCCATGTCCCCTGCATTGGCAGGCAGATTCTTAACCACTGCGCCACCAGGGAAGCCCAGTATAGGTTATTATAAGATATTAAGTATAGTTCCTTGTGCTATACAGTAGGTTCTTGTTATTTACCTATCTTATATACAGTAATGTGTATGTTAATCCCAAACTCCTAATTTATCTCCCCCCCAAATCCCCGCTATCCCCTTTGGTAACCACATTTGTTTTCTAAGGACATTATATTTTGGTCATTGGGAAAATAAGCCTCCTCCACCAGGCTAGAGTTTCCCTTTTTTCTTTTTTCAGGAGCCAGAGGTATGGGCAAAAGGTAGGCAGGGGAGACAAGTAAATAATAATATAAAAAATTAAAAAATAAATATTTTTTAAATGTCCTCTATAAATAAATATATGCACAAAGAGCTACCGGGTCACAGAAGGAAAGGCAACTACCAGAGAGACAACATTTGAGCTCAAAGACAAGGATAGGAAAGCATAATGCACATCATGGAAATAGGTACACATGTATGAGAAGGCATTTCTAAGATTAAGAAATGAAATGTGGGACTTCCCTGGTGGCGCAGTGGTTAAAGAATCCGCCGGCCAATGCAGGGGACACAGGTTCAAGCCCTGGTCCAGGAAGATCCCACACGCTGCAGAGCAACTAAGCCTATGTGCCACAACTACTGAGCCCATGCGCCACAACTACTGAGCCCGTGCGCCTAGAGCCTGTGCTCAACAAGAGAAGCCACTGCAATGAGAAGCCCGTGCACCGCAATGAAGAGTAGCCCCGGCTCGCTGCAACCAGAGAAAGCCCGTGCGCGGCAACGAAGACCCAACGCAGCCTAAATAAATAAATAGTAATTGCATTACAAAAAAAAAGAAATGAAATATGGCTGAAATATTGTAGGGAGCAGGAAAGCATCATAAGAAGAGTCTCGTGTGTGACTTGTTGCTCTAGCAGTAAAATATACAGTTCCTGTTTTGAAAAACTGGAAAACTGATCATTTGCATCTTTGATAACATCAGTGAATACTTCATCAGTGAGCATCTCTTACAAAGAAGGCACATACTTTAAATCAGTATTTTGTAAATTTTTTTGGTTACAAATCCTTTAAGATACAATAGGAGTTAAGGTCCCTGTCCTCAGAAAACTTAACTGATGTAAAGTTATATATACAATGTTTAGTGGTTCACAGGACAAAAACTTTGGCTGTTGACATTTTCACTGTGTTAGTTTCTGATTCTGATTCTTTTACCTGTTTAAGGAGAGCCAACACAAACAGTGGGAAAAGCCGCAAAGAAAAAGGAACCATAAGTCCATGCTGCTGGTTACTTAGGACTGAAGAACGATAAGCTGAAAGAGAGTCTATGACAGCATTCACTAGGGCGTCCCGAGCATCACTCAGACTGGCAGTCACAGACCTGTCAACAGCTAACAGAGGTTGAGGTAGGGACAAAAGAGAAAAAAGATAGAAGTTTAGCTACCCCACTGTTAAGGAAAGAAAAGTTTTTTTTAAATTATACAAATTCTCTCTCAAGTTATTACATACACAAGGAACCAAACACAGCAGTTAAAAGCACATACTTTGGAAAATCAAACCAACCTGTGTTGAAATGTTGTTCCGCTATTTCCTAGCAGTATGAATATTTGGCAAGTAATTTAACTTTCATGAGTCTCAGTATCCTTACTTGTAAAATGGGAAAACTGTATTTCGCCAAATCTAAGATGTTATTAGTTGTAACTCACCATTTTATTTTATGTATCATTGACAAAGAAAAAACTCTGCAATTAAACACACATGCTTTCTTAACACAGAGAATTTTTTTTTTTTTTTTTCCATACACGGGCCTCTCACTGTTGTGGCCTCTCCCGTTGCAGAGCACAGGCTCCGGACGCGCAGGCTCAGCGGCCATGGCTCATGCGCCCAGCCGCTCTGCGGCATGTGGGATCCTCCCGGACCAGGGCACGAACCCATGTCCCCTGCATCGGCAGGTGGACTCTCAACCACTGCGCCACCAGGGAAGCCCCACAGAGAATTTTTATTTCATATTTATTGAAAGAACTCTTAGCTATTTAGATGATCTTCATCATCTGTCATGCCACTGTTTTATGCTTTTCTTTATACTCAAAAAATTTCTTCAATACTAAGAACACTCTAATTGTTTTGAAGACTTCTCAAACTACAACTAAACTCAATTCATGTGTTATCAAAAATACACTCGGGCTTCCCTGGTGGCACAGGGAAGTGGTTGAGAGTTAGGCCCGCGTACTGAAAAAAAAAAAAAAAAAAAATACACTCAATGAAGTGATGTTATTAACTGCTATGACCAAATTCGTACACAAGTAAGAAAGAATGAAGACTACTGTTACCTGATCAACAGTAACTCTAAGACTTTATCAACTGAAGACATCCTGATTTTAAAGATTTTGACAAAATGTGAAAAAAGTGCATACTGGGATCAACCAAACTTAATAACAGAACTAATATTTGTTGTGAAGATTTTTTTAATCCACAAATACTGCCTGATATATAGTTGTTGCTGAAAATAATAATAATCACACTGTTACCAAAACATACCAGTTCAACAAAATATAAAGGCAATGACCCTCAAATTTCTTAGGTCACAATTTTTAACTTTTGACAACACATGAGTCTAAAGTGAGGTTAGATTCTTTACCCTGTTCCATTAAAGAAAAATTTTCCCAATAGGAAATTCAAGAAAATAGGTAATTATTCCTATTATAGGCAGATTTGAGTTTGAAGCAAATGGACCCACTGGTAGTCATCCCTGAAGGAGAAAGTGAGCAAGAAACAAAATGATGTTAAGCTCTATGTATGTGAAAAAAGGATCCAAAAAAAAAAAATCCAAGAAAGCAACTCTGAGATGGAAGACATTAAGGAAAACATGGTTATTTAAGTCCGTAGCAGGCAGATTGTGAGGCAGAAAACAGTTTAGTGGTTGCCTAAGGCCAGTGAGGAAAGAAGAAGGGAGTGAGCAGTAAGTGTTAATGAACATGAGATTCTTTTGGGCGTGACGGAAATGTTTTAAAACCGGATTGAGATGATGGCCACACAAATCTGTATATATACTCAAAACAATGGAATTGTATACTTAAATGGGTTAAGTGATTGTTATATCACTTATATCTCAATAAACTGAAACTACATTTCAATAAAACTGTTTAAATTAAAAAAAAAAAAGATCAGGTTATCTGCAGCAGACCCATTTACTTAGCAGGCATACACCGGATCCAAAATATTGAAATCATAAAGCTAATTATTTAAAGGAAAACAAAACTATGTGGACATTTCAAATGTTACTACTTGCAATATATCTGCAATAGGTGACAACAATTCTTACCCATATTGGCCAATAACCCTGAAATTGCTTGAACATCAGCTCCAAGAAAGACTTCATTTAGAGTTGAAACTACTGGCAAACACAAAGTATGAACACGAATTCTTCTTTCACCTTTGGACAAAACACACAAATGATAGTGAGGGACAGCACTATAAAAAATAGTTTGTATTAAAGTTACTCGGAAAAATCAGTTCTTTTCAATTTGGAACCAAACAGGGTTATATATAGTAAGCAGGGATAGTATCAAAACTTTAATTTGTGAAAACTCTAAAGCATTATTTCTTTTATCTTTTTTACTACAAAATTATTTTTCTTCAAGGTATTACTGAAAAGACCACAGGGATCATATCCAAATGATGGTAACATGCTAGCTTCTTAAAAATTTCTTTTCTGAATTTTTTGGTACTTTATCCTTTTCCGTAAACACAATTTTGGGAAAATATACATACTGTAAGACAACACTACTCCAAGATGTGTTCTAGAGTTTGTTTTGATATTTAAAGTCCAGAGAAATTTTATGTTTCTTTTTAATCACAGGAAAAAAGTTTAAAAGAAATAGACTAAAGCCGCTCAGCACAGCCAAATTATAAACAAACAGACAAACAAATAAAGCTTTCATTAAAAAAAAATGAAAGAAATCAACTAATAGTCACAATACTTCCTCTTTGGTAATTACCCACAACAATAAAAATCAATAAATACAAGAAACAAAAATGATAATCTTTTGAGAGCCATAAAATATCAAATATCATGTCAATCTTTAAAACATTTCTAATGAGCAAGACCTTGAACAACAAAGAAAAAGAACAAGTAAAAAAACTAGAGAGGATACCCACACTACAACCTGCAGGGACACATGAAGACTAACGAAATTGTATCTAGGAGGAGCTCATACAAATTACTTTTAAAGAGAAGAAGTGATATCTACAAAAAAGGGTAACATTGTTTAGTGCTTCTAGTCTAGATAAAAACATTGATAACTAAAGGGAATAAGATACAATGTTTAGCCTATCATATTGGCAACAACAACTATTACATACATAGATACAGACACACACATATACATGCACACAAAATCAGAGGCTGAAATGAAAAGGGCACTGGATGGGACTACAAATTGGTAAAATATTTCTGAAAAGCAATCTGACAATACCAAGATTTTTCTAAACAGTTGATCTCTATACTTTTTATTTCCAATCCTAGAAATCCATCTTAGGGAAATTTTCAGAAATGACAAAGATTTGTGGACATGGATAGATATTATAATCACATTTTCCATAAAAACAAAACATTAGAAATAAACTAAACTTCAAATAGTAAATATATAAAAAGATATCCAATGTTATTAGGGAAACATGAAATAAAACTAAAAGTGGTATCACTATACTTTATTAAAATGGCAAAAGAGATAAACAAAACAAACCAAAAACCTCAAACCAAACACAACAAACAAAAACTGAACACTGATAACAGCAAATGCTGGTGAGGATGCAGAGCAGCTGAAACTCTCATACACTGCTGGTGAGAATGCAAAATGGTACAGCCACTTAGGAAACAGTTTGGCAACTTCCTAAAAAGTTAAACATAAGCTCACCGAACAACCTGGCCATCTGTCGAAAACACTGAAAAAGTATTAATCGAAGTGAAATCACAATTTATGCTCACACAAAAATCCAATGCAAATGTTTACAGGGGATATATTTGAAACTGCCAAAAACTGGAAACAACCCAAATGTACCTCAACTGGAAAGTGAATAAACAAACTGGGTACAATGGAATACTACTTAGGAATAAAAAATAACTACTGCTGGATGAAACAATATGGATCATCTCAAATGCACTATGCTAAGTGAAAGAGCCAGATACAAAAGGCTACCTACTGTATGATTCTATTCACAAGACAGTCTTACAAAGGCAAAACTACAGAGTCAGATAACAGATCAATGGTTGCTAGGGGCTGGGGATGGGAGAGAAATGACTACAAAAACACAAGGAGATTTGAGGGGTAATGGAACAGACTGTGATACCTAAATTGTGGTGGTGGTCACACACACATTTGTCAAAACTTGTGGAACTATACATTAAAATGGTAGGTTTTACCACAGGTCAATTATATATTACTTTTTCCTTTTAAATGTTAAGAAAAATCAATGAGCAGAAAAAGGATTGGGATGTTCTTCTGTCAAATAAAAAATGATACCCAGAGACAGAAATCCATCTTACTTTTACATTTATAGTATGCAGTATTACAATCATAGTACAAAAACTGGACTTCTCTCATACTAAAGGTTTTCATTAAAATATCTGTATTATACACTTTTTATAGATTTTGGTGGGGCTGTGAAGGTCAGTAGACATAGCACAAAAACACTTCCAAAACCTTTTTTAAGGAGACAAAACAGAATAGGGTGAGAGCTGTGAATCTTTAAAATAATAAAAATAAATTTAACCAGCCTTCACGTCATCTTTAGGACAAAACACATTATAAATTAATTAGTACTAAACAAATTATACCCTTAAGTGTTTATCTTCCATTTGAGCTCCTTCAAAACTTAACTCAAACATCACCCTCTGTGAGACCTTTCCTGACAACCCTATCTTAAAAAACCATCCCCTCAGCACTTCTTAAACCCTTCACATGCTTTCTGTTTCTCGTTAACTGATATTACTATGTAACATACTACTATTTTACTTACATATCCTCTTTATTGTTTGTCTCCCCTACTAGAATAAGCCTATGAGAAAAAGGTTTTTAAGTCAGTTTTATTGACTGTTGTATTACCAGAACATATTTCAGACACTAAGTGGACTCTCAAGGAGTTTATCACAAGCCATAGACTACATGGCCAAATCAAAAATCTTACCTTTGTTATATCATTGTGCTTATAGTTAACAATATGGTATTTTAGACTTTAATTTTGTTAAGAGGATAGATCTCATGTTATGTGTTTTTGCCACAGTAAAACAAACAAAAAAACTTACCTTTGCTGGATGTATACAAGAGTGCTGACTGAAAGGAAACCAACTGAGTGTCATTAAGACTCTCTTCCACTGACATTTGTACTGCATACCCAGCATCTGGGTTTACATTAGGTAAAGACAGTAAGTCTGTGGACCGAACAAAGAAGTTCCCATGGAAAGTATGAATGGAAAGACCTAGAAAAGAAAAATATATCAAAATGATTTATATGCACCTACATATATTTACATTTTATCCTTGTCACTTATCAGAATAGCACAGAGTAAATTAAAAAGTTTAAATGTGATATTGTGGTTTATAAGAAATATATACTTGGTCTTCACCAGTTTCTGGCACAGAGCTCCTAAAACCCTTAGAATTCCCTAAGTGTTGAGAGTCATAAAGGTATCTTTTGTTATGTTAACAAAGTGGCTTTTGGAAAGCACTTAGGTTAACCTAAGGATGGAGGCTGGTTGTCAGAGGATTCAACTATATGATAAGAGGGTTAGATCTTCCAGTTCAACCCTCCACCACTACCTCCAGAGAGGGGAGAGGCACTAGAGGTTGAATCAATCACCAAATGTCAGTGATTTATCAGTCATGACTATGTAATAAAGCATCCATAAAACCCCAAAAGGATGGGGTCCTTTAGAGAGCTCTGGGATTGTGAATACGTGGAGATTTGGGGAGAGTGAAGCTCTCAAAGAGAGCAAGAAAGCTCCAGAAGCTCCATGCCCTTTCCCTTTCCCTATATCTTGCTCTATGCCTCTTTTCTATTTTGCTGTTCTTGAGTTATTTAAAATAAACCAGTAATCTAGTAATTAAAATGTTTCTCTGAGTTCTATAAGCCACTCTAGCCAATAATTTCAACCAAAGGAGGGATTTGTTGGAACATCCAATCTATAGCCAGTTGGTCAGAAGCACACGTAACAAACTGGACTTGCAACTGGCTTCTGAAATGGGGTGGTGGTGGGGGAAGGATGAGAGACGGTCTTGTGAGACTGAGCCCGTAACCTGTGGGATCTGATGTTAGCTCTACACAGACGATGTCAGAACTGAGTTAACTGCTTGGTAGTGTGGAGAAAAACAACCCACACATTGTAACTGGAAGCAGAATCATATTAAAGAATACACAGTAGTTAGTGAGAGTGGGGAAGGAATAAAAGATATCTTCTTAAATGAATTCAAATTTTCAAAAACCTTTTTTTGGTAATAATTTGGCAATATCTACCAAAATTCTAAATGGGTACTTACTTCCACTCCAGTAATTCCATAACTAAGAATTTATCCTAGAATATCCTCATAAAATATCCTCGTAACAGTGTTTCTACTAACAAATCTCACAACTGGTACTTGCTCACACTGACAACTCAAAAAAAAAAAAAGAATTTATTCTATAGATACAATTAAGTGCCAAATTTATATGTGCAAAAAAAAATTAATCATAACAAAAAAAATCGAAATATCTTCAATGACAACCAGTAGGAAAATAACTAAATTGTGATTTTTACATTCTACTGAATACTGGGTAGAAGTTAAAAAGCATGAGACAGATCTACATAAACTAATATTATTAGATCTTCAAGACTTGCTGGGCTTCCCTGGTGGCGCAGCGGTTGAGAGTCCGCCTGCCGATGCAGGGGACACGGGAAGATCCCACATGCCGCGGAGTGGCTAGGCCCGTGAGCCATGGCCACTGAGCCTGCGCGTCCGGAGCCTGTGCTCCGCAACAGGAGAGGCCACAACAGTGAGAGGCCCAAGACTCGCTGAAAACATGTACAATGTTATTTATGCTACTACACTGTACAATATATTTTCCATGGAGAGGTACATATGTATGTAAATGTATAGAAAAACTTAGCATTACCACAATGTGGTTATAGTGACTACATAAGGATGGAGTGAAAGTGAAATAACACACACACAAGCTTATACAAGAGGACTTTACCTTTATCCATAATGTTTTCATTTTTTACAAATAACAGGTATATATTCTGCTTGTGAAATAAAAACCAACTTTACAACAGTAATCAGGAAAGAAAGGAGGATGTAGTTCTGTACATACGAAAACTAAGTATATACAGAAGAAGCAGCCAGATGTGATCCTCACTGCTTTTCTTTTCTTTTCTTTTTTTTGCAGTACGTGGCCTCTCACTATTGTGGCCTCTCCCATTGTGGAGCACAGGCTCCGGACGCACAGGCTCAGCAGCCATGGCTCACGGGCCCAGCCGCTCTGCGGCACGTGCGATCCTCCTGGACTGGGGCACAAACCCGTGTCCCCTGCATCAGCAGGCAGACTCTCAACCACTGCGCCACCAGGGAAGCCCCCTCGCTGCTTTTATTTGAAGGCGAAAATATATTACCATGCTTATATATGCACGGGAAAACTTTTTCAAGGGCATATGAGAAACTCTGAGGTAGACTATACTGGCTTAAGTTTAATTTCTCATTTTATATCTTTTTGTACTGTACCTTTTTTTTTGTAGCTTTACCAAGAGCATATTATTTCATGTAATATGAATTTAATGTAATTTATCATTAAAAGAGAGAGAAACCTAAACAAATTAACCACAAACATTTAGTAAATTAAGCACTCTAGAAAGAGGGCATAGGTTGGTTTCTATGTCCAAGCTCTTTATGCAAAGTTTGGTACATATAAAATAGCTTCTGTCCTGCCAAGTAGAAAAAGTCTTAAAAGCACTTTTAGGATGTACACTCCCCTTAATTTAGAGCCAATATCTGCAGAAATAATCATTTCTGAGGTCCATCAATCTTGAATGAATGGGATACAACAAATGGGCCCTTTAAAACATAAATACTAAAAAACTATTAGAATTAAGAAGCAAGTTCAACAAGGTTGCTGGATACAAGATCAGTATACAAAGAATTAATTATATTTATAGGAGAAATAAATTTTAAAAATAATTCTATTTAAAATATAATGGAAAAAATATTTAGGAATAAATTTAACAAAAGAAATGCAAAACTTACATTCTGAAAACTGCAAAATATTGTTGAAAAAATTAAAGAAGAGACATACCATGTTTTTGGATGGGAAGACTTATTATTGTTAAGATGCCAGTATTCCCCAAATTAACCAATTATACACAATTCCTATCCAATACCAGCTGGCTTCTTTGCAGAAATTGACAAGATGAAACTAAAATTCATACGGAAATGCAAGGGACCCAGAATATCATAACCATCTTGGTAAGGAAGAGAAAAGTTGGGAGGACTCATACTTCCTAATTTCAAACTTATTACAAAGTCACAACAGTCAAGAAAGTTTGGTACTGGCATAAGACAGACATAGATTAAAAGAATAAAATTCAGAATCCAGAAACAAACCCTCACATTTATGATCAACTAATTTTCAACAAGGGGCCATGGACACCAAGACATTTCAACAGGAAGAGAAGTCCTTTTTTTTTTTTTTGCGGTATGCGGGCCTCTCACCGCTGCGGCCTCTCCCGTTGCAGAGCACAGGCTCCGGACGCACAGGCTCAGCGGCCATGGCTCACGGGCCCAGCCGCTCCGCGGCATGTGGGATCTTCCCAGACCGGGACACAAACCTGTGTCCCCTGCATCGGCAGGCGGACTCCCAACCACTGCGCCACCAGGGAAGCCCGAGAGCATAGTCTTTTTAACAAAAGGTGCTGGGACAAATGTATATCCAGATGCAAAAGAATGAAGTCAAACACCTACCTCATCAAATACAAAAATTAACTAAAAATAAATCAAAGACTTAAATATAAGAATTATAACTATAAAAGTCTTAGAAGACAACATACATAAAAATGTTCATGACCTTAGATTAAGCAGTAGTTTAATGCTACATTAAGATACCAAAAACACAAACAGAAAAAGTTGATAAATGGGGCATCACCAAAATTAAAAACGATTGTGCCTCAAAGGGTACCATTAAGAAAGTGAAAAAGGCAACCCACAAAATGGAGAAAGTATTTTGCAAATCATATATTTGATAGAGGCCTTGTATCTAAAAACATATAAAACTCAATAATAAAAAGACAAACATACCAAGTTTTTAAATGGAAAAAGGATCTGCATAGACATTTCTCCAAAGAAGATAAATAACCAATAAGCACAAGAAAAGATGTTCAACCTCATTCATGAACAGGGAAATACAAATCAAAACCTCAACAAGATACCACGTCACACCCACTAAGATGGCTAAAAAAAAAAAAACAGGACAATAACAAGTTTTGAAAAGGATGTGAAGAAATCAGTACTTTCACTGTTAGTGGGAATGTAAAATGGTGCAACTTCTAGAAAATAGTCCGGCTGTTCCTCAAAAAGCTAAACATAGTTACCTTATGACTCAAGTATATACCTTAGGTATAGACCCGAGAGAAATGAAAACAGGTCCAAAACCCTCTACACAAATGTTCATAGCAAGGGACATCCCTGGCGGTCCAGTGGTTAGGGCTCCGCGCTTCTACCGCAGGGGGCGTGGGTTCGACCCCTGCTTGGGGAACTAAGATCCCACGTGCTACACAGCGTGGTCAAAATTAAAAAAAAAAAAAAAAGTTCATAGCAGTACTATTCATAATACCCAAAAAGTGGAAACAACCTGAATATTCATCAACTGATGAAAGGATAAACAAAATGAGGTATCTATACAATGGAATACTATGAGAAATAAAAACAAATGAAATATTTTTTAAGGGGGGGTAGTGAAATACTGATATATGCTATAACATGGATGAACCTTGAAAACATTAAAGTGTAAGAAGCCAGTTACAGAGGACCTCATATTGTATGACTCCATTAATATGAAATACCCAGAACAGGTGAGTCCAGAGACAGAAAGTAGACTGGCAGTCGACTAGGTGGGGGAATGAAAAGTGACTCCTAATCAGTACAGGGTAGCTTTTGGGAATGATGAAAGTGTTCTAAAATTGATCGTGGTAATATCATGGTGAATATATTTAAAACCACTGAATTGTACATTTCAAATGGGTAAATTGTAAGATATGTAAATTTTATCTCAATAAAGCTTCTATTAAAAAAAAAAGGAAACAGAATGCTGTTGTGGAAACTGATCTGTTATGGGTGACACCAATATCTGTGTGCTGTTTGGAGATGTGGCAACCTCTTAAGTGCTTATCTGATACTTCATTTGACATGTCATTTGATCAACAGATTTTAACATCTATCTAGTGGACAGGTTTGTGGATTCTTATCTTTTGATACGTATTTTTTGCTACATATTTCACATAATCTTTCCACTGTAAAATATTATTGCTTCATACCCTTTTACAGAGCAGTAATATTTTAAAATCTGAATAAAAGAGTAGAAACAGGTTGATAATGTGGAGAAATGAAATATCAAGAATTATAACTTCCCACTTTCATATGAAAATAGTTGTCACATTTAGCAACCACAAAACATTTATCCTGAAAAACATATTGAACATACGCATTCTGAAACTGCGAGACTATTTCCAAAGCAACAGTGTGGCAAGGTATTAGTAGCAGGTGCAGAATGAGAAGAACACAAACTAAAAGATACCCGACTTCTGAATATGGATGGTGGTGATGGCTGCACAACAATGAGAATGTACTTAATGCCACTCAAATGTATACTTAAAAATGGTAAAATGGTAAAAAAAAATTTTAATTTTTAATTTTTTGGCTGCACTGTGTAGCATGTGGGATCTTAGTTTCCTGACCAGGGACTGAACCTGAGCCCCTGCGTCGGAAGCATGGAGTTTTAACCACTGGACCACCAGAGGAGTCCTGTAAAATGGTAAATTTTATGTTATATCTGTTTTACCACAATTTTAAAAAATAGTTGTGGGCTTCCCTGGTGGCGCAGTGGTTGAGAATCTGCCTGCCAATGCAGGGGGCACGGGTCCAAGCCCTGGTCTGGGAAGATCCCACATGCCACAGAGCAACTAGGCCCGTGAGCCACAGCTACTGAGCCTGCGCATCTGGAGCTTGTGCTCTGCAACAAGAGAGGCTGCAACAGTGAGAGGTCCACGCACCGCGATGAAGAGTGGTCCCTGCTCGCTGCAACTAGAGAAAGTCCTAGCACAGAAACGAAGACCCAACACAACCAAAAATAAATTAATTAATTAAAAAAAAATAGTTGTTAAAAAAAAAAGATCTTCCACTACTACTGTTCAATAAGTGGAATAAAAATCCATCAGTAATATGTTTTATTTTCTTTGGAGATGAGATATTTTTTCACTGAGATACAATTCACATACAAAAAACCCCACACTTTTCAAGTATACAATTCAGTGGTTTTTAGTATATTCAAAATAGTCCCTAGGGCTTCCCAGGTGGCGCAGTGGTTAAGAATCCGCCAGCCAACGCAGGGGATGCAGGATCGAGCCCTGGTCCGGGAAGATCCCACATGCCGTGGAGCAACTAAGCCCATGTGCCACAACTACTGAGCCTGCGCTCTAGAGCCCGTGAGCCACAACTACTGAAGCCAGCGCACCTAGAGCCCGCACTCTGCAACAAGAGAAGCCACTGCAATGAGAAGCCCACTCGCTGCAACTAGAGAAAGCCCGCTTGCAGCAACGAAGACCCAACACAGCCAAAATAAATAAATTAATAAATAAATAAAATAATACATTAAAAAAAATAGCAATTCCTATAAAAAAAATAGTCCTTAGTTTTTCAATATGTGTCTTCTCTATTCTTAATTGCATAGTCCATCAAAGTAAGTACAATACCTTAGAAGAACAAATCTTTTTTTTTTTAGAAGAACAAATCTTATTAGAAAAGACCAGGTGAAATATGTGTATATTTATTCATATCAAAAGCAACATTTACGCCTTTGTAAGTGTAAAAAAAAAAATAGTGCCCCCACCTTTGGTGCACCGAATCCTCATGACGGCCTCAAAGCCAATCTTCCGAGTGAGGTATCTCTGTAGTTCCTTCTGTAATTTCTGCACTTGCACTGGGTTGTGCTGATGGTGATAAGAGGGATAATAATAGACACTACCTGCTGAATACCGAGAAATACAACCTGGAAGAGAACACATACTCCTTTTAAATTCTGCCATTAACTACTATTACTACACCAGAGTAACTACAAGCATTTGAATCAATCTTTCCTTAGCCTCCTAAGATATTGGCAAAAAAGAATTATTTCATCCCTTTAAATAGTAATATAGAAATTTCTCTATTATAAATATTCAGAGTATAAGACTATAAGGTTTATTATAAACTAAACTAACTTCCCAAGGGAATAAGAATTCTTTCACTTTGTCGTCTCTTTAACATATCATCATAAAAATATCATTTTGACATTCACATGAGAAAAATAATCACTAGGAAGAACTTACCCAGAGAAGCCAAATCAGAATACTGTCCACTGAGAAGGAATAAGTCAACAGCTACCTGCTGACCAGAACAGTCCAAGGCTAATTTCTTATAGAAGTCAGTTGATGGTGTCAAGTGAATTTCCTATTCATAATTACAAAGAGAAAAAAATTTAAATCATTAAATTGTCATAAAATTTATACACCTATCCACATATACCAAGGGTTAACAATTATCCTTGGGCATTCTACAAAATCCTTTTGTTCTGTGATATTTCCTCTTTTTTCAGTATGAAACATGTCCTGCTTAAGGATTTACTATTTTGTTTTACTTTTAAAAAGAAATACACCTATTATACTAATTTTGATAATCTATTAAATGCTTATTATGCTGGAAGCTTCTAAATTCATATGTAATACTTTTCATCTATCATAAGAGATGGGTACTATCGATATGTTCATTTTATAAATATAAGGAAAAAGAGAGGCAAAGATATTATGTAACTATTCAAGCTCACACATCTAAAAAGCAGTGAGACTTAGGCAGACTTATTCCAAGACTGACACCTTAATCATTACAGTATATGGCCACACTATCATAATCTTTTGAGAGATACACATCTCAAACTAAGTTTACACACACAAGGTGCTCAAAAGCAATCCATGGCAGTCAATATACCAAACCATGACTACTTTTTATTCATCATCCAGGTTCTACTTTGTCCCTGGCAAGCATATTCTCTTAGTTTGCCTGACTTTCTCATCAAAGGCAGGTGGCATTGCTATGGCCTGCTAAAGATCTATACATAAGGTAAGGGTGAATCAGATAGAAAATAATGTAATAAAATAGAAATGTCTACATAAAAGAGGAGAAACGCTTTATCCATTTCCTTATATTCCCTCCTTTTCACAACTGAAAAATAAATTTGAAATAAGCTCTGTACTCAAAGGGACAAAGCACCAGCATAAATCTTATCATGCACTTAATGACTTTCTAACCTTAGCAGATGACCTCTGGTTGGGTTCCTCTCGTGGTTTCAGGGCTCCCACTCCAAGAGTTGGGAGTTGTGTTTGAAAAACAGACATTCGACCACCAGTTGGGGACATCAGCTTAAAGGCAGCCTGAAGGGCTGGACCCAAGGCACTCTGGGTCTCCAGGGTCTTGGTGAACATTTGCGGCAAAGTTTTCAGTAAATCTTGGACGAGCTTGTGAAATAAAGCAAGAAAACTCAAGAGTGTTACAATAAAAAAAAATTTTTTTCACATTAAGTCACTGACTCATACAATAGACAAGACATTGAGTCATGATGATGGTCAGAGAATCTACAGACAGTACAGTAAACAATGAAGTTGGTCAAATGACAAGAAAGCCATTTTAAGTCAACATTATAAATTGGCAAGCAAGACAAATCAAAATTGGGGCCTTACAGTTCTTGCACATGCAGTAGTCCAGCAAGACTATAAGTCCAAATGTATCCAAAAGAACCATCACAGTTTAGAGATTTTACATATTTAAATGCCATGAAATATGGCCTTCTCAATCACCTCTATACACTTTATTCTTTTCAGTTCCAAAGTGCGTTTAACTCTTCCCTACTGCAAAATCTAAGATAGCCAGTAAATTTGCCAACTAGTAATATTACTACAAAAGAAAAACAAAACAAATAACAACTACCTATTCAGGTTAGGTTGTACAAATAAAGAGAGTTAATGGGAAAAAAATACTTCACACTATGGCGAAGTCACCATTGCCAACAGCTGAGACCATAGACTTGCTAGTTAAAATGTTACCCCTACGGCATATATGCATGTACAGGGTAGACAACATCCCCCCTTCAGACACATTCTGTTCACCTCTCACTGTATTATGTCATGGCAATTTCCAGGCAGGTAATAAGAGTTTCTTCTGAACTGACCCCAATGACACTCTGTGAATCAGAAAAGCAAAGGGCACTGAAAGCAGCCTAAAGTGCTTCTATGTAGTGACCAGAAGCTTATCTCAGCAACCCTCCCAATTTCCCAAATGGCTGGCAAGGCAGGTTTCCTTCAGGTTTCTCTCATTTATGGAATAGGCTTATCTTCTACCCTACTACAAATGGATACATTAAACTTAAAAGCAATCAGTTCAAGGGCAAAATCAAAAGCTGTTCATCTGATGAATTTTAACTAACTGCAAATATAAAATGCTATACATCTTAGAAATGTCACAGAGAGAAGCAAAATTCTACTTAAAGTTCGTTTTAAAAATATATTCCTTCAACATTTCAATTAAACATGTCAGATAGGAAAGTGTCCCTTACCTCTTTACTTTCATTTAAATTTACTAATAAGTTCTCTGGCATAGGTATAAAAACATCTGAAAGAACAAATAAATATTTCTCTTAAACAAAACTTAATTGTTAAAGATGTTCCAAATACATAACAGTGATATAATTAACCACCCCCATACTTAGAGAAGAGCCACCTTCTCCATTTGTACAGCAATGTCTACGTATGTTCAGAGTCACCAAAAGAGCACTGATTTAGGCTTTTACTGCAGCTTATCTATTACCATGTAAAAGGTAAATAGCCTCCCAAATAGAAAATACTGACCCACAAGCACTCAGTAAAGGTTTGTACAAGTACTCTGCTTCTTAGGTTAAAGACAGTTTAGAATCCTGCTTTAGAATTCTTGCTTAGCCCCAGAAGCCAGCCAAAGAAACACTCTTGGCATTAAAAAAAAAAAGTTGACTAAGATGACACACAAGAATTCTGTGTCTTGACATGGAAGTAATACAGCCCACCAACAGCTCTGTCATTCATAAGGCACATATTTTCTCATAAAGAAGGCCCCCATTATACTTATGGGACCACGAGGCCAAGTGAATCAGGAAGTATGCTAAATGGCCACATCAGAAGAGCTTCTCAGGATTCAAATTTATTCTTTCTTAGGAAGTAAATATCCTTTCTTAGAAGGAAGCAACTGGGAAGGAAATGTGGGTGGTGATGCAGGATTATGAGGGGTCTCACTTTCTACATTTTTGTACTATTTTTTATTAAAAAATTACAAAAATAAGGCTCATGATGATGTTCATGAAAAATAACACCAACGAATAATTTGAAACATTAAATATTTACTTTATCATATTAAAAATGTACTATTGTTTAGATTTCTTCCTTTTTCTTTAAAATTAAACAGATTTTAATTAAACTTTTAAGATATAATTCACATACCATAAAATTTACCCTTGCAGAAGATACAATTCAGTGATTTTTTAATATATGCATAGTTGTACCACTAACACCACTAATTCCAGATCCTTTTCATCATCCCAAAAGGGAACCCCACACCAATTACCAGTCATTCCTCAATTCCCCATCAACTCCCACAGCTCTAGGGAGCCACTTTCTGTCTCTGGATTGGCCTATTCTCAACATTTCATATTAATGGAGTCACACGATGAGGTCCTTTGTGACTGGCTTCTTACACTTAGCTTCATGTGTTCAAGGTTCATCCATGTTGTAGCATTTATCAGTACTTTATTCTTTTTTATTGCTGAGTAACAAAACATTTCATTGTATGGATATTCTACGTTTTGTTTATGTTGGGTTGTTTCCACTTCTTGGCTGAGTTGCTACCAACATTCACGTACACATTTTTGTGTGGACATGTTCTGTATTGTTTTATTTTTAATAATTCATATTTAGCAATTTAAAAAAATTGAAGTGTAGTTGCTTTATAGTATAGACATGTTTTTAATTTTCTTGAGCATATACCTATTAAGTAAAATTGCTGGTTATATGGTAACTCTATGTTTAACTTCCAGAGGAACTGACAAAATGATTTCCCTAATGGCAGCACCATTTTCCATTCCTACTACTAGTGAATGAGGGTTCCAATTTCTCCACATCCTTGCAAATACTTGTTACTGTCCTTTAAAAAAATTTTTGCTATGTGACATCCAGCAAGGGATATTCCATTTATCAGCTCATGTATAAAATTGAGAAGCTGGACCATATCAGTAAATTCACAACTTGGCCCATCATCAGAATCACCTGTTCAGTGATTTTATTTTATGCCAAATAAGTAGCTGGGTAAATAGATAAGGGAAATGAATGACTGACATGGCTGCTCTGTTGTGAGACCTGGAACAACCAAGACAGAAGGGGGCTCTATTCAACTATTTAATTTTAAAGTTGTACAGTCAATTCTCCTAATTCATAGATTTTATAGTTGCAAACTTGCCTACTTATTAAAATTTATTTGTAACCCCAAAACCAATACTCATGGAACCTTCCCAGCTATTCAGATATGCTCAGAGCAACAAAAAAATTTTGGTTTTGAGAATTTTTTTTTTTTGAGAATTTTTTTTAACTGGTGTGATGTGGCATTTCACTGTGGTTTTCATTTGCATTTCCCTGATAACTCATGATGTGGAGCATCTTTTCAAGGGATTATGAGCCAATTGCATATACAGAATATTGAATATGGTGTATTGAATAGAAACATGTCTATTCAAATCCTTTGCCCACTTTTTAATTAGGTTGTCTTTTTAATAAGTTGTAGAAGTTTTTTACATAATCTAGATATATATTTTGATCAGATACATAACTTGCAAATATTTTCTCTCATTCTTCACTTTCATGATGGCATCCTTTGAAACACAAAAGGTTTTAATCTTTTTTAACTTTTAAAAATTTTTATTTTTTTTTAGTTTATTGAAGTATAGTTGATTTACAATGTTGTGCTAATTTCTGCTGTACAGCAAAGTGATTCAGTTATACATATACATTTTCTTTTCCATTATGGTTTATCACAGGATATTGAATATAGTTCCCTGTGCTCTACTGTAGGACCATGCTGTTTATCCAAAAGTTTTTAATTGTTAGGAAGCCCAACTTATCTGCTTTTTCTTTTGGTATTTGTGCTTTTGGTGTTATATCTAAGAAATCACTGCCTAATTCAAGGTCACAAAGACTTACTTCTATGTTTTCTTTTAACAATTTTATAGTTTTAGTCTCATACTCAGATTTATGATCCATTTGGAGTTAATTTTTTAAACTGTGGTAAAATATACATAATATACAAAATGTATCACCTTAATCATTTTTCAGTGTACAATTCAGTAGTATTAAGTACATTCACAGTGTTGTGTAACCATCATCATTATGTATTTTCAGAACATTTTCATCATCCTAAACAGTACCCATTAAATAATTTCTCCCTTCCCACAAGCTCCTGGTAATCTATAATCTACTTTCTAACCTATATCTCTATGAATTCACCCATTCCCGGTACCTCATATAAACGGAATCATATAATCTTTGTCCTTTTGCAACCGGTTTATTTAACTTAGTATTGATATAATGTTTTCAAGGTTGATTCATGTTGTAGCATGCATCAGAATTTCATTCTTAGGGATGAAAAATATTCCATTATATGTATATACCACATTATTTAACAAATCATCTCTTGATGGATACTTAGGTTGTTTCCAACTTTTGGCTACTGTGAATAATGTTGCTATGAACATTGGTGTATGAGTATTTGTTTGAGTTTCTGCTTTCAATTCTTTTAGGTATATACTGGGAAGCAGAATTGGTAGATCATAATGGTAATTCTATGTCTAACTTTTTGAGGAACTGCCAAATTGTTTTCCATAATACTGCACCATGTTACATTCCCACCAGCAATATACAACAGTCCCAATGTTTCCACATCCTTGCCAGCCATTTATTTTCCATTTTTTAAAAAATAATAACCATTCTAATGGATGTGAAGTGGTATCTCATTGTGATTTTGATTTGCATTTCTTTAGTGATTAATAATGTTGAGCATTTTTTCATGTGTTTATTGGTCATTTGTACATCTTTGGAGAATTGTCTATTTGAGTCCTTCATCCTTTTTTTTTTTTTTTTTTTTTTTTTTTTGCGGTCCCCCGCCCTCTCCCTGTTGTGCCCCCCCCCGCCGCGGAGCACAGGCTCCGGACGCGCAGGCTCAGCGGCCATGGCTCACGGGCCCAGCCGCTCCGCGGCATGTGGGATCTTCCCGGACCGGGGCACGAACCCGCGTCCCCCGCATTGGCAGGGGGACTCTCAACCACAGCGCCACCAGGGAAGCCCCCTTCATCCATTTTTGAATTGTGTTTTCTTGTTGTTGTTGCTGAGTTGAGAAGCTCTTTATATTAATCCTTCATCATATGTGTGATTTGCATATGCATATATTTTCTCCCATTTTGTGACTTTTTACTCTCTTGACAGTTTTCTTTCATATACAAAAGTATTTTAACAGTGATAACATCCAACTTATTTATTTTTTCTTTTGTTGCTTCTGCTTTTAGTGTCATATCAAGAAATCACTGCCGAACCCAATGTCATTAAGATTTTCCCCTATGTTTCCTTCTAAGAGTTTTACAGAGTTTTAGTTCTTAAGTTTAGGTCTTTGATCCACTGAGTTAATTTTTTTTTATATGGTTTATGGTAAGGGTCTAACTTCATTCTTTTGCATGTTTGGTTTTCCCAGAACCATTTGTTGAAAAGACTGTCTTTTCCCCATTGAATGGTCTTGGTGTCCTTATCAAAAATCAACTGAACATATTTGTGAGGGCTTATTTCTGGGCTCTCTATTCTGTTCAATTAATCTAGGTCTATCCTCAAATACTTCTTGAATGACCTTTAACATTAACTTGTCTTTTGTTGACTTGTTCAGAACTCACTTTACCTCCATAATTCTGTTTCCTCTTCTATAAAATGAGAGATTTGACTGAGGGACTCTTTTTTTTTTTTTTTTTTTTTTTTTTTTTGCGATATGCGGGCCTCTCACTGTTGTGGCCTCTCCTGTTGCGGAGCACAGGCTCCAGACGCGCAGGCTCAGCGGCCATGGCTCATGGGCCCAGCCGCTCCGCGGCATGTGGGATCTTCCCAGACCGGGGCACGAACCCGTGTCCCCTGTATCGGCAGGCGGACTCTCAACCACTACGACACCAGGGAAGCCCTGAGGGATTCTTATAATTCCAAAAATCTTATGATTTTATACTCAAGGTTTTCCTCAGTATAGTAGAATCATACCATATGCTGCTAGTTTGTTGAACAGTCATGAAATATTTCTAAAACTAAAAGCTCCTCAGGCAGTTCAATAATTTTAAGTATATAATATATACCTTCAATATCTGAAACTATTAGCATCTGAGGTTGAGATAGACCTTCTTGAAGGCTGTAGAAGTGGATTGTACTATCAAATGTTATGAAGCCAATTTTTGTCCTAGTGTTGCCAGGAAGCCTAAAAACAAATTCAGAAGAGTATTTTGTAGTTTTCCCATATACATATATACCTAAAATATCTGCAAAGAGTTAAATACAAATATCTACTTCTGTGTTATGAAAACTGCCCCAACATAAATGTTTTTAACCCGTGCAATGTTTAATCACCATGAAAACATACACTACTCAAAAGAAAACACTATATATAAGTCAAACAATCAACAAAACCCAGCAATAATACAGCAATCCAAAATTCATTATACTATATAAAGTTATATCAATCACTTAGGAAATGAGATATAAAAAATACTGGAAAGTATATACAGAAGTTTGTAGATGATTTTAATTTATAAAAAATACTTCAAAAAAATTACCAAACACCAACTCTAAAATGTAATATAAATTTATGAACTGCAGATCTTTAAAAAAACATTGCCCAAACCTCTTTTTATATTGTTTAATGCATTCATTTAAGATGATCAACAGAAAGATCTGTTTTTGAAGAACTTAAATACGTAGACCATAGTTTCATAAGGGGAAAGACAAACTAGTTTTCATTTTTGTTGTTCATGCTTGGGTGAGTCAGTGAACTCTCTCATCAACAGACAATCCCCATACATAACCTACAACATTAAAAATACAAATGCTGATAAGAACAAGAATGCCCTTCGCCAAGGTGAGGGAGTTAGTCCACTTCTGATGAGATTTGGTCCTACACACTCTTCCTTACACACAAGAGCACAATAGTATTTCATTACACTGAAAGGTCACATTAGCTTTTACGTGTTACACTAAGTATCTAAGAACCACTTAAAGTACAGTTATTTTAAGAGGCTTAAGAGATATAACCAGAAAATGCAATGTGTAGCTACTGTTTAGATTCTTATTTCAACAAACCCACAGTAAAAAGACATTCTGGAGACAACCAGGAACAAAAATTGAACTGGGTATTATATCACACTATGGAATTATTGCTAATTTTGTTTGATGTGATTCTCATATTTTAGTTAGGGTTAAAAATAATTCCAAGTATTTCTAGGTAAATGATATACTGACTGAGATTTGTATTAAAACACTCTAGGGAAAAAAGGGGGAAGGGCAGGGTTAGATGAGGCAAAAACAGCTGAATGCTAAAAATATTGAAGTTGAAGGATGGGTAACTGGAACTTCATTACATTCTTTCTATTTACTACATATTTGAAATTTTTCCATAATAAAAAGTTAAAATAAATTAATGTTTCTCAGAGAAAGTGAGGCCTAAAGTTATCTACTGATTTAAGTGGACTTTTAGAACATAATTACATAACTTTTAAAATATAGTTTGAAACTACTTATTCATTTTACAAACACCGTTTATAATTTAACCTGAATTAAGATACTTACAAATCCAGATTGTCTAACAAACTCTGGCAAACTGAATTCAAGTATCCAGTTTCAACTGCATTGTGAGACACATCAAATACAAAAAGGTACACTGGAGGTTGAGGTGGTCGTAACTGAAGGAGAAAAAGGATCTCATTAAATACAATTAATAGAATTAAATTTAAACTTACCATTTGTTGTGTCTATATAGCAAAAGAATAAAATAAGCATTATTTACAGAAGTGGAGACCACAATAAATAATAATACATCAAGAAAATAATATAGAAAGAAGTTTTCTTCAGATGCATACTTAGAAAAAGGACAATGAGGATATGATTATCATAGGTCAGAAGAGTATTTTTTTCTAGGACAGGAAGAGGAAGAAATGTGATCAGAAAGGTATTTATGAGCATCGGTAATGTTCAAGTTCTTGACCTGTGTGGTGCAACAGTGGTGCTATGATTATTTGGTAACCTACATATTTATGTTTTATAGGCTTTTCCATATGTACATTATATTTCACAATTTAGGGAAATGTACAGCTCTGAAAACGACAAATCAAGTTAGCCTGAGCTGGTTATTTAATCAACACACTTCAGCCAAGTTCCAGAAAAATGTACAAGTATATTTTAAACTTCCAAGTTCAAAGATTTGTTTTCAATTCAGTAAAAAGCTGGGGCGGGGTGGGGAGGCAGGTACAAAATGGGAGATTGGGATTGACTGATATACACTACTGTGCATAAAATAGATAACTAATGAGCACCTACTGTTTAGCACAGGGAACCCTACGCAGTGATCTGTGGTGACCTAAATGGGAAGGAAATCTAAAAAAGAGGGGATATACGTATACATATAACTGATTCACTTTGCTGTACAGCAGAAACTAACACAACATTGTAAAGCAACTATATTCCAATAAAAATTAATTAAAAAAAAAAAGGCTCGTTCATGAAAGACAAGAAAAAGCTAAGGAACTGCCACAGATGGGAGCAGACTAAAGGAACAGAAACTAAATGCAATGTGGACTGAATCCTGGGACAGAGAAAGGATGTTAAGTGGAAAAACTAGTGAAATCCAAGTAAAGTCCGTAGTTTCATTCATAATGTTGTGCTAGTGTTAATTTAAGCTTGATGACTGTCCTAGAGCTACATAAAATGTTTACATTAGGGGTAGCTGGGTGGACTCTTTGTGCTATTTTTACCATCCTTATATAAGTTTAAAATTGTCTCAAAATAAAAAGTATTTTTTCAATAAAAATAATAATAAAATAAAATAAAAAGCACCAAATAACCACAATCAGAACTCCACGTGTAGTATACTAACTTTTATATTATTTTGCACGTATCACTTGCAAAATCCATAGAATCTGTTGCCCAAGAGGTAAGTCAGGAAGGAAGAAAACCTCTTGCTATAGGCAAATTTCCAAATTTAAAGGAAGCCATTTTTACAAAACCTGGAAGTTAAAGAAACCCAGGAAGGCCAATTCAAAAGAACAAATGCTTCTGATTTTTTGGTTTTAATTCAACAGAGGGACAGCTACACTACAGAAAGCGATCACCAGCCATTTAAGTGTCACAAAAATGTTTTCTACACTGAAATTTCTATGTGATGAAAAGAGACTGAATCTTCAAAATATCTATACTAAAATGGCCCCAACTGACCAGATAGAGACTATCCCACAAAAATATACTAAAATAAAATATTAAAAGTTGGTATTAAAACTTACCTTCATATTCCCTTTCCTGAGAGGCAATTATTGCATGCGGAAAGGGAAATCAAATCAAAAATCCTAAATTTTTATGAGACCTCTAGCACCTGCTAAAGAACTGGAAAGTCACCTAACTAAATTTGTTTCACATCCATAAAACAGGATTAACAGCTTAAGAGTTATTTGTGATAATCAAAAATATATAAGTGCTTTATAAAATGCATAGTGCTAAACATTAGGCATAATTATTATCTTTTCAAATGCAAGACCTGAGATATTCACACGAGTGTATAAAAGTAGTTGCAAAGATGATGTGCATCACATAATTATTTGTAACAGAAAAAACTGGAAGTGACCTAAAAGTAAGTATGATCCCAATAATATATTGCAAATTTCTGGATGGATGCCCAAGAAACATAAGTGGAACTTTACACTTTTACTTTTCAAACTTACCCTTATATACAAATTAACTACTTTTATAATGAACAAGGATGACTTTTATAAATTAAAAATATAAAATTTTGGTTAAAGGATTTTATATTTTATTTAAAACCAGGTATAATGAAATATTTGTGCTATATAAAAAATGAAAGTTTACCATGTATTCTGAAGGAGCCATAAACTCAATAGTAGCATTTTGAACTTCAGGTCTTCTATGAGGTTCTCCATAGACTCTGGTCAAAGGGTTGTAC
Source organism: Neophocaena asiaeorientalis asiaeorientalis (assembly GCF_003031525.2). Classification (NCBI taxonomy): domain Eukaryota; kingdom Metazoa; phylum Chordata; class Mammalia; order Artiodactyla; family Phocoenidae; genus Neophocaena; species Neophocaena asiaeorientalis. The sequence continues at coordinate 317,000 of NW_020173922.1, read as the reverse complement.
ATGAATTCTTCAGGAACTATGTGAGTTAACAATATATAATGTTAAAACTGAAAGGATTAAGTTTAATATAGCTTGCATTTGGCTGTTTTTTTTAATTTAGGAATTTATAAATAATTCAATATAGACTAAATATTAAGGGTTAAATATACTTTGTTTTTGAGTCCCATTCAATTCCCCTCCACACTGAATGGCACTAAGTATGTTTTGCTTTTACAACCACAAGCACTATGATTTTTCTTTCCCTATCTTCTAATATCCTTTTTTTTTTTTTTTCTAATATCCTTTTTTCTCTTAATTCTTGGAAAGCTGCTTTCCTAAAGTAGTTTGAAAGGATGACAAAAATTCATTAAATGCCAATTATTTTCTTAAATGCAAGACTAAACTTTGTCTTAAATTTCACAGTGGTACATGGATGATAACATTTGACGTATGAAATGTACAGACTCTGGTTGCCCCTAGAAAGCTATGGTAAAATACTTCAAAGGTTAAAGCCTAAGGGTACGGTGAGTTTCAATAGTTATAAGACCTCTATGGAATATCAGTTGCCTACTGCCTATAAAACACTAGTGCTCAAAGAGTATTTTCTAAATTAACACATTTTTGACCAGAGACATATTACAGCCGCAGGCGTTGGTTTCTGAAAAAATCCCCCCCTCAATAATGTGTTAATTATCATTTCATCTATCTTCCCAGGAACTGTGTAAAAATTCAAATTCCTATATATGCTAAAGGGTAAGCCATAGTTCATGAAATGGTCTGGGCTGCACACAAAAGTGACTTCAACCCTTATCATAATTTGATTTCATATATTGAAGCATATATACATAAGATTTTAAAAGTGTACTAAACACTATAAAGACATACATTTTCTACATTATTACAGAGTAAAAAGAATGCTCTTTTTCTACCCTCACTTCTTCTACTCTAAAAACACAAACAATAAAAATGGTTATAAAAAATCTCTCAAGTGTCCGCCTGCCGATGCAGGGGATATGGGTTCGTGCCCTGGTCTGGGAAGATCCCATAAAAAAAAAAAAAAAAAAAAAAAAAATCTCTCAAGTTCCTCTATTTCCCAATGCTTAATGAAATTTCCTTCTAAACAGAGACCAAATTTTCAATGTGGGTAACGGCATGCCCTTTTTTTCTTCTCTAATCCTAATAGAATGTTGTTGGTTAGATGGTATTCCTCAAATATAAATTGTGAAACAGTTACTGAAGAAGATCCCCTCCTCATCAGCTACTAAAAAAACTACATTCAACTAACCTTCTAGCACTGCCCACCTCCCTTCATACAGCAGTGAATGAAGCTAATGGCAGCTACTCTGTGGGCTTATTTTCTTTCACCCTAGAGAAAAGGCATGGGACAATTTCTAAATAAAAATATTTCTTAAATTACAGGCTTAAATAATACCATGAAATATGCCATTTATTATATACCCAATAGAATAAATGTAAAAAAGTGGTATCAAACTAGTATTATCACATTTTTTGCTTAGGTAGTATATAATTATTTATATATAAGTATAAATGCCTAGAAAATAGTTAAAAGAAGTTATATCTGAGTGAAAGGATTACGGGTAAATAAGACCGGGTTTTGTTTTGTTTTTTAACTTCACATTTGTGTTATCTGATTTCCCTACAATGCATGTAGAAATGTTTAAATGTTTTAAAAAAAAAACATACCATCATTGACTCGGTAACATAAGTTACATTTCCATCTCCTTTGATCAAGAAAGCTGACAAAAGGGTTGATGTATGTCCTGCATGAACGGCATCTCACAATTGTACTAGAGGTAACCACAGGCAATTGCTGAAAAAAAGGGACTAAATTATTAAAGACAATGATGATCATGTCTAAAGGTCAAGCAATTAATCCATACCTTCCAAATAATTGTTGGGATATTATAATTTTAGAGAAAAAACTAGGGTAAAAAAATGTGTCCAAGCTGCCAAATAAAAAATTATGTAATGAAATGTACTGGTTCTTAAACCCTAGTGATTTTCCCCAGGACCATTCTCATTAAATTTTGCCTTTTAAAAAGTATTTATTTTCTCATTAAAAGTTTACATTACAAAACCAACATAGTAAATTTACAACATATCTGTGAGATGAATGGTGAAGGAAGGATCAATATTCTAAAAAATGACTAATTAAATCATTAGGAAGTTTCTTCATGTTATATTAACAGGCTACTAAGTTCTCATAAAAGAACTGTCACAAAGTAAGGTATGGTTAAATTATATTTAAATATTTTATTGGACTTCGCAATTATGCTCCTATTTAAAGTTTATCCAACGTTTTAAAAGATCTAAAGTTAAAGTCAAAAATCAGTAAAGGCAATACAATCCTATTACCAAAAGGAGGTTTGTATTGGGAAAGTCACTTCACTTATGGACTGATTCTCTCAAACCGTATGTGGTCACATGTCAAGGTCCCAGAGCCTTAGGACAAAAGTAGAAGGGCTTCTTTTCTTTTCTTCTTCTTCTTTTTGGAAACAGCTTCTTAAAGCAACAGATTTTACTCCAAGAATGGAAGAACTGGGAGAATGGGTAAAGTATTTTAATGGGTAAACAATTTACAACTTGTTAAAATAGTATGGTTCATTTATTTATTTTCTTCAGTACCTCTATTCTATTCAGTACCTCCTGAATTTTTCAACAATATGTTTATTTTATCTCTTTGTGAAAGCGTTTGATAATATTTTTGGCTGAAATACAAGAGGAATCGGCCAATGGTCAAATTCCTAAAGATAGCTCAAACAAATTCTTGCACTATTATAAAAAATTCCTTACCACCAAGATAATTTTCCACAAAACATTTACTTTCGCTAGTAAAACATACCACTAGGTCTTTAAAAGGATGAAGCAGCAGTCCCAGAGGAAGTTTGGCTTTATTCAGTAAGGCCTGAGTCTGAGGAATGCTAGTCAGTGTGCATCGGAATAACCTATATCAATGTAAAAATCATTTGTCAGTTGTTACTATGACTATTTTTGGACAAAAATAAAAAGACTTAAAAGGTACACATTTTAACATTGGATCAGATTACAAATGAAGTATTTCAATAGACCCTCACAAATTTTATCCTTTTTAAATATTTAAATCTTATTCAGAAAGAAAGGGTAGACGGTTATAATCCCATTTTCTATAACTAAAACAAATTTTCTTCTCAGCTTGTGCATAAGACAGTCTAGACTACCAAAGAACTTATTTTTCTTTATATAAATCTAGATGGCACTGGAATTTAAAGGTGATGACCCAAATTTGCACATGCAAAGTTAAGCGTATTACTGGGACTTTCCCTGGTGGTCCAGTGGTAAAGAATCTGCCTTACAATGCAGGGGACACGGGTTCAATCCCTGGTCAGAAAACTAAGATCCAACATGCCTCAGGGCAACTAAGCCTGCATGCCACAACTACTGAGCTCACGCACGCCTCAACTAGATCCTGCGTGCCACAAATACAGAGCCCATGCGCCCTGGAGCCTGCATGCCACTACAGAAGAGAAAAGCTACTCGCCACAACGAGAAGCCCGTGCACCACAACGAAGAGCCCCTGCACTGAAATGAAGGATCCTGCATGCCTCAAGGAAGATTCTGAGTACTGCAACTAGACCCAATGCAGCCAAAAATTAAATAAATAAATAAATAAATAAAAAATCTTAAAAAAAAAGTTAAGTGTATTACTGAAAAGCTCAGTTTTACTGATGGTTTTAAAAAGACTATTTAAAAATAACAAAATTGGGCTTCCCAATTTCGGTGGCTCAGTAGTTAAGAATCCGCCTGCCAACGCAGGGAATATCCCACATGCCGCGGAGCAACTAAGCCCCTGTGCTACAACTACTGAGCCTGCGTTCTAGAGCCCGCGAGCCACAACTACGGAGCCCACGTGCCACAACTACTGAGCCCGTATGCCACAACTACTGAAGCCCGTGCACCTAAAGCCTGTGCTCTGCAACAAAAGAAGCCACTACAGTGAGAAGCCCGTGCACCACAACAAAGAGTAGCCCCCGCTCACCACAACTAGAGAAAGCCCACGTGTAGCAATGAAGACCCAACGCAGCCAAAAATAAAAATTAATTAATTAAAAAAAAATTCAGGGACTTCCCTGGTGGTCCAGTGGTTAAGAATCCGCCTTCCAGGGGCTTCCCTGGTGGCGCAGTGGTTGAGAGTCTGCCTGCCAATGCAGGGTACACAGGTTCGAGCCCTGGTCTGGGAAGATCCCACATGCCGCGGAGCAACTAGGCCCGTGAGCCATAACTACTGAGCCTGCGCATCTGGAGCTTGTGCTCCGCAACAGGAGAGGCTGCGACAGTGAGAGGCCCGCACACCGCAATGAAGAGTGGCCCCCGCTCGCCGCAACTAAAGAAAGCCCATGAACAGAAACGAAGACGCAACACAGCCAAAATAAATAAATAATTTTTTTAAAAAAAGAATCCACCTTCCAATGCAGGGGACAATGGTTTGATCCCTAGTTGGGCAACTAAGATCCCACATACTGCAGGGCAACTAAGCCCATGTGCTCTGGAGCCCACACACCATAACTAGAGAGCCCACGCACTCTGGAGCCCGAGCGCTGCAACTACTGAGCCCACACGCTCTGGAGCCTGTGCACAACAACTAGAGAAGAGCCCCTACACCGCAACAGAAGATCCCACATGCTGCAACTAAGACCCAATGCAGCCAAATAAATAATAAATTTTTACAATAAATAAAAATAACAAAATTCAGTTTATCAGAAAGTCTTCATATACACTTAAACTCACAATCAATTTTAAGAGAGAAAAGAGTATTATAATTATGTTGGTTATGAAAAACAATTTAAAATGAGATCAAATAAAGGATTATATAGAATCAAGTCTCTGTCCTTTGGACTTTGAAAATATAATGTAATCACCATAATGATAATGAATATCATAGTCCCATGAGAGCTGATAAGAGTAGCTATCAGATCAGGGGTTACAACTCTATTTCTTTCTTTTTTAGTGGTATGCGGGCCTCCCACTGCTGTGGCCTCTCCCGTTGCGGAGCACAGGCTCCGGACGCGCAGGCTCAGCGGCCATGGCTCAAGTGCCCAACTGCTCCGCGGCATGTGGGATCTTCCCGGACCGGGACACAAACCTGCGTCCCCTGCATTGGCAGGCAGACTCTCAACCACTGTGCCACCGGGGAAGCCCTCTATTTCTTGACTTAGAATATTTCAAATATCAAGTAAGCAACTAACAAAGCGCTGTTTTCTGCATGCAGAACTACTTTCATAAATTAATACATTTGTATAGCTTGTTCGTAACACATGAAGCTCAAAAATAATCTGGAAGAATTTTAGAACAAGTAAAATGTCATATTTAAAAAGAAGCGCTGTTTGAAGCCTTACTCTGGGTTACAGTTGAGTTTCTGAATATCTTCATGCAAATTTGGAACAGGAGGCTGCAAAGGTGTCAATGGAAGCATGTTTCTTTCTTGAAGTAGATTGATAACCCTTAGCCCCTCTGGATGTAGACTTAATCCACTCATGCTTGCAGGTAAATGATTAGCACCTAAAGGAGTCTAAAGATATATAATTTCAAAGTAAGTAGCCTTTATAATGTCTTCAGTTGAAAAGAGAAGAGTATAAGGACTTGGTTACTTAATTTCTCTCTAAATAACAACACTGTAATCTAGATTTCCTGGTCAATTTTTGGTTCTGGAGATATGTAACAGGACAAAGGCCTTATGAAATATTTATTACCATTCTAACTGGTTAAAAATTTTCATTATACCTTCCTAAAATTTTTTCATGTGAATACAGTTTAAACTGAAGTGGAATACAGGTAAAAAAACAAAAACAAAAAGTATACCTGAGTAAATGCCTGTGGACCACCTGGATAATTCAAGGAAGAGGGTGGCATTCCTGTTGTACTAGGTGGTATTGTGCTCTGATAACCAGGTGGTAAGGAGGGATATGAATATCCAACACTTCGGCTCATTGTAGGATTCTTATTAGTAAGCTGTGGTGTTGCTAGAAACAAGGTAACTTTTAAGTTCTATTTAACACTCCAGAGTACTTTAAATCAACACACACATCCATTAAATTATAGAAATCGTAACTCTAAAATCCTTTGGGTAATTTAATACTTTCATTCATCAATTTTGTAAAGTAAAACAAATAAACACTAGTAACAAAGTAAGAGCAATGATTAAAATCTAGCTACAGTGGACTACACACAAAAATAAGTTTAGTATAATTAATTTACTCTCATATCTCATATCATGTACTAAACTTTGTATTCAGACTAAAATTTAAGTCAAAACAACTTTAATTAAAACATACTAAATGTTCAACTGGATAAGTAAATTTAAATAGATTTAATTGAAAAAAATACTCTTCGGTCATAACATAATAGTAATAAAGCCCATAATCCCAATCCTAAAGGGGAAAAAAACCTAACAAAAAATCTAAACACATGGAGATAAAAAATGCTAACAGTAGGTATCATTGTGTGACATAATTATGAAGTTTTCTTCTTTGTTTCCTACAAGGAACACATACTTAAAAAAACAAAAAAACTTTTATAGCATCTCACCCAAGAAGCCACCGCCTTCAATTTCATCATAACTATTGTGAACCACCATAGATCCATTATTGGTATTTGGTATAATACCTAAGGAGGAAGTTTATTAACAATATTTAAATTAGAACCATTATTATAATTTTTGCAAGATTTGAGCTAACGTTTAAAATTTATGATAACTTTCCAAATGACAAATAGTTTAAACCACAACCCAGGAAATGTTAAATGTTGAAATAAAAATTTCAAAGAATGTAAGATTTTAAATATACAAAATATAAAAAAGTTTCAAATAACTTTATAAGCTTCCAAAAAGAATGGTACTTTGTGTAGTTTATAAAATTATATACTACCTGAAAGATTTTACTAGTTGTGAGAGCAGCATTAAAAACTTCTAAGGAGCAGTACGCACTAAAATAAGTCACCAAAATCAATACTATTTAAGGATGAAATAAATTTATGAGGATAAAAACCTTTTTTAAAAAATATGTAAGTAAGGGCTTCCCTGGTGGCGCAGTGGTTGAGAGTCCGCCTGCTGATGCAGGGGACATGGGTTTGTGCCCCGGTCCGGGAAGATCCCACGTGCCGTGGAGCGGCTAGGCCCGTGAGCCATGGCGCTGAGCCTGCACGTCCGGAGACTGTGCACAACGGGAGAGGCCACAACAGTGAGAGGCCCGCGTACCGCAAAAAAAAAAAAAAAGTAAGTAAGTCAGCAAGAAAAACAAATATCGTATATTAACGCATACATGTGGAACCTAGAAAAACCGGTTTGCAGGGCAGAAATTGAGACACAAAGAACAAATGTATGGACACCAAGGGGGGAAAGTGGCGGGGGGGATGAATTGGGAGATTGGGATTGACATGTATACACTGATGTGTACAAAATGGATGACTAATAAGAACCTGCTGTATAAAAAAATAAATAAAATAAAATTCAAAAAAAATAGAATATAAGAAAAAAATTTTTAAAAATAAAAATATGGAACAGAGTAGAATCTAGAGTTAAGTTTAAGGTGATATATATTAATTAGAACAATTGCTTTGGTCTAGCAAACAACCACTAAAATGAATAATAAAAATTTATCATTATGTACCTCTGCTATTTATTAGCTCTAATTTGGGTACAGAAGAAACTAAAATCAATGAATAGTATCAACCTCTAGCACCTAAGTATAAAGGTGCTAACTTTTAACAGTTTTAACACCAAATAGATAAGTTTAATGGTTTCATAAAGTTAGTAACTCCTTTCCAATTCTCAAGACCACCAGGCCTTTAGCCATGAGTTGATACAGAAAACCTTAGTAAAACTGTTTTGTAGAAACAAAAACATAGAGCATATTTTTAGTTGGTTAAAAGTTTAAATACTTATTGTAGCTTGATATTCAAAATTATCAGGTGGCAACCAGTGGGACACGGCTTTATCATTTTGTTACTCATTGTTAACACCATTCTTTTCAAATTATACACAGGTCAGTTTTTTCCCTACTAACAATACTAAAAAAAGGAAATGGTAGAAGAAAATACAAAAATGATAATATTGATTATATTGAGTAGTAGGATATGGGCAGTGGTTTTTTCCCCTCCTCTTCTGTTTTCCTATTTCCAATCTTGCTGCAATGGTTATATTATGGCTAAAATCAAATTTCTTATTTTATAAAATATTTTGTTTAAATTAATAAACTTACATGTTAAAGTTACCTCTGAAGACAATGCTTTAAAACTATAAAACATCAAAATGTTTGTATACTTGACTTTTTATTTAGGCTCATAAATATTTGTTACATTTACAGTAAGAGTGGCAAGCAAAATACTGCTTCCATAAAAAAGGGCCAATGTATTAAAAGGATAGTTCTAACATCATGTCCAGAAAAGCAAAATTTCCTTTCTCGCCTCCCTCTCCCAAAAGACATATAACTTTATAGCCATGATTTTTAAAATCTGCACAGCAACAAAAAAAGTCAACAGTGATCCCAAAAGCTATTCCACAGCCCAGAATGGGGCAGTGGAATACCAAGAAACTTTTTTAAACTCTAAATTCCTGAGGGGCATCACTAACCAAAAAAACTAGATTTTCTGTTAGAATATGACTTGAATGCACGGAATTCAGATAATATTCACCTTTCCACCCTGAGTCAAAACTTTAGGACGTGACTTGGTTTTTGTCTTGCTTACCTTCTTGGTTGCTAGCTGAATTAAAGGTGGGCTGGGGCACAGCTCTATGTGTTGATTTCTGAGGCGTAAGGGCCCTCACTGGAGGTGGTGCTCCAGTTGGAGGGGGCCCAAGAGGAGCTCCTGGTTGAAAAGTGGTAGGCAGAGGTGTATTCACTAAGGGGGGTGCAGATCCTATGGAAACAGTGGTTTTTCACATGACACTTAAGAACTTAAGAAAAATGCCAAAACGGCCTTTTACCGAATCTAAGTAACTTCCAAATCTATAGTTCAACTACAAACCAAAAATTACTAGAAATAAGTTAACCTCCCAGATGAATGACTTTCTAATTTATATGCATACTTTACACATTTCCAAGTCTCTCCTACCATAATTCTTACCTGTCGATTATTAAAGCAGTATAAATATAAAGTCAGCATCAAATCACTTATACAGTAGATACAATGCCCTGTTTATTGATTAATTTTTCATTAACTGGTCACAGTTTCAACAGGCCACATCAAATATTCCAGTAGAAATTAACATTAATAAAAGTTTATGAATACCTATCAATATAGTCCATTCACTATCATCAATTAGGTTTAGAGTTAGCTTTCTAAAACTACAAACTATTGTGGTTATCCTAAATTTTCCAAGTTTTAGTTCATTTTGCTTCATTTTTATTGGGGGTATAACCTGTTAAAATAGATAATAAATGTGTACACTGTTCAGTGTTTACCTAATAATAATTAAAAGTAGTTTACTTTCAATAATTGCTTAAATACTATATTAAGAACACTCCCTAGGCTTAAAAATCAGGAAATGATCCAAAGTTTACGTATAAACCTTATGAAACACTGATATCCAAGAGGTTTAAAAGTACCCATCAAACAAAACTAAGAAATGACATGGTATTTGTCCTTGTATCTACCAGTATCTCACTGCCTCAATTTCACCAATTTTCTATTAGGACAGTAAGTTCTGACTACTGTAAAAACACTGTGAGTTACCCTTGGGGAAATTCTTCTGTGTGACATGCAAAGTTCCAAAACCCACAACCACCTGTTCATTCAAATCAATAATACTGCTTCCACCTTCTCATTTGCTAAAGAGGAGGAACAAAGTCTATAAAGTAGATAAAATACTACTGATAATACTACTGATAAAATATATGTGATTTAATTTTTCATTACAAGACTTTTAATCCTCTGAATTTGTAAGTGAAATAGGTAATAAATTTTACATATAATATATTCTACCTGTATTTTGTAAAACTCTGTATTTTGTAAAATCAAAGGAATAAAGATACCTAAATATAAAAAATTTCAATATGTTTCTTCAATACTGTTCAATTCTCCAGGGCCAAATTGAAAAATGATCTCCCAACAAGACTAATCAGTGCCCTGTTGTCAAAGGTGAAGACAAAGATTACTGCCATGTAACTCCCTTATCAAAGAAGCACCCATACATATCTATGGCAATAGAGACAAGTCAAAGGAACAAAAGGGCAAGGTACATTTGCAACTCAGCATGAATAAGAATGTTTGATACATCTGGCCACAAAGATGTAACAACCTAATGTTTAACAGAATACAAGTGAGCTGATAGAGATTTTTCACAGCTTTAAGAGGAATATTGTTGAATCCAGAATAGGCTACATTTCATAAAATAGATGTTTTCAAGTTGAATGACTCTTATTTAGAACACTAATAGTTAGAGTTTCAGAATCTGCCTTCTGAGATCCCTAAAACTAATTACATGCTAAAAGGTGTCCCATTAGAAAAAAAAAGTCAGAGAATTTTAATACATGAATTAGAAATTTGCATAACTTAGATACAGTTTTTATTTTAAGATTTTTTTGATGTGGACCATTTTTAAAGTCTTTATTGAATCTGTTACAATATTGCTTCTGTTTTATGGGTTTTTTTGGTTTTTTGGCCGCAAGGAATGTGGGATCTTAGCTCCCTGACCAGGGATCGAACTGGCACCCCCTGCTTTGGAAGGCGAAGTCCCAACCACTGGACCACCAAGGAAATCCCTAGATACAGTTCTGAGATCAGACAACCAGGCACCTAACAATGATGAAAAAACAGAGGTAAAAACTGGGGAAGTTTTTTAGAGTTCTCATTAAGAAAAGAGAAGGGCAGTCATACATCTCTTGTAGGTTCATTTTATTAGTTTATGTATCTTTCTTTCCCCTTCTTTTATATAGAAACCTTCATAAGTTTTGGCACTTCCTTATGTCTCTTTCACCACATCTGTGCTGTAATCAAGGTGCTCTACCTGAGGGCTTCTGTTATAGCCAAAAAAATATTTCAGATTATTGATCACGTGCTTTTTAATGAGAGGCTACACCTAATTTTAAATAGTACCTTTTCCCAACCTATTTTCTTGTGGCTTTGGGAAAATTATTCAAGCCTCACATTCCTTATCTGTAAAACGTACTGCTGTAAAGATTAAATAAGATAACACACATTAAAGTTTGGTAAAGAGCTGGAAAATAACAAACATTCAATAAATGATACCTATATAAATGTTACCTAAAAATGTTACCTAAAATGTTACCTAAAATTCTATATAATAAATGTTACCTTAATAAAGAAGTGAATGTTCATTAACTTCAAGTGACTGATGCTCACTCATGGTGTCAAGTGAATAAGAATAAGAGTAATCAGAAGGATTTTAGGTCTAACAATTATGGATCAGAAGATCTCTCCAAAGAAACTAAGTTTCTAGAAGCAGCCTTAATCTTTACAAGTCCAAAATGCATTCACCAGGGCCAGTGGCTAGTCAAGAGGCTAAGAAAAATAGTTTCAGCAGTTAACAAACTACAAAACTGATGAAGTGCATGTAGTATCTAGATGCAGAAATACATATGAATATAAAAAGGTAATGACTGATATTACTATTTCACTTGGAAACTTTTACTAGTTCATTTCCTTGAGGATGTCTGCTGAGCAGAATCAACCTGCAGATCCTAATACAGAATCTGAAATGCTTTTCAAAGTAACACTATTAATGTTGATAAGTGTTTAAGACAAATTTTAATATAAAAAAAGGGAATAGTGAAATGGTTAAATGAACCTACTTTTGAACCGTATATGACCAAGCACTGAGGTTAAAAAATAAAATGATCAAAGTCAGTCCAAGAGTATATAGCTTTCTTCCCAAATTGATGTACAGATTCAGCACAATCCCTATCAAAATCACAGCTGTCTTTTTATTGCAAAAATTGACAAGCTAATCCTAAAATTCTTATGGAAATGCAAGGGACCTAGGACAGCCAAAACAATCTTGAAAAAAACCTAAAAAGGTGGAGGAGTCAATCTTTACAATTCAAACCTTACTACAAAGCTACGCTAATCAAGATGTTTGGTACTAGTATAAAAATAGACATATAGATCAATGGAACAGAATTCAGAGTACAGAAATAAACCCTACATTTATGATCAACTGATTTTCAACACGGGTGTCAAGATCATTCAATGGGAGGAAGAACAGTCTTTCCATCAAATAGTCCTGGGACAACTGTATATCCAAATGCACAAGAATGAAGCTGAATCCCTACCTACTAACACCATACACAAAAATTAACTCAAAATTGATCAAACACCTGAATGTAGGAACTAAAGTTATAAAACTCCTAAAAAAAACAGAGATAAATCTCTGTGCACTGCCTTCTGACCACAGAGTGCTCAATAATACTCCTCACCCCAAAAGTACTGTCTTGTTTTCACCTGCCCCTCCAGATTCCCTGGTTTCTGGAGCCAAAAATTGTCTATGCCATAACAAATAGACAAGCCAAGCCTTAGATCAAGTCCAAAGAGAGACCACAGGGATTAAGCTTCCCTAGAATACAAGATGGAAACCCATTAATAAAAGTAATGGCCAGTACTTAAGTGGTTCTGCATGCATACCTGAAACCCTGAAATATCATGGGTGACTCAAAGAAATTCAGAGGATACCTTCAAAGGAAAGAAGCAAGGCAGGAACAATCATGATTTTAAGTTGACCCAAAGGTTACAGAAGTAATCTATTTAAAGATTAACAATGATCAAAAAAATCAATAGCCTTCCACATGATTTTAAGGTTGAAATAGTCATTTAAAACATTTAAACAAGCAAAATTTTCCCATCTCTACATTTTAAGCAGTCCTGTAAGAACTCTACCTGATTTTATGAAGTTGTTTTGAAGTGAAGCATCTCCAGAAGAAACATATTGAGGAGTTGTCAAACTTGCATTCCCAGACATGGTCGGTTGGGATGATGCACGAGGACAATGGTTTGTCTGTGACGAATAGTTATATTGCCAATTCAAGGGTGGTGGTATGTTGGCTCCAGGAAGAAAGCTACCAGAAGGCATTGGTGTAGCAGCTGGGTTCTGAGAAGTAGGTAGTGGCATTTGGGGAACAGGACCACTACGGAGTGAAGGTGTCACTGGATTAGAAGCCACAGATGGTCTATAAACAGTCTGTCCAGGTCCCTGATAATTACTTAGTGGAGAAACAGTCTGGGAACCACCAGAGTTAGACTGTCCAGAGACTGGATTCAAAGTCTTTGCTGGTATTAGATGAGGGTAGGATCCTGGAAGCTGAGAATTATATCCTTGGCTCACTGACACTTGTGAAGACATCAGTGCATTTTGGACAGGACCTTCCAATAAGAGGAGGAAAAATTAGTTTTACAAACAAATAAAGCAATACTTTAAAAAATACAGTAAAACATATGGTGCTCTCACAACCCAACAATGAAAAGACAAATAACCTAATTAAAAATGACCAAAGAACAGATGAATGGATAAAGAAGATACGGCACATACATACAATGGAATATTACTCAGCCATAAAAAGAAACGAAATTCAGTTATTTGTAGTGAGGTGGATGGACCTACAGTCTGTCATACAGAGTGAAGTAAGCCAGAAAGAGAAAAACAAATACTGTATGCTAACACATATATATGGAATATAAAAAAAAAAGAAAAAAATTGTTCTGATGAACCTAGGGGCAGGAGAGGAATAAAGACGCAGATGTAGAGAATGGACTTGAGGACAAGGGAAGGGGGAAGGGTAAGCTGGGACAACGTGAGAGAGTAGCATGGACATATATACACTACCAAATGTAAAATCGATAGCTAGTGGGAAGCAGCCACATAACACAGGGAGATCAGCTCGGTGCTTTGTGAACACCTAGAGGGGTGGGATAGGAAGGGTGAGAGGGAGATGCAAGAGGGAGGAGATATGGGGATATATGTGTATGTATGGCTGATTCACTTTGTTATAAAGCAGAAACTAACACACCATTGCGTAGCAATTATACGCCAATAAAGATGTTAAAAAAAATGAGCAAAGGCTTTAAATAGCATTCAAATATACTTCCAAAGAGGTAAACAAATGGCCAGTAAGCACATGCAAAAATGTTCAACATTATTAGTCATTAGAGAACTGCAAATCAAAACCACAATGAGGGTGGCACAGTGGTTAAGAATCCACCTGCCAATGCAGGGGACATGGGTTCGATCCCTGGTCCAGGAAGATCCAACATGCCACAGAGCAACTAAGACTGTGCACCACAACTCCTGAGCCTGTGCTCTAGACCCCACGAGCCACAACTACTGAAGCCCACATGCTTCACCTACTGAAGCCGGCACACCTAGAGCCCGTGCTCCACAACAAGAGAAGCCATTGCAACAAGAAGCCTGCACACCACAACAAAGAGTAGCTCCCACTCACCACAACTAGAGAAAGCCCACGCGCAGCAACAAAGACCCAACGCAGCCAAGAAAAAAAAAAAAAAAACACAGTGAGATACCACTCACACCAACTAGGACAGTTATAAAGAAAAAGCTGGAAAGTGACAACTGTTGACAAGGATGTGGAAAAACTGGAAAGCTCATACATTGCTAGTGGAAATGTAAAACGGTACAACTACATTGGAAAATAGTTTGGCAGTTCTTCAAATGTTAAACATAGTTATATAATCCAGCAATTCCACTCCTAGTCTGCATAAAACCTTGTACACAAATGTTCATAACATCATTATTTGTAATATCCAAAAAGGAGAAACAACCCAAATGTCCATCAACTAATGAACAGATAAACAAAAGAGGCATAACCATACAATGGTATATTATTTGGTCATAAAAAGTAATGAAGTACTGATGACATGCTATAATACAGATGAACCTTGAAAACTTTATTTTTTTTAAAGACTATTGATATTATTAGTGTTTTTTTAACATTTTATGTTTGTTTATTTATTTATTGCATCAGGTCTTAGTTGTGGCTCGTGGGATCCTTCATTGTGGCACATGGGCTCCTCATTTTAGTGCACGGGCTTCTCTCTAGTTGTGGCACACGGGCTGCAGGGCGTGTGGGCTCTGTAGTTGCAGCACACAGGCTCTCTAGCTGTGGGTGTGGGCTCAGTAGTTGCGGCTCGCAGGCTTAGCTGCCTCGCGGCATGTGGGATCTTAGTTTCCCAACCAGGGATCTAACCGGCGTCCCCTGCATCGCAAGACGGATTCTTAACCACTGGACCACCAGGGAAGTCCCAACTTTATACTAACTGAAAGGCATTAGTCACAAAAGATCATACACTGTATAAATCATTTATATAAAATGTTCAGAACAGGAAAACCCACAAACACAGAGGTAGATTTGTGGTTACAACAGCTGGAAGGAGGGAATGGGTAGTAACTGCTAATGGGTATGGGGTTTCTTTTTTGGGGGTGATAAAGATATTTTAAAACTGATTGTAGTGATGGTTGCAATTTTCAGTGAATACACTAAAAATCATTGACCTGTACATTTTAAAGCTGTTATTAAAAAATTAATCTCTAGGGCTTCCTTGGTGGCGCAGTGGTTAAGAATCTGCCTGCCAATGTAGGGGACACGGGTTCAAGCCTTCGTCTTGGAAGATCCCACATGCCGCGGAGCAACTAAGCCCGTGAGCCACAATTACTGAGCCTGCGCGTCTGGAGCCTGTGCTCCACAATGGGAGAGGCTGTGACAGTGAGAGGCCCGCGCACCGCGATGAAGAGTGGTCCCCGCTTGCCGCAACTGGAGAAAGCCCTCACACAGAAACGAAGACCCAACACAGCCAAAAATAAATTAATTAAAAAATATTAATCTCTAGAATCACCACTTCTAAGGAATATGCTGTCATTTTTGCCCATAAAACTAAACAATGAAAAGAAATAAGATGAATATTTTTCAAAAGACGGCACGCATACAAACCTAATTTCTTTGGACGTTTTACATTCAAAAGGTATAAAAAGAAAATACGTATCTTCCAATCATACCCCCTCAATCCATGCAAGCAATGTACAAATATCATCAGCCTAATTTGAATCGTTTCATAAATTACACAATACTTATACAAACATACATAAGCATATGCATATATAGAGAGAGGTAGGATTGGGAGGCCTACAAAAGCATACACACATAAGTAATATGTAGCTGGGGAGAGAGAGTCTATACGCATTGCTCTGCAAAAAAAAAAAAAAAAAACAGGTATCCTTCCAGGACAAAAGAAATAGATCCATATGTGTTAGTTGCAGCAATGTTTATAATAATGGAAAATTGCAAACAAATTAAATATCCATCAGCAGGAGACTGAATAAATAAATTGTAGATTAGTCACACAATGGGCTAATTATCAATAAAATGAGTAAACCAGATGTACATCTACCAACTAAAATAAATTACAAAAAGAATACTAAGAGAGGGCTTCCCTGGTGGCGCAGTTGTTGCAAGTCCACCTGCCGATTGAAAAAAAAAAAAAAAAAAAAAAGAATACTAAGAGAAAAAAGGGAAGTTATAGAGAGGTAAGTATGATATCCTTCTTATAAACCTTTTTATTATGAAAATTTTCAGACATACACAAAAATATTAGACTACTTTATGCAGTCTCCCACACAAAAAAAGTTAAATGTCAACAGGAATTACATTTGATTTATATATTCATTTTGGATTGTTTGACATTTTATGATAGAAAATCTTTCAGGAATTCCCTGGCGGTCCAGTGGTTAGGACTCTGCACTTTCACTGCCGAGGGCCAGGGTTCAATCCCTGGTCAGGGAACTAAGATCCCACAAGCCATGCAGCACAGCTGGAAAGAAAAACAAAAACAACTTCCTTTCTATCATAAACATGGTATATATCTCTCCACTTATTCAAAACTTGTTTTATATCTTCCAATTATATTTCATGCTTTTTTCGTAAAGATGTCTTATACCTTATTTAAATTAAATTTAGGGGCTTCCCTGGTGGTGCAGTGGTTAAGAATCCGCCTGCCAATGCAGGAGACACGGGTTCCCTGGTGTCCCTGGTCCAGGAAGATCCCACATGCCACAGAGCAACTAAACAAACCCATGTGCCACAACTACTGAGCCTGCGCTCTAGAGCCCGTGAGCCACAACTACTGAAGCCCATGTGCCTAGAGCCCATGCTCTGCAACAAGAGAAACCACCGCAATGAGAAGCCGGTGCACTGCAACAAAGAGTAGCCCCCGCTCGCCACAACTAGAGAAAGCCTGTGCACAGCAACGAAGACCCAGCACAGCCAAAAAAAAAGTAAAACAATTTTTTTAAAACTTAAAAATAAATAAATTAATTAAATTTAGTTAACTTGTTGTTAGGGATTTTGTAGTTTGTAAGTACTATGAACAGAACATTTATTTTCACTTCTAAGTAGTTAAAACGGTATCTATTATTCAAAGCACCATAAATGTCCAATTATAAGGTGACATTTTCCTCAAAAATTATTTCTCAAAAAAGAAGTCACCTTACATATGAGTCTCTACAAATGTTCTCATTGTACAAGGATGCTTTGTCATAGTACATTAACACTGTTTCAAACAGTGGATACAATTAATTAATGAGTTATGAAATCAATGAGTTACAAACTATCTTTTTAGTAATGCCATCCGTGGGACCATCATTCTGGCCAAGCTCTCCATCGTTCCCGTGCAGCGAGGCTACTGGGGGAACAAGATCGGCAAGCCCCATACTACCCCTTGCAAGGTGACTGGCCGCTGTGGCTCTGCGCTGGTTCACTTCATCCCTGCCCCCAGGGGCAATGGCATCCTCTCAGCCCTGTGCCCAAGAAGCTACTGATGATGGCTGGAACTGATGACTGCTACACCTCTGCCAGGGGCTGCACCGCCACCCTGGGCAACTTCACCAAGGCCACTTTTGATGGCATTTCCAAGACCTACAGTTATCTCACTTCTGATCTCTGGAAAGAGACGGTGTTCACCAAGTCTCCGTATCAGGAATTCACTGACCATCTTGTAAAGACCCACACCAGAGTTTCCATGCAGAGGACACAGGCTCAAGCTGTAGCCACCACATAGTTTTCTATGAGAAAAATAAAGTGAATGAAGCTAGTTAAAAAAAAAAAAAAGATAGTTAAGAATGGAAAATATCGGACTTCCCTGGTGGTGCAGTGGTTAAGAATCCACCTGCCAATGCAGGGGACACGGGTTTGAGCCCTGGTCCAGGAAGATCCCACATGCCACAAAGCAACTAAGCCCATGCACCACAACTACTGAGCCTGTGCTCTAGAGCCCATGAGCCACAAATACTGAGCCCACAGGCCACAACTACTGAAGCCCACGCGCCTAGAGCCCGTGCTCCGTAACAAGAGAAGCCACTGCATTGAGAAGCAGGCACACCGCAATGAAAAGTAGCCCCTGCTAACCGCAACTAGAGAAACCCTGCACACAGCAATGAAGACCCAATGCAGCCAAAAAATAAAATTAATTTTAAAAAAAGAACGGAAAATATCAATGGGTTACAAACTATCTTTTTAGTAATGAAAAAGAACATAGTTAAGAATGAAAAATATCGCAGGACATTATATGTAATAAGGCAAGTACTGTGAGGTTTCATTACAAATACATACATATATGAATATATATACTGGGTCACTAAAATATTTCTTATTGTAGATTATAGTCAAAGTCTGAAAGCCCGTGACCAACTGATACATTTGCATCCTCCTTTATCCCTCTATGATTTATTTCCTACACATCCTATTACCTTTTAAAACATGGATCATATCAACTTCCTACTCAAAACTTTCAAAGTCCTTATCTTAGCTTATAATATCCTCTATGTCCCTGGCCTCCTTTCTGGTCTCATTTCCGACTTTCTTTTTTTTAAATATTGAACATTCATTTTATTTTAATGAAACAGTGCCAGGATAATACATATGTTCTTTCTGATCTGGAAGTAAGTAGCCTGTAGTTTTCTGATTCTATTTGTTTTTCACTTGTTCTTTAAGCAAACTTTAATATAAAGTTCAATTTTTCTTTAAGATTAGGTTTAACATAGACTATGTCAACTCAGACAATAAGCCAATGTCTTGAACCACAGATTCATTAGTTCTATCTTTGTTGTATTAATTATGCATGGTTCTTCTCTTAATAGGCTGTTTCCATCCTAATTTGACTTTGCTATTAGTGAATAATATCTGTTTATGTGTATAGGCCAAGGGGTCTTTTTATCTGATATCTCTAACTTTGGAAAGATGTCTATGCAGGCTGTATTTAAGCCGACTTGGAGCAGATTTGCACTTCCAAATAAACACATACCTTTACAATTCTACCTTATTAACAGTTTATCATACAATCCGAAATGGCTTAATGAATAATTTCCACTAGAGACTGAAAGCCCTGTCTGTATAATGGAACACCAATTCTTTGAGTTTAGTAACTGATTATGGTAAGGTCACTATGTGAACTGACATCAATTACTCTGTTTTAATGGCCAAAGGCCATTACTAGCAAGCTATTCAAAGAACTTCCTACTCTTCCTCTCTGCTCAGCTCCAGCCACATCCACCTTCTTAACGTTCCTTCAACAAGCTTAAAAATGCTTCTACTGTAGGGTTCTTCACTTTTTATTCTGCCAAGAACACTCTACTACTAGCTTTGTACATCCAGATCTGGATTATGTAAACTGTCAATACGTGATTTGATGTATACTCCTTTGTCGCAAAAAGGTATATAATTGTACTTTGACCTCTAACAGGTGGAATATTCCTCAGAGTTCTCTAAAAGACTGTCTTCCAGGTTATAATCCTCAGGTTAGGTGGAATAAAATTTTCATTTCTTTCTTAGATCTTAGACTATTAATTAATTTTATTGTCAACACTATATTTAGGCTAATCATTCATTTTATTACAAATGGTTAGGAACACTCCATTCATTGACTAATTGAAAAGACAGATTTTACTAAATATCTACTGAGGACACAAGGTAAGGTCCACTCCATCCCTGCCCTCAAGTAGCTATAGTCCAAACCGGAAGACATATAACCAGGCAGGGACAAAACAGAGTGAAATATTAAGAGATAACAGGAGTTAGCCCCAGGAAAAGGATTGTCAAGGGTGTTCCCAGAAAAAGGAACCAACATGTGCAAGAAAAAGGAACAACATGTGCAGTCACCTGTGGCCATGAAAGGGCAGTCTGAAAAATCAGTATGGCACCGCAGAGTCAAGTGACTGAAGTGAGACAGGAGGTTAGGACATAAAAGAACCTCTTGGGGATTGGAGGAGAGATCAGAGATTGGAAGAGACTGGAGTCTATAGCAGTAATCCAGGTAAGAAATAATTGACTAAACAGCAGCAGTGGGAATACAGAGATGTCTGAATCAATGAAAACATTTGTAAAAAGTTAACTTATAAGCATATTTTGGGTCATCTGGATAAAAACCAACATCTCACACCTTGTATTGCCACAAGATTTCATGGCCCAGTCTCATATTTTTATTTATTGTTTTATCACAGGCCAATATGCCAGAGGCCTTCAAGCCACGTGCAGCCAAGTGAAAGCCAAATATTAACAAAATGCACAAAATAAGCAAAAGTCTTACAGTATATCAACGAAGAAAATGAAAAGAATATGCAAATAGTAGAAAGACAAATACAAAAGAAACTGCTTTGTAGTAGTCATTATCATAGATCCATTTTGAGTGACTTATAATGTGAAATTTTTATTTTTATATGTATCAACTTGCAGTAGTTCATTAGAAATGTAGTAGTAAATACGTAATGAAGTTTTCACTAAATGGATTTTAATTATATCATTTTGAAGTCATTAATAAATTATGTAGCCCATCAAAATAATAGATCAGAGACATTAAAGGGGTCCAGAATATACCACCATGGCATAAAAATTATTTTGAGTACAGGGCATGAGTTTTGGGAATCATTTACCTGCCCAAAAGCAGAGCTTCCCAAAAGAACTCAAAAGAATTAAGTTGTCATAAATCTCCTCCCCAGGAGCAACCAGAGAAGACTGCCTCATTACCTGAGATGATAATTCTCCACACCACACCTAAACATACACTGTCACAAAATGATCAAGTCTCCCATCTATGCTACTAAGGACCAATTTATCTTTCCTAAAAATTGTTTTCCCATAAGTACCCTTCTCTCTCTCCCCTTCCCCCATTAAGATGGTATATAGTATATATAACTAAGATTCCAAAAGCCACACAGTGTGGCCAAAAAAAAAAAACTGATAGAGGAAGTTGAACCAATGAAAATTGATGTGGAATTGAATATGGGGACTGAATACACGAATTGATGTGGAATTGAAGTGGGGAAGGAACCAAGGATGATTCCCAGGATTCTGACCTGTGCAAGTCAGTAGATGGCAGTGCCATTCACTGGGACAGAAGGACGAGAAAAGTAACTGGGGAAGACAGGGAATAGCAAAGGGAAGAGGGAATGTAGAATTATTTTCGACATACTTTAGGTGTCATCAAGAGATTCAAGTGGAAATGTCCAATAGAAAGACATCTATCTATATGGGTTTCAGCTTATTATATAACTTTGGAACTCACTGGCATATGTACAATATTTGCTATCATGAGAATTAATAATATCATGCAGGGAGTATGTGCAGAGTAAGAAAAGAGCCAGCCACAGAAACTATATGAAATAATAAATGTTTACTGTGCTTATTGTTTTTTGTTTTTTTTAAGAAAAAAAGAAAAAGAAGGGAACCAGGTCAGAAAGCTGTGAGGAACACCAACATTTTAGGAAAAAGAGAGCAATTAAAAGATAGAAATGAAAAATATTTTACGTACTTAATAACCAAGAAGTCATTTGTGGCCTTATTAAGGGCAGTTTTGGTGGATGTATAGAAGTAGAAGCCAAATTAGAAACAGGAGAAAAGAAACAAATGAGAGATTAAAATAGATGCAGGTGGGGCTTCCCTGGTGGCTCAGTGATTGAGCGTCCGCCTTCGTACCACAAAAAAAAAAAAAAAAAAAAAAAAAATAGATGCAGGTGATTGCTTCTCAATCACCCAAACAGCAGCTTCAAAAACAAAGAGATACTAGGTTCTACCTTTGTAAATTCCTATTCTATAGGACTCAATGGAATCCCAGAATTTACATTAGTAAAATTTTCATGTACTGGTGATCCTCACATACTTCAAAATGAACCTCGTGAACTTTAGAAACCAGTGACATATAAAAATGATTGACATATTATTCATGAAATCTAGAATGTAAAACTTAAAAGATACTTCTGATACACTATCTCAATGAATACAAAATAAAGGTTAACTTTACAAGTTTCTTCAAGGAAACCTACTGAACAGTCACAAGAACACAATGAATGAACTACCTTTTCACATAAATTTAATAGTAAGGTAAGGGGGGAAGATCTCACACATCAAAATACATTCTGATCACTTAAAGAGTTACCAATTGAAACTGTAAGTGCAACAAATGGATGCTACTGCATGAAAACAGCTTGTGGGTCAGTCACTAGACATACGGGTTTTAAGAAAGCAATCAAAGAGGAAGAGCAAATATTAAGAATCAAAGTGGGGGTATGAGCAATTTCAGGGTCTACAAGACGTTTATGAAATGTGATACTGAAACAGCAAAGAAATGGACTCAATACTAACAAAAGTGAAGGTCAGGTCATATATTAATTACAATCCAAAGGAAACTAAGTTAGGTGGCAATTTCAAAAAATATCAGCAAATGTTTACTCTAATTATATGTATCCACCTACACAAAGAAACCAAAGAGAAGGTTCTGATCCTTGATTCAGGCATAACTACCAGGTAAGTTGAATAACAGTGGTTAAATAAGACTGCCTAGTTTAAATCTAGGTTCCACAATATATTAGCTGTGTGATCAACCCCCCCTATATTCTACTGTGTTTTAGCTGATACTATTGTACAAAAATCCACAGAAAATTTCACAGAAATGAGTTCAAATCCACAGAAAATGAGTTCAAATCTCACCATGAACAAGTTAACACGTGTTTAGTGAACTAAACTGCAAAATACCCAATTCTAAGATATTCATTCGATAAAACTGGTAATTCCTTAAATGTGCTAGAAACCGTGTGAGTCTGCTGGAGAGAGGATGATGTGCAAAAACATCAGATTAGTGGTTACCAGAGGGGAAGGGGGTTGGGAGATGGATGAAATGGGTGAAAGGGCCAACTGTGTATGGTGATGGATGGTAACTAGACTTGTGGTGGTGATCCCTTTGTAGTGTATACAGATGTCAAATTATAATGTTATACACTTGAAACGTATTTTTTAAAAAGTGGGGGCTACGGACTTCCCTGGTGGTCCAGTGATAAAGAATCCACCTTACAATTCAGGGGACTCAGGTTCAATCCCTGGTCAGGGAACTAAGATCCCACATGTGCGGGGCAACTAAGCCTGCATGCCACAATTACTGTGCTCACGCGCCTCAACTAGAGCCCGTGTGCCGCAAACTAAAGAGCCCACATGCTCTGGAACCCACACGCTACAACTACAGAGCCCACACGCCGTGGAGCTTGCGTGCCACAACTACAGAAGAGAAAATCTGCATGCCACACTAGAGAGAAGCCCGAGCACCGCAACGAAGAGCCTGCACACAGCAAAGAAAGATCCTGCGTGCCTCAACAAAGATCCAACACAGCCAAAAACAAATAAATAAATAATAAATATTTTTTTAAAAAAAGTCGGGGTACATATTTGCAATCCTATGATTTCCTTCCCTATCTGACTCCAGAATTGGCTCTGAGCAACCTGTATACAGGGACTCTTTTCTCACTCTCTTTTACATTCCTAAGGACAGAACTTAAGTGTGCAACAAATGTCTGTCGGACTGGATCAAATCAACATAGTGACAATATCTCCAATACAGTACATACAGTGGCTAAATTGCTTTAACATTTCAAAATTATCAAAAATATACTTACATATAAGTTTACATGCATATTTACAAGATTTGCCATTTAAAGCTCATGTAAAACTGCAATTTATAGATTATAAGAAAAAGCCACAGTCATATGACATCTTGCTTAAGAGTTTTGACCTTAAAGTGAAATGTCTTAAAATAATTTCATCCTCGGTGAAAATGTAACTAAAGAGCCTAGAATAAAATGTAGTTTACATAATGTTACCGTAAATTTGAAAAAGAACAACTGATTCAACGTAACACCATTTCAGTGCTTACCCCCACTTATTCTTGCTTCTGCCTACATACCTGCCTACTCATAGACATTTTTTAAAGTCTTTTAGAGCCTTCTTTGTAAAGAAAACAGTAGTCTCTAAAAACAATGTAAATTAGCTATTTTAGTCATTGATTATTTTCACGAACTTCACAGCAATCTTAGATTCCAATGGACAACTTAGGCATTTTAGTATTATTCTACCAGTTTTGTTTCCAAGAACCAAAGATTTATAAGTAAATTGGTAACTTCGCAAACTGTTGGCAGAAAATCTGTCTTTATTATAACGATTATAATAAACTTAGCAAATCACAACACATGACAATTTAAAGAATCCTAGAAGGAGTATAAAATTAGAAGACACCCTCACACCAAATGACAAATTATAGTGCCACATGTACACTCTGGTCAGAGGTTCAGAGACTTGTGTCCAACCACTTTCCAAGTGATGTAAAGACTTCTGGAAATCAAACAGGAGATCCTCCCCTTCTAAAGCTGAAAAACTGAACGAGGGGGCCTAAGTACAATTCGGGGAAGGTTCAGGGAGAGATGAAGCAGGCCCTAAGGAGGTCTCGCCAAAGCACAATCATCCATTCGTCTCCGCAAATTCACACTGAGTATGACCCTCACGTCACTGCAGGCCCGACGGGACCGAAATGAATCAGACCCCAAACTCTGCTCTCTAGAAGACATGGGTGAAGGGGCGAGGAGGGGAAAGGCACATAAACAGGCACTATGAGCCTTGTATGCCAGTTCTGAGGTACGGACCGAATCTGTATTCTTCACCCATGCATATACCCAGGGCGTTACATACAGCAAGTGCTCAGCGACTGTGTGCTGAACGAAAGAATAAATAAATAAGTATGGAAAACAAAGACGAGCCGCGGTGTCCGTGGCTCTGCCTCCCACCTCCAGCCGTTCCTGACACGGGCAGAAAAGTCACCCTCCCCTCAGACGGCGGCAGCAACCAAAGGTCAGCTCGAGCCGGGGCCCAAACTTTGCCGTCCGCAGCGCCCCGTCCCCACCTCCCACCCCCGGGCAGCACTTACCGTTAGTGTAGGGAGACCCCGAGGCCCGGGCGGCCCCGTTCTGGGCCTGGAGGCCGATGGGGGCGCCGCCAGAGGCCGGTATCCCGGGCTGGGACATGACGACGATGTTTATCGGGGTTGGAAGGGGCTGGTTGGCGCCTGCGGCAGAGCCAAGCCGAGAGTTGAAAGACGACTGCTGGAAGCGGAGGGAGGGGGCTAACGACTTAGAACTGAAGGCGGGATAGAGAGAGGGCGGCGCAGGAAGCCCTAGGCATGGCGCCGCATTCTCCCTAGCCCGCCGGCGGTGACTGCCTGGTCTGGGGTCTGAGGCTTGGAAGTCGGGCCGGTGGGGCCGAGAACGCCCGGCTGGTAGGCAGCAGCCAAGCGGAGAGAGACGTAGGGAGGCCCTGGCCGGAACTGCCTGTCAGCCCCCGGCCGCGCAGGCGCAATCGGGACACGTGGCACTTCCGGCTCCGGCCTTGCAGCTGCCGCCGGTATAGGTGAGCTCTTCTTTCCCCGCAGGGCTGCCCTGAAGCCACCTGACAGCTCCGGGTGTCCCGGCCCGAAGGACGGAGCTCGGCTTCTCCTGCCACGTCACTCTCACCGTCGGCCGGAAGTGGCGTGTGTCACCGATACGGAAATCCCCGCCGTGATGAACGTCATCTAGCCGGCACGGCCGGGATGTGAGGGCAGTCAGGGTTTCAGTGGAAGCTTTCGTGGGGTGGGAATGATATTTCCTCTCCTCGAGTTTTTGTGAAGATTACCTGAGAGGACAGACGTCATCGTCCTCTGCTGAGACTGTGCCGAGTAGCTGAGCCGATTAATGTTCGTTGCAGTATTTCATTTCACATTTCATCATCATATTCCAGGTGTAAATTGTAAGGGATTTTTTAAGAAGGAGTGGTTAATTATGTACATGTGTTCAGAGTAATCAAATCGAAGAGGAGGCCTTTGCTTTTTGACCGGAGGATTCAGAAGTAATTTTAATTTTGAAACTCGCTGATTCATATAGCATAGTCACGCCAAAGTTCATTAACAGCATATTTAAATGGCAGTTTTATTTCCTCTTCTAAGAGTTTGCAGTAAGGTACAACATTCAAACTTCCTTTCTAGTCAAGGAGACTTTTTTTTTCTTGCAAGTAGAAGTTTTTTTTTTAACTTTTGAGGCCAAAGGGAGGTAGAAACTGGAGTGATTCGACAACATAATTAATGATCTCAGTAGTTATCTTAGCCACCTTCATTATACTTAGGTTTTCCTGTTCTGAGCTGATGATCAAGCCCTTCTTTAGACTGCAGATTTGTACTGTTCATTAAAATGTCATAACAACAGTTTCAAAACCGGTGAAGGGTGAAATACATCTTACTTAATTCACTTAATATCAAATGCCTATTATGAAATGTTATATTACATACAAAAAGAGTAAGAACTAAACTGCTGTGTGATGCCTGAAAAACGAACAGTAAGAATTCAAAAAACTAAATGTTAACTTTTATCCTTTTTTTATCATTTGCCTCAGATGTGTAAAAATGTGTTTGCTGTGTATGAAAAATTAAACTCCTTTGTACAGTATACAAGACTTCTTTAGGATGAAGATGATACTTTTGGTCAAACTGTTTTCAGCTTAGAGCCCCTATAACCAAATCCCAAATCACGTATCCCAAGAACACTTGAAGAGATACACAAACACAAGCCTCTTAATGGTTTAAAGAGAAAATAGACCTCAGAAACTGAACCTCCCTGAGGTCAGACAGAAAGTCAGCGTCGCTCTTCAAAAGAGCAAATCCTTAGGCCTGGTCTCAAACTTGCTTCAGTTGAATTCTTTTTTTTTTTTAATTCAACTTTTAAATGATCTTGGTTTGTTGACCTTGGCACAGGAATTTGATTTGGTTAAATCAAGGTTTCTCTGGACTTTGTTCTGTTTAAGCAATATCTGTATTGAGGAAAAAAAATACTGATGAAGAAGAATTAGCCATTTTAAAAAGTAGATAACCTCTGGTTAAATCAGGTTAAATAAACATAAATAATTTGCTAATAAGTAAACAGTGCTTCTTCTAAAATGTGTTCCACCCCTAAGTATCCCTGTTGCTATTATCACCCCCACTCCAAAAACAAGAAACAAAATTAATGGTTAAGTCTTTCAAGTGTTTTTTACATTTTCAATGTAGTCAGCTTAAAAATATTGAGGAAAACCGTATAATTTGTCATCTGCACACCCTTAGGAATAGTTGGAAGATAAGTGTAAATAACTGAGGTGAGACAACATATTTAAACAGTTAAGTGCTTTTCCTATTAAATATTATCCACACATTACCAAATCCTTCTCTGGCTTCTTTAAGTTGGCCACATAAATTTTATGGAAAAATTATTAGTGCTATTACCAGTTGTTAAGGGTATCGATATTCTTTGGTCAATTATTTATATCTACCCTACACTACCATACACTTTTCTAAGCTAATGTCAGTAATATATTCTACTTTCTTATCCTGATTTTCAGAACAACAGGACCCTTCTACTGCATATGCCCCTTCATATTTTTATCTATGTATCACATTTTCTGCACATTATTTTCAGAGCCTTCAACCCTATTTAAGAAAATTATATACAACAAAATAAGTGACACAAAAGTGTTTGAGTAAGGAGACAACACTGTACAAAGAATATTTCATTAAACTTGATTACTTATTTAGACCCAAAAGAGGGAGATGCATCCCTAATAAAATTTGCTGATTTGCAGAAGTGGACTTTGGCTCACACCAGCCTAAGTCCACTTTGCCTGCCTGCTCGTGACTATTGAATTGTCAGCTGATAAGCAGGATCAATCCTGTTTACTTTTCAGGATAAGGGAAATTATTTTAGGTCTCCTAGTTTTTTGGGGGTTTTTTCTATTTCTATTTCAAACAAACGAACTAGTTTCAATTACAAACAGCAGGTTTGTTCTGAAACTCTCTTGTGGCTCCACTTTAGGAACAGTTCCTCGGGCCTCATTTGCCTCTCACAGGACATCTGTCTGTATCTGAAGTCAGTAGCTCTGAAGGTACATTACAAGTACAGTCATCCCACACCAAGCCAGTAAATCCCATTGCTTTCTTTGAAAACTTTTCATCTTTATGTAGTTCTCACTGCCCACTCTGGTTAGTTATTATCATCTTGCACCTGAGCTATTGGGATGGTCTTACTGGTTTCAATCTCTCCCATCCATCCTTACTGCTGAATTGAGCTCCTAAGTACTGACTCCATTTTTATTTTCCTATACCCCTAAACCTGTAATTGCTCCCTTTGCCTGCTCCATCAAGTTAAAGTTTCTCTGCATGGCTTTTCTCATCTCATTCTGAGTAAAATCCAAAGTCCTACTCATAGCCTACAAGGCCTCAGATGACTTGACATTGCTACTTCTCTCTCCTCATCATCTTCTACACTCCCTCTCACTCAGCACTTGCTATCTCTCTAGCTACCCAAGCACAAGTCTGCCTTAATACTTATGTCCATTACCCGGGATGCTCTTCTTCAAGACACCCATCTAGCTCAATCTCTCACCCCTTCTTTAGTCAAATGATACCTTATGGTGAGGCCCTTACTGAGCACCCTATACAACAACATACCCTCTGTGCTCACTTTCTATCCCTCTTACCCTGCTTTTTTTTCTTCATAGCACTTCTCATCATTGTTATATACTTGTGTTTATGTTTATCTTTCTTCAGTGGAATAAAATTCTATACATATCGTGACAATTCTAAGGTAACCTTTTTTTATATAAGTTTATTTTATTTATTTAGTTATGTTTGGCTGCATTGGGTCTTTGTTGCTGTGCGTGGGCTTTCTCTAGTTGCGGAGAGCAGGGGCTACTCCATTGCAGTGCACGGGCTTCTCATTGCGGTGGCTTCTCTTGTTGTGGAGCACGGGCTCTAGGCACGCGGGCTTTAGTAGTTGTGGCTCACGGGCTCTAGAGTGCAGGCTCAGTAGTTGTGGCGCACGGGCTTAGTTGTTCCGCAGGATGTGGGATCTTCCCGGACCAGGGCTCAAACCCGTGTCCACTCCATTGGCAGGAGGATTCTTAACCACTGCGCCACCAAGGAAGCCCAAGGTAATCGTTTTGATTTCATGTCTGTCTCCTTATTTAGAGTGTAAGAAAGTAGAGCCCAGGGCCAGTGTCCTATTTACCTCTGTATTCTCAGCACTTGGCTTGGGGCCTTACACTTGACAGGTATTCAATAAACATTTTTTTTTTCAATAAACATTTTTGAATGGATAAATTTAAAGCGTCATCTCTTCCAATCTTCTATTCTGAATATTTTGAGCCTCACTAATTCACTTCTGTAAGTTCATATTGCAACTGTAGCCCAAACCACACCACTAGCACTTGTTTCTAAACTATGTTGTTCTCTAATTCTTTTATTCTTAACTATTACGCTGCATTGTGTCCCATCTGATACTGACCTGGTAGTGTAGTTGAAATAGTGTCAGCCTCTGGTCAGACCCTATCGCCCCTGAGTAGCACTGGAGGTACAATATCAAATGCCAACTCTTTTTCCTTTTCTAACTCTAAAGATATCGCTCTGTCCCTGCCCCATCTACACACAACCTGGCACCATGGTATCAGAGATCTGAGATATAAATTCCCCTTTAAACCTATCTTTTCATTGTACTTTCTACTCATCAGCTCTTTCATTGATTTATTCATTCATTCAACAAATATTGATTAAATGCCTTCCATATGCCAGGCACCAAGCAAAAACAGAACAGGATAGATAGGATCTCTTCCTTATGTGGAGTTTACAGTGGAGGAAATGCAATAAAAATGTAAATAAATATATCTATAAATTTCGAATTTGATAAGTGTTGAGATATTGGTAGTGAGATAGAGAATAGGAGGCAAGGATCTGATTTGGATAGGAGGGTTAGGACATGAGGTAACATTTAAGCTGTGATCTAAAGGACGAGGAAGCTACCCATACAAAGGGAGAAGGTGTGGAGAAGGACACTGGGCAAAGGGAATAGCACCCACAAAAGCCCAGAGGGAGCACTCCGCCCCGCGAACCCACGTTGCGCGTAGTGCGCCGACGCCTTCGCTGAAGCCCGCCCGCGGGGCTCTTCCAGTCGGTTCGCCTCAGGCCTGTGCCGAGGCCCGCCATGGAAGGGGACGTCTCCGCCGCCGCAGCTGCCCACTACCAGCCGGCCAGCCCCCCGCGGGACGCCTGTGTCTACAACAGCTGCTACTGTGAAGAAAATATTTGGAAGCTCTGTGAATACATCAAAAACCACGACCAGTATCCTTTAGAAGAGTGTTATGCTGTCTTCATATCTAATGAGAGGAAGATGATACCTATCTGGAAACAACAGGCAAGATCTGGAGATGGACCTGTGATCTGGGATTACCATGTTGTCTTGCTTCATGTTTCAAGTGGAGGACAGAGCTTCATTTATGATCTTGACACTGTCCTGCCATTTCCCTGCCCCTTTGATACTTATGTGGAAGATGCCTTTAAGTCTGATGAGGACATCCATCCACAGTTCAGAAGGAAATTTAGAGTGATCCGCGCAGATTCATATTTGAAGAACTTTGCTTCTGACCGATCTCACATGAAAGACTCCAGTGGGAACTGGAGAGAACCTCCTCCATCATATCCCTGCATTGAGACTGGAGATTCCAAAATGAACCTGAATGATTTTATCAGTATGGATCCTGAGGTGGGATGGGGAGCCGTCTACTCACTGTCTGAATTTGTACATCGGTTTGGCAGTCAGAACTACTGAACTTGACCTCTGGATGTAGTGCCATGGAGAAATTCTAGGACGTGAACAATCTACCCCTTCATCTGAGACAGCAAACGTTATGATGGTACATTTGGCTTGGAATTATGCTTTCCTCTTTTAATTCAATTGAGTTGAAGCATAAGTGAACAAAAGAATAGATAGAAACAATCTTATTTTGGTATATCAGGTTGAAACTTGATGTAGTTGCTCAGATATTCCTACTGCTCCTTTGTTAAAAAATGTGAAGACTTATGCCAGTAATTGCTTTTGTTATGATAAATGTGTGGACTTTGTGTCTGTTTTGGATGGTTCATGTCTCTCCAGCTATACTGTAAGCTCCTTGAGGGTAGGGCTGTAGCCCATTGCTCTGTGAATCTCTAATGCCCATAAAAGGTGCCCGTAAAATGTTTGCTAGTGACTGTGCTGCTGCCTGAAGAGGGCTGACGTTGTGAGCTCAATCAGCAATAAGTATTAGTCTTTCTGGACCATTCATTCTGTTCTTAGCAAAGATTGCAGCCCTCTCAGGCTTAAGTGTTGTTTGGCCTATTTATATATGTTTTTAAATAAAATTGACCTAAATTAAAAAAAAAAAAAAAAAGCCCAGAGGGAGGAATGAGCTTGCTGTGGTGCACAAGGTAGAATGGCACAAGGTGAAATTCGAGAAATACAGGAGGCAGAGCAGCAAGAGCCTTATAAGGCATTGTAAAGAGTTTACAGACTTTGGGAAGCAATTGAAGAATTGTAAACAGCAGAGTAATTTGATCTAATTCATGCCTTAAGATGAGTCCATTAAAAAAAAATCAGTGCAACAGCTGTGAGGGTAATTGACTGATGGGGAAAGAAGAGTTGTTGCAGTAACCCAGGCCACAGATGATGGTGGCCTGCAGTAAGGTGGTTGTAGTGGAGAGAGAAGTAGACTCACTAATCCAAGTTAAAACTTTGAACTTTGGTATTTCCTTTACTTTTGCTACCAACATGTAATCAAGCATGTCTGACTCCCTATTTCTTTGCTCCCACTGACCCAGCACCGCCCCACGTTACCTCTCACCTCTGTGATTGCAGCTGTCTTATCACTGATCTCAGCTTTCAGTCCTGACCTGTTCCAATACAACCCACGCACTGCTGCCAGAGCAAACTTTCAAAAATATGACTGACCATGTTCCTGTTCTGCTCAGAACCTCTGAAAGGCTCTACAGTTTGGGAGTCAAGGTCCCTGGTAGTCCAGTCAAAAGCTATTTAGTCAAACCATAATACTTGCCTGATGTTTTTCCCATCTCTATTCCTTTCAGAATGTTATTCTCTCATTATGATATATTATCCCTGCTGGATATTAATCCCCATTTTACATATACAGGAACTGAAACTTCAATGTTAGAACCATAGTCTATAGCTAGGGGTTGTACTCTTAACTATTATACTCTTGGGCTTTCCTGGTGGCACAGTGGTTAAGAATCTGCCTGCCGGTGCAGGGGACGTGGGTTTGAGCCCTGGTCCAGGAAGATCCCACATGCTGTGGAGCAACTGGGCCCATGTGCCACAACTACTGAGCCTGCGTTCTGGAGCCTGTGAGCCACAACTACTGAAGCCCGGACACCTAGAGGCCATGCTCCGCAACAAAAGAAGCCACTGCAATGAGAAGCCCGTGCACCACAATGAAGAGTAGCCCCCGCTCACCTCAGCTAAAGAAGGCCCATGCGCAGCAATGAAGACCCAACGCAGACAAAAATAAATAAATAAATATGCAGCCATTAAAATTCATGATTTAGAAGAATACTTAATTACATGGGAATGTTTTTAATTTTAAATGTTTTACAAAACTGTTCATAGTATGATTATAATCTTATAAAACTGGTTATATCTGTGAGGTGTGACAGAAGGCGATTTTTGTTTCCATTATGTTTTTCTGGATTTTCCAAACTTTTTAACCATGACTAAGTATTATTTTTATAAGAATAACAATCTTCAAAAAGATTGGGAGTAAATATCTTATGTATCCTTTAGACTCTCCTAAAACACTGATATCTCCTGCCTCTCCACTTCCTCACCCCTACCATAAGTTTGTACTTTGCTATCCTTTCTCTCCTCCTACCTTCTTTTATAGTTAGTTGTGAACGAACACATCTCCCCGCCAAACTGAAAGGCCCTGGAGGGAAGAGACTGTCTTGCTTATTGTCATTCCCCCATCCCTAGTCGATTTACAATCTGTTGCTGAAGTCAGCAGGAATCATAATTTAGATTTCTATCTAAAGGGTCACTAAAATGCCAGGGATATCAGGAGAGAAAGGCAATCCAGGAAAAGAGCTGTGGAGTAATCTTGAGGAGCCTGGTGAAGGGCCTCAAGCTACTTAAAAGTATTTATTAAACCAAACTGAATTTAAGACTTGGTGAGTGGAAAGGAGAATAGAGGTGAACCCAGACTGGAACAGCAGGCTCCTCCACCTAGACCAATGGACTCCAGGGAAATTCTTTAACCCCTTGAGGACAAAAATGTACCTAGGAGTCCTTCATATTATGAATGAATCACTTGCTCATATGTATTAAGCACCTACTGTATGCCAAGCACTGAAAACGGGTTCAAGAGAGGAAAGGCAGATATGGTTCTTGACCTAAGGAAGTTTCTAGAATGCCTGTTGGGGGAGGCTTTAGATAAATAATCATACATATTTAATTGTAAAATTATAAGCAAGATAACTTCAATGATAAGGTAAATTGTACAGTTGCTGGGGAAACCTGAAATAGAGGGCTTAACCAAGTCTGAGAGGGGGGCTTTGATGAGAATGCTATCTGTGCTGAGACCTGAAGAGTGTGTAGGAGTTAGCTGGGTGGAGAGGAGAGATCTGGGGAAGCAGTTCTGGCAGAAAGAATGACAAGTGCAAAGGGAGGACCAATAGAGTAAGGCATTTCCTGAGGCTGAAACGAAAGAGGGGGAGATCCAGCTGAGCCAGTTATAGGCTTTGTTGGGAATCTATCGAATAACTCTGCTTCAGTCCCCAAACACCTCCTTGTTCTGTCCGCATCACCTAGAATCCTAGGCTTAAGAGCAATCTTGGAAGTGCTATCATCCCACTTTCATTCAAGGCACCCAAGTATTCCCATTTAAATACATTTAAGAAAAGTAACATCCATGAGCAAAGAACGGCTGGGGTCAAGACAGTCTTGTTTAAAACTCATAGTTACATTTTGTAAATTACTTGTTGAACTCAAGAAACAGGTGCACTTTGAAAATGTATTTTTTCAGAAAATCATGTCACGTATAATCTCCCCACGCTAGGAACCGGTGTTACCTTCTCTGCCTAGGCCCGCCGCCCGTGCAGCCCCTTCAGGCGTGTATGGGGAGCAGGCCCCAGTTCTGGGAGCATTCAGCGGTGGGACTGGCCGCGGAACCGCCAGGAGGCGGAACTAGAGGCGCACGGCGCTGCTGTCCTGCGAACCTTCGGGAGAGAAGCACGCACCGGCCCGGAAGGAGCTAGCGCAGACTAGGGCCGCGGCAGCCATCGCGCTTTGCAGTTCGGTGTCGGAGTGAGTAGGGTCGACGCCAAGCAAGGAATTGTGTTCTCTCCAATCGCAGGTAAGTGGCGGCCTCTCCTCCCCGGAGAACCGGCGGGCGGCAGCTGTGGACCCCGGGGGAGGAGCGCCTTTCGTGCCTGGGCCCACCCAATGCCCCTGCCTGTAGCCGGGCGAGGAAGGGGCTCCTGTTTTCTGCCCTGGAATCTGGCGGCGGGAAAGAGGACGGGCTCCTTTCGTGCTTCGCGGGGCCTCTCTGACGGTCATCCGGATAGGACACCGCTGCTGTCAAACGGTGTGTTATTTCAGGAATGAACGAGATGACTCTGAACTGCAGGCAAGCCCTTCCTTCCCCTCGGCCTCAGTTTCCTCACCGAGTAAGGTGAAGGCGGCGGGATCATTGACAGCTCAAGAGGCTGTGACGCGGCTTGTTGTTCTCAGCTCTCCCACTTAGTGCGGGAACAAATCGAACTTCTTTTCCCACTAGTGGGTAACGTCTTCCCATAGCCCAAGTCCCAGCTGACTGGGAAAAAGATAAACTGTTGGGGGAAAACTGCAATGATTTAGGGATTATTTCACGAGTTTCTAACAAGATAGAAATTGATTTTGACAACAGCGAAAACTCTAACATTGTTGACCAAAAAAACCAAACGCGTCAGGAATTTAAGGTGTTAGGTACATGGGGCAAAATGAGGTGAAGAAATCCTTTTAATTTGAAAAACTAAACCTAATATTAGTTGCACGTTTTTATTGCTATATCAAGATCTATACTACCACTGTGTCTCACGCTGAAGAATGTCCTGTGTTCAGTGTTAAGTGTTAGAATACGAATTAGAGTAAGTCTAAATGAAGCAAATGAAAGGACAGGAACATTTGTTTTCTACTATGTGTAAGGCGCTAGCTATGCACACAGCAATCCAATGAGGAAGTAATAGTATCATCTCTATTTTACACATGAGGAATACAGGAAGGTTTACATTTTATCAATAATTAGTGGTGCTGATATTTCAAAGCAATGTGTATATCAAACGTTGTTTTAATGGGCTTGCGTTCGTCACCAAAATATTTTGAACTTTAAAAACTGTAGGATAGTTCATTGGTGTTTTCTGAGTTTGCAGAAGAGGAAGGTGTTGCCTTCATTTTAGAAATATTAAAGAAGCATTGTCATTAATTATGCAGATTAGCAGTTTGAATAGGGTACATTTTAACCTTCCTTTGCCTTGCACTTCAAGCAAGAATTGAGACTGGAGAGTAGGCTATCAGAAATGAAAATCACTGCCACGTCATTTGAAGCTTATAAATCAGAATTCTGTAGTAATGATTCATTATTTCTCCACCCTCTTCTTTAAGTACACTTGGCTGAAACTCATTTAAATTATTTTTCTGCAAAACATTACTAAGCAAATAATTTTCAAATCATGGTATTGAAAAGTTTCTCTTCCTTGTATATAGCTTTTAGAACAATTTGAGTCAAAAGTATCTTAATGATTAAATTTGTCATTGCTTATGTCAGTTTTTTTTTTCTTAATTCATTGTAGCCAAGTTCAGTACTTAGGTGCGCAACTTTTTTAATACAGAGTTTTTTTTCCTTTCCTCTTAAAAAATCCTATTTATATTTGTCATAGATTTAACCTTATTTCAATCGAGCATCACCTTCCCTTAAAGGAAAATTGATTATGTACTTTTTGTTCATTACACGAACTAAAAGTTTTAGTTTTTAGTTCCATTATTATAATTGCTATACATTCAATCCTAAAATGTTTTCTAGAGTTTTTTTATTTGCATCACCGTTTCAATAAAGGCTGTAAAAAGAAAATTTAACAATTTTAGGGGTGAGTATTTATAAAGTAACATTGTCTTAAAACATTCAACATTGTCACTGTCCATACTTTTAGCAGAGTTGGCCCTCTGTATCCACGGGTTCCACTCTAAGGATTCAACCATGGGTGGAAAATATTTGGGGGAAAAAATTCCAGAAAGTTTGAGAAAGCAAACCTTGAATTGGCCAAGTGCTGGCGACTATTTACATGGTATTTACATTGTATTTACAACTATTTGCTTATTATTTACATTGTATTAGATATTATAAGTAATTGAGAGATCATTTAAAGTATACTAGAGGATGTGCGTGGATTATATGTAAATACTATGACATTTTATATAAGGGACTTGAGGATGGGGTGTAGGGGCCTGGAACCAATCCTCTAGGACACCGAGGGACGACTGAAAGGCATAGGGCCTTGCTGAAATTCTACAAAACATGGTCAAGCAGAGTTTGGCCTTTGTATTTCTAGTACTGTTTGAATCTGAGAGAGAGGTATGTATAGTTCCTAAATTAGTTTACAGATAGTATACTAATCTTATGGAATTTGTACATATTTTAATCATAAGCTTGACAAAATTGTGTAGAAAATTGCGATTAATCTCTCCTAGTGAAATTTCCTTACCTGGATTTGAAGGAAACCCTTCTAATGCCTTTTCTGGTGACAGTGGTGGTGCTATTAATATTTAAAGTAAAATCAGAACATTATGAAAAAAAACTTTTTCATATTAATAGTTGTTAATATTGAAGTTAACTTGAAAATTGGCATTTAAAGTTTTGTGATTTGAATTTTAATTAACTTAGTTTGAAAGAATTAATACCACTTATATGGGGTAGTATTCAAAGTGTTTTCATGTACATTATCATAGTTAATCATTCTTAACATTCTGTGAGGCAGGTGGTATTTCCCTTATATGGAGAAGCAAACTGGCACTCAGAAAGATTGGGTTTCCCAGAATGAAATTATGGTATTTCGAAAGATGCACATTCAGGACTTACCTGGTGGTCCAGGGATTAAGACTCCGAGCTTCCACTGCAGGGGTCACAGGTTCCATTCCTGGTGGGGGAAGTTCCCCTTGCTGCATGGTGCAGCCAAAAAAAAAAAAAAAGATGCATATTCAGTTTAGATTTTTTAAATTCTAGGACAGGCACTCCATCCATTTTATCACAGCTCTACCATGCTTTGCTTCCCAAAGTTATTAATGTATTGATTCTAGAATTCTATTCTGAATAGGATTTACCTCCTTAGAATATTTTTTATTTTCTACCAGCACTACTTTTTGGAGTATTTATATCTTGTCATCTCATGTGTATTTTTTTTCCCTTATGTATATTTTTTAAAAGTTCATAACTAGGGCTTCCCTGGTGGTGCAGTGGTTGAGAGTCCGCCTGCCAATGCAGGAGACACGGGTTCGTGCCCCGGTCCGGGGGGATCCCACATGCCGCTGAGCGGCTGGGCCTGTGAGCCATGGCTGCTGAGCCTGCGCATCCGGAGCCTGTGCTCCGCAACGGGAGAGGCCACAGCAGTGAGAGGCCCGTGTACCGCAAAAAAAAAAAAAAAAAAAAAAAAGTTCATACCTAAATGACTTTGCTAAATTACTTATATTAGTTATAAATATTAAAAGCCCATGTAAATTTTTAACATATAATTTTCTTTATTTTTTAATAATAACTTTATTGAGAGAGAATACATACCATAAAGGGTACTTGTACATACACTTCTTACCTTTATAAATGTACAATTCAGTGTTTTTTTAGTTCATCATGTTGTGCAACCATAACCAATAACTCCAGAACATTTTCATTACCCCCAAAAGAAACCCAGTACTTATTAGCAGCCACTCCCCATTTCACCTTCCCCCCAATCTGACAACCACTAATCTATTTACTCTAAAGACTTGCCTATTCTGGACATTTCATAAAAATGGAGTTGTCCTTATGAGTTTAATGGGGCAAGGCTTTCAGAAGTTATTTGTAATCTGAGAATTTCTGTTCCATTACACCCTTTGCACTGATTTTCATGTTACTTGAGTAGATCACTTTTCTAATCTGCTTAGCAACTTTTCCTGTTTGGTGTTCATGCAATAAATAAATCTGCTGACGTGTATATGTTTCCTTGTTCTTGACCTTTGCTTTTCACATGTCTTAATAGTGTGTTCATGGTGTTGTGTAACCTGTTCTCAGGGCTCAGGTATCTGTTTGTGGCTAAGTAACTTTTATTCTTACTTGGCATTTTTACCTCTACTTTATTGTTTTTAACATCTTTATTGGAGTATAATTGCTTTGCAATGGTGTGTTAGTCTCTGCTGTATAACAAAGTGAATCAGCTATACATATACATATATCCCCATATCTCCTTCCTCTTGCATCTCCCTCCCACCCTCACTATCCCACCCCTCTAGGTGGACACAAAGCACCAAGCTGATCTCCCTGTGCTATGCAGCTGCTTCCCACTAACTATGGGTTTTACATTTGGTAGTGTATCTATGTCCATACCACTCTCTCACTTTGTCCCAGCTTATCCTGCCCCCCCGCACCGTCCTCAAGTCCATTCTCTATGTTGGCGTCTTTATCCCTGTCCTGCCCCTAGGTTCATCAGAACTTTTTAAAAAATTTTTTTTAGATTCCATGTATATGTGTTAACGTACAGTATTTGTTTTTCTCTTTCTGACTTACATCACTCCCTCTACTTTAAAATGACTGATGACTCCTAGCTTAAGGAGTTTCTGTTTAAGGATCTCAGAAACCGTGACTTTATAGAAATGTAAATATCTCATTAATTTCTAAAGAAGAGTTTCCCCATATATGTTATTAAATTAGTTATCTTGGGACAAATTATACAAAAGCAAATTGGTACCATCCTTATGCAAAAAAATCCATTTACCTGCATGGCTTACCCACTCTACCCTCCCTGAGTCCTTGTGACTCTCACCTACCAACAGTCATCTTCAGTAAGGATTTTGCCACTTGATTCACAGTCTTGCTTTCTAAAACACTACCCTCCAATCTTCTAGATGATTCCACTGCCTGTCAGTGTGGAATAGCCCAGCTTCCCGAATCCTTCACCCCTAATTCTCTTCAGCTGCCCATGCCAGAGCCAGGCCTTGGAGCTGGCCACCACCCAGACCCAATCCTTTCTTGAATTCTGAACCCCACATTTTCCTCCACTGTGCAGACACAATTCTGACCCACCTTTCACTTCTCGCACCCTTTTACTACATCTACACCTGCTATTTAGCTAAAGACTCTTCCCCTATTCTTCCATTTCTATTCTGTGAGGAGCCTGCCTTTGATCCCCACCCCATTCCATGCGCTATCTGTGTTTATACCTTATCCACTCAGACTGAACTTCTGATCAGATTACTTCAGTCTCTGTTGCTAGTACTGTCAAATTCCTGCTCCCCTATCTTTTTTTCATTTGCTGTTCTGGAATTCCCTAAACCCCATTCGCTCCTTGTTCTCTAAGGCTGAGCATTGCTTGGGGTGGGGGGGTGAGGGATAGAAATCAGTACAGATTGGTACTGCTGTGAATGTTTTTCAACCCTAGCAACTGGCTCTTTTTATTTATTTATTTATTTATTTATTTTTGGCTGCGTTGGGTCTTTGTTGCTGTGTGAGGGCTTTCTCTAGTTGTGGTGAGCGGGGGCTACTCTTCGTTGTGGTGCGCAGTCTTCTCATTGGGGTGCCTTCTCTTGTTGCAGAACACGGGTTCTAGGCATGCGGGCTTCAGTAGTTGTGGCATGTGGGCTCAGTAGTTGTGGCTCATGGGCTCTAGAGCGCAGGCTCAGTAGCTGTGGCGCACGGGCTTAGTTGCTCCGCGGCATGTGGGATCTTCCCAGACCAGCGCTCGAACCCGCGTCTCCTGCATTGGCAGGCGGATTCTTAACCACTGCGCCACCAGGGAAGTCCCTGGCTCTTTTTAGCAATCTTTTAATTCGATCTTTTCCCCACAGTAGCTTTTCTTTTTTTTTTTTTTAATTTAATTTAATTTTGGCTGTGTTGGGTCTTCGTTGCTGTGCAGGCTTTCTCTAGTTGCGGTGAGCGGGGGCTACTCTTTGTTGCGGTGCACAGGCTTCTCATCGTGGTGGCTTCTCTTGTTGCAGAGCACGGGATCCAGGCGCGCAGGCTCAGTAGTTACACCCCTTCTTCATCTTTCCTGGCCTTCCTTCCTTCTCATCTTAGAGAAGGAGTGTGCTCTCTGCCCAGGCTCCTCTTGAGACTTTGACCCTTTTGGTTAATTCCTTCTCTTTCTCATCTTTAACCTCTTCCTTGTCACTAGCTCCTTCCTTTCAATTTATCAACATTCTCAAGCCTCACCCTTCCTTAAGAAGAAAACCTCATTTCCCTCATCCCATTTCAAACTTTTTGAAAGAAGAATTTCCTAGGACTTCCCTGGTGGCGCAGTGGTCGAGAGTCTGCCTGCCGATGCAGGGGACACGGGTTCGTGCCCCGGTCCGGGAAGATCCCACATGCCGCAGAACGGCTGGACCCGTGAGCCATGGCTGCTGAGCCTGCGTGTCCGGAGCCTGTGCTCCGCAACGGGAGAGGCCACAACAGTGAGAGGCCTGCGTACCGCAAAAAAAAAATAAAAAAGAAAAAGAATGAAAGAAGAATTTCCTCACTGCCTCCACCTGTTAACCTCCTGTCCCATTCTCTTCTCAATAATGACAGAAGCCAGGTTTTAAATATTGATACTTACTTTGTACATTGTATCTCATTTGCTCTTAAAACACCCTGAGAGATTTTAACTTGTTCAAGGTCACACAGCTCTGCTGTGCTTTAAGTACCGGCCATAGGCTCTCCTGTACTACCACTCCACTGCAGGCTACTCATGCTGCCAACTGTTGTCTCCTTGTCACCAAAGCTAGCTGTGACATCTCTGCATTTAATGTGGCTAACTTCTTTCCTTGCCTCTCTCTTCTAGTTCTTTTACCCTTCCTGGGTTCTTTTGGTTCTTCCATCTATATCTGTCCCTCAAGTGAGAATTAATTTCTTTCATAGCATTTGGCTGGTGCTGGAGGCAAGGAGACTTTAGCAGAGATAGTGGGAGAACATTCTGATGCTGGGAAGGATAATGAGCAGAGGTTTTAAGGTAGTAAAGTCCAGGTCGCCAGTGGTGAATGGCAAGCAGTTTACTTTGGTCTGGGGAAAGCTACAAGTAGGGAAGTAATATGTATTAAACTTAGAAAGGTAGCTAAGAGTGGAATGTGGAATACGGGCCTAGGAGTTTGATTGTATCATTTCTCAGCTCACAAACCTCCAGTGACTCTCCATCCACAAGCATAGCGTGGCCATATAATTTAACCTCAATCAGGACCCTTTTGAGAGTGAGAGGAAGCACTGTTAATAATTACACTGAAATAACTTTGCTGAGACTATCCCCAGCAAACTGGGAGTTATAGTCACCCTGACTATGCAACAAGTCCAAGATGACATTTTGGGGAAGCTACTCTGGAGAGCATGTACAGATGGGTAGAAACACATTTTGATGTTAAGATGGTAGTTTTGGAAAGTGACAATAAGGCTTTTGACTAGGTGGCTCCTGTGAGCATCAAAGAAAGCTTGAGCCTTCAGTGCAGAAATTGTTAGAACTAAGGAATGACTGGGTGTTGGATGTGAGGGAGAGGAAGGAATTACATGTCAGAGTCATGAGCTGGAGTTATTAAAAAATGGGTATGTAATGACTTAAATAAATTTAAACCTTTAAAACTATTGTTATAAAGCTTTAGAGAGCCAATGCAATGTAAGGGAAAGGGGATGGACGTGGAAGTTCAACTCATGTTTGAAACTCAGTTGTGCCTATCAAACTTAGTTGTGCCTATCATTAATAGTTGAGTTTTACTTACTGTAACTTCAGCTTCTTCTGTAAAATGCGAACAATAATATATGTACTCTGAAAGGTTGTTGGGGTATTTAGTGGTGATATCTGTAAAGTGTCTAGTACTGTGGGCCATGTAGTAGAAGAAATAATAACAGCAGCTAAAATTAAATGCTTCCTCCATGCAAAATACTAAATGCTTTGCGTGTAGTAATCAATTTTCACAATAACCATCTCAGGTAATATTGTCATCCCCATTTTACAGATGAGGAAAGTGAAGTAACTTACCTAAAGTAGATAGTAAAGTCCTAGCACCAGAGCTCCTGCTCTTAACCTCTAGACCATAATGCTCGTTCAATAAATGGTAGCTGATATTTTTTGTTTGTTTTGCTTTGTTTTATTAAGTTGAAAGGCGAATTCAGCATCGTTTCTTATGTTCATATATTAAAAGTAGCAGGCATGAAGACCTAATGTCTAAATTTAGTCTCAGATTTGTTTATCAATCTGGCTTCTGCATCACTAATTAGCACCAGTTGATTTTTTACTCTCAGTTTGCGGTCCCCTAACCCCAGTCATATTATCTAACAATTCC
This sequence comes from Neophocaena asiaeorientalis asiaeorientalis, assembly GCF_003031525.2. NCBI lineage: Eukaryota > Metazoa > Chordata > Mammalia > Artiodactyla > Phocoenidae > Neophocaena > Neophocaena asiaeorientalis. The sequence goes on along the minus strand of NW_020173922.1, from coordinate 274,310 downwards.
CGACTTTTTGCTGTACCCATTCAGGCTAAACACCATCTAAGAAACCTTTCCTTAGCTGTACCCTGGTGTCACCATAGAACTATGGAAATAGGACTTCGGATGTAGAGACAAGCAGGACTGGTTTTCTCTTTTTTCATACAAAATATAAAGTGCATTTGTGAGCAAACCATAACCTCTTTCTGTTGGTATGCACATAAATACCTCATATCTCTGTTATTTATTTTTATTATTTTGTTTTTATGCTCTTATGATCATTACTCCCCTGGTAGCTTAGGACTTAGAGTATGGGCATTTTTTTCCCCTTGTGTTTGAATGAGTCTTGAAACTCTATAGGGTGAGTTGTTACCATTTTAGATAATATCCTATTCAGTTTTAACATTTTTCAGTTTAATTGCATTTGTGTAGCTAATTTATCACTGTATAATCTTTTTGAGAGAAAGAGCCATGTTTGTCATCAATATTTGTATTCCCCATGATGTCTAGCTCCAGACTTTGGATGTAATATGAACTAGGTAAATATATATTAAATTAAATTAAATATCTCAACACACCACTGCTTTATTTGATTCTCTACAGTGAAAATTATTACGATTCCCTTTGAAAAGCATATACCTCAGAATCTTCAGAAAAGACAAGCCACCTGTATATATTTTCTCTGACTTTAAGTTTCAATTTCTATATGACCTAAAATGATAATAGTAGAAGGAGGTGTAATTTTCAACTTGAGTAAAATGAGAACTTCTAAGATAATAGATTCTTATATATTTATGTTGCTGTTGTAGTTCTCATTCTTGTGACACTGACAAATGAAACTATTCATAGTTTGCCAGTCACTCTGTCTTAATCAGGAATCAACTGATTGCAAGAACAAAATTCTGCTTACGCTAATTCAAGTAAGAAGTTAATAGAAGAGGGGAGAATCTATTGCCAGGATCCAGGGGATTTCCTAGTAAACACTGCTAGGCCTTGTACAGACTGGAGGTAGGCTGTCTCTTTTCTCTGTTTCTGACTCTCAAGGTGATGTGCTCTCAACATCTTACCCTCTAGGAATATTGAGTTTGGTGGGCCCATCTGTGTCCAGCTTGGCAGCCCACTGGAGGGAGAGGCAGTTATAGAAAGCAGTGTTGTGTGTCATACTTAGTCTGAAGAATATCAAAGATAGCACAACCCTTCAAACTTTTTGGACTTGGCCCAAGTTTGGGGCCTGGGTTTTTTTGTTCAGCTCTAGAAAATGAACTTTGTTGATCTGAAAGCATATTTTTGTATAAGTGATTTTTTTTCTAAAGAGGCTTTTTTTCTCTTATTTTCCATATTAGCTATATTAGTTTATCAAGTACATGTCAAGTAAATGCTGAATTGAACTATGCTCTGTATTTTCTACTGTGATTTAATCTTTTTTTTTTTTTTTTTACATTTAGTAACATGATTAAAATTTGAAAAATGCAGAAAGATAACAAACCCAGAAATTTACTGTCTGGTACCAACTGCTACAAAAGAACAAAAGAAAAAGAAAAAGGGTTTTTACTCCACATAGGTAAAATCAGACTCGGAAATTTATTTCATGATCAATTTCCTTTCTTCTCCTCTTTTCTCCCTTCTCTCCCGTCCCCCACTCCAAGGTTTTGGTAAATATTTCATATGCCATAGATACTATATTTAATTTACTATTGAACATAGATTATTTCTAAAAATTTTCTTATGGAACACTTTGATGAACATCTTTATACATAAGCTTTTCCATATTTAGGACAATTTCTAAAAGTAGAATTCTTGGGTCAAATGGTATCAACAGATACATTATTGTCAAATTGGTTTTGAAAAAGATTTGTACCAATTTATACTGCCACTAATAATGCTTCTTTTACCACATTTTTTCTAGTCTTGACTGTTATAATTTTTTCATGTTTGCTACTTTGAGGGGCAAAGAATGGTCTCTACTTGGTATTTTAATGACATTTTGTTTTTTATTCATCAGTGTAGATCAGGTTAGACTGGCATGGAAAAGAGTGTTTAATTCTTTGTAGTAAGGTTGTAGGATTATTTACTCACAGTTGATGTTTAATGTTGTTGGTGTTTAATGTTGACTACTAAATTCAAAACACTTTTTTTTCCAGACCCTATAAGATTTGGCTATGTCCTTCATATTTGACTGGATTTACAGTGGTTTCAGCAGTGTGCTACAGTTTTTAGGTAATGTTGGCCCTTTGTTCTCTTTTGTTATCCCATTTAATCCTACTTATATAAAAGTGTCTTTTATTTGTACAGAGCCTCTTTGTATGTAACCCAGTAGTTACAAATGTGGGCTCTGGAATCATACAAACATGTTCAATTACTCATTATACCTGTTGCAAAGTAATCTTAGACAAACTCTTTTCTCCACTTTAGCCTTAATTTCCTTATCTGTAAAATAATAATAATTCCTATCTTTTAAGGTTGTTGATAAGCATATTATTAACAGGAATAGCTACCATTTATTAGCCAGTTTGCACAAGAGCTTTACATGCTTTACCTCATGTAATCCTCACCGGAATCCAATGCATTGTTTCTTTTTTTATTATTATTATAAAAATGCATGTTCCATAAAGTACCTCATATATTATAAATGGCATTTTATAACCTACTAAATGAGTCTTGTTTACCCAGCAATTCTGACTAGTGATTTTCCTCTCTTTATAGATTTTAAAGATAGGAAAACTCTTTGCTTCCCATTCTTTTATTGACACCCTTGACTTGTCACATTTTTCGGTGAAACAGGCTTTTTTTTCCCCCTGAACCAGGCTTTTGATTAACTTTTATGTTAGGATATGCACAATTTTATTATTGCAATAATTAATGAAAATATTTCTAGTCTCCTATTTTCAAATTTTGTCCTAAGTTTAGTCTCCTTATAACCATCATCTTGTAAACTGGCAGAAAGAGAAGCATTTCATGTAATTACAGAGTGGTCAACATAGTTCTAAACTGGCCACAACCATACTTATGGAATGATATCTCCTATATAAATATTTCTTTCTCCACAAACATAATATTGACTGAGGAAATAAATTTTGATTGGGAAATATAAATTTTGTTTGACTACTATATATTGAAAGGATAAAAATGTAAGATCAAATTTTGTCACTGTATTTTTATTTCTTAGTTGAACCTTAGTTGCAAATTTTTAAAAACCCAGAGTGGTTTTTTTTCTTTTTAAAAATATAATTCCTCACATTATTTTATACTGTTGCTCTACTACAGGTCAAATGTCAGATCTCTCTATACTACCTCCAAGAGAATTCTTAAATCTTTTTATCAGACTGAAATATTTTGTCACATATTTGCAAGAACTGGGTCAGAAATAGAGGCTTTTAAACTTTATTTTGCTGGGGCTTTGGGTTATAACATGTTGGAATCTATATCTCAGTTTATAGAACAATGAATCTATGCTGAATTATGTTGAAAAGGCAAAATAGATTGCATCACAATCAGGAACAAGAAGGTTAATAGTGCTAACTTTAGGAAGCAGTATAGAGAAATGAAAATGAACCAAAGCTTTGGGATCAAACATAGGTTCAAATCTCAGATCTGACTTCGGCATTTGAGCAAGTTAACTCTGAGCCTTCATTTCCCCTCTGTAAAAAAGAGGATAATAATGCTACTTCACAGAGTTGAGGATTAAGTGAAATGTTTGCAGGTGCTTAACAGTGCCTACCACAAAATAAGAATTTAGTCCAACTCAGTTTAAAGATTAAATGCTGTAGTTGTTCCCTTTTAGTATATTATCCTGTACACTTTTACTATTTAAAAGTTAGGGTGGTAGGGACTTCCCTGGTGGCACAGTGGATAGGAATCTTCCTGCCAATACAGGGTACACGGGTTTGATCCCTGGTCTGGGAGGATCTCATGTGCCGTGGAGCAACTAAACCCGTGCGCCACAACTACTGAGCCCACGTGCCACAACTACTGAGCCTGCGCTCTAGAGCCCACGCTCCGCAACACGAGAAGCCACCGCAATGAGAAACCCGCGCACCACAACGAAGAGTAGCTCCCGCTCGCCACAACTAGAGAAAGCCCGTGCACAGCAACAAAGACCCAACGCAGCCAAAAATAAATAAAATATTAAAAAAAAAAAGGGTGGTAAGATTGAGTGTGTTGGTTAGAAACAGTCTGTATAGAAATCTTTTAAGAAATAGAAATGTTTATTTAAGGAGATTATTAGTCAGATTTATAATTAAAGGAGAGATGTAGTATCCCAGCTCAAGTAAATATGGAAAACAATCTTCTCTTTAGGATTGGAATTGTTGGTCAGTATGTGATCAAAAGATTAGGACTTAAATAATTTACTTCTTAAACTTAAATGTGGGTAAAGAACTAGATGTTATTTTGGCACGAACTTATTAGAAAATGGATGGCCTGAATCTGTAATTGCCTAATGTCTTAAAAATTTCATTTATTGTTTTTTGAGCTGCTGCTGCATTCCCTGTCCTCATGGAATTCCATGGGTATTAGACAATTAAAGACATGAAAAATAAATTTCAATACCACTACACACCTATTAGAATGCCCCAAATCCAGATTCTGACAACACCAAATACTAGTGAGGATGTGAAACAACAGAAACTCTCATTCATTGCTGGTGGGAATGAAAAAATGGTACAGCCACTTCGGAAGACAGTTTGTTGGTTTCTTATAAAACTAGACATACTCTTACCATTCAATCCAGCAATTGTGCTCCTTGGTATTTACCCAAAGGAGTTGAAAACTTACATCCACCTGTAAACCTACGTCCACCCGAAAACCTGCACACAGGTGTTTGAGGCAGCTTTCGTCATAACTGCCAAAACTTGGAAGCAACCAAGGTGTCCTCTAGTGGGTGAATGGATAAACTATGGTATAGCCAGACAATGGAATATTATTCAGCACTAAAAAGAAACGGACTATCAAGCCATGAAAATACATGGAGGAAACTAAAATGCATATTACTGAGTGAAAGAAGCCAATCTGAAAAGGCTACATACTGAGTGATTCCAACTACATGACATGCTATGACATTCTAGAAGAGGCAAAAATATGGAGACAATAAAAAGATCAGTGGTTGCTGGGCCTTGGGTGGGATGGGATGTATAGGCAGAGCACAGAGGACTTTTTAGGGTGGTGAAAATACTCTGTATACTGTTGAATATGTGTCATTAAACTTTTGTCCTCTTGGGGGAGGATATGTATGTGTGGGGACAGAGGTATATGTGAAATCTCTGTACATTCCTTTCAGTTTTGTTGTAAACCTAAAAGTGCTCTAAGAAAAGTCTTTAAAATACACACACACACACACACACACACACATATATGTATAGCTCAATATGGAACTTTGCAGTAAATGCCAGTCTACTGTAAATTGGTCAATGCTGTCTTTATCTGTTTATCCCTTTATCAATGCTTGACTGATATATTTAAAATTATGTGCTTGGATATTTTTGTTGTTGCTTAGTGTTATGCAATCATGTGAATAGTTTAACCGTATTCTCAGGGAAATTTGACAGTGAACTAAACGTTTTTACTGAAAAAAAACTCACTGTAATTTTTATTGTCAAAAATAGTTAATTTATTTTTATCTGTGGAAAAATACTCTTTAATTTTTCTTGTGGTCTAGCTTCATAAATACATGATGTCATGTATTTTATGAGTGTTTCTCTAGTAGAGGACACAGATATTTATCAAGGGATAAACTAAAATAAAAGAGGATTTAAGATAAATTGTCAAGGGAATTGGCATTTTGGCATTGCAAGATAAGTTTAGGTCACACACATTTATTGATCGGGGCAAAGTTTAGTTTTATAATGATTTGACTTCCCAAATCATAATAAATTTAAAATAGCTCTTCAAAACTAAAAATAGGTTAGATATCCAAGCTTTTTCAGGCCAGTTTATAAAATATTAAAAGTTCAAAGGGTTAATAAGTGTTTATCAGAAATCTGGGGTAATTAGGAAAAGTATCTAACTAAATTGTGAATATTATATTATACTTTTATTTAAAGTCATTTTATTTGTGTAGTCTGTCAGATATCACTTTGACTAATCATAGCTCTTATTCTGCAGGATTATATAAGAAAACTGGTAAATTGGTATTTCTTGGATTGGATAATGCGGGAAAAACAACATTGCTACACATGCTAAAAGATGATAGACTTGGACAACATGTCCCAACGTTACATCCCAGTAAGTATATTCTCCCATACAATATATTACTTGATCAAGTGATACCAATTCATAGGCCCTAACCAAAAGGTTTTGTTTGTTTTTTTGGTGGATAAATTATGATCAGGTCATTTCACCTGTTCTTAAAATAGTATAGTAAATAATAAGTGACCCAACTCTAGGGAGTATATTTAGATCTTGAAATAATACTCATATCTTCTTATCAGTTAGTATACCATTGTCCAGCTAGAGGAATTAAAAAGTTATTGCCTCAGGGATTATGATACTATTCAACAACATATTGCTTAGGTTATAAATAGTCACCATTAGCTTGTTACATAACCTAAATTTCTTTCAAATTTTAGAACTGTACTATTTTAATCATTATTCAATGGACAGATTATAGTCTTATACTTTGCTGGTAGCTCTCAACTTGTTAACCAGTTATTTTTCCAGTCCTAACAACCTGAACTATTTCTAATATAAAGACCATAGAATTATTCCAAAAAACAGGGCATGTATTGATACACTTATAGAAAGGTTTTTGGTTTTTGGTGTTCTTTTTGGCCGCACCCCACGGCTTGCAGGGTCTTAGTTCCCCAACCAGGGACTGAACCTGGGCCCACAGCAGTGAAAGCACCGAGTTGTAACCACTGGACAGCCAGGGAATTCCCTAGAAAGTTTTAAAATAATTAAAAAATAATTTACTGTGCTTCCTTTTAGAAAGACTACCTGAAAGACTATAATGATTCTATAAATCACTTAATACGTATCATCCTGTATATAAGATTATGTAATAGGTACTGTTTGAGAAAGTAAAGTTAATGTTAAAGTGATAAAATTATTAGAAACAGAAGTCTAATCTTAAAATACCTGTGAACTTACTTTTACTGTTGAAAAGATGATGAATCAAGTACACAGAGAGTTTAAAGACAAGTTAATCCATAGATTAATTATGAAATAATGAGTGTTGGCCTTAGTAATGAGTATAAAATTGAGAACTGGACTAAAAAGTAGATAATATGATAGTTAATTTAGTTCAGTAAATACACAAAGAACAAGGAAGGAAAACAGAGCAAAACAAATTACCATTTTGTGTCTAAAGCTGTTAGTGAGTGAAGTTGGAAAAGGAAGATTTTGTAAAATTGATACTTTTTTTTATATTAGGAGAGGAAAGTGGGGCTTGACAAATAAGATTCTGATACAAGAACAATACTGTTAAAGAAAAATGATCATGGTGAAATTGAGTACACAAAATTATCTGCAAAAGCAATAGAAATGGAAGAGATTACACAGTGGTCTTATATTAGGTGTAAGTCATTTTAAAAATTTTATGATGTTGCCCTTTTTAATTTATTCAACAAATATTTTTTGAGCACCTGCTCTATGGCAGACATTGTTCTAAGTACTAGGAGTAAAAGCAGTGGCACAAAACAGATGCTATCTCAACCTTCCTGTGGCTCACATTCATTTCAACTAATATTTTTAAATTAATCAAAAAACATATGTGTACTCACTTCGGCAGCACATATACTAAAATTGGAATGATACAGAGAAGATTAGCATGGCCCCTGCACAAGAATGACACAAATTCGTGAAGCATTCCATATTTTTAAGAATGAAATTAAAAATACTCTCTAACATCATATACAAAAATAAACTCAAAATGGGTTAAAGACCTAAATGTAAGGCTGGATAACCATAAAACGCTTAGAGGAAAACATAGGCAGAACACTCTCTGACATAAATCTCAGCAATATCTTTTTTTTTTATTAATTAATTAATTTATTTATTTTTGGCTGTGTTGGGTCTTTGTTGCTACACGCAGGCTTTCTCTAGTTGTGGTGAGTGGGGGCTACTCTTTATTTGCAGTCCGTGGGCTTCTCATTGCAGTGGCTTCTCTTGTGGAGCACAGGCTCTAGGGTGTGCAGGCTTCAGTAGTTGTGGCTTGCGGGCTCAGTAGCTGTGGCTTGCGGGCTCTAGTAAAAAAAAAAACAGAAAAAAAAAAAAAGAAAACGGGGCCCCAAAAAAAAAAAAAAAAAAAAAAAAAAAAATGGGCAGAAGATCTAAATAGACATTTCTCCAAAGAAGACAGACAGATGGTCAAAAAGCCCAAGAAAAGATGTTCAACGTTACTAATTATTAGAGAAATGCAAGTCAAAACTACGATGAGGTATCACCTCACACTGGTCAGAATAGCCATCATCAAATATCTACAAACAATAAGAGCTGGAGAGGGTCTGGAGAAAAGGGAACCCTCTTGCACTGTTGGTGGGAATGTAAATTGGTACAGCCACTATGGAGGACAGTATGGAGGTTCCTTAAAAAACTAAAAGTAGAATTAGCATATGACACAGCAGTCCCACTACTGGGCATATACCCAGAGAAAACCATAATTCCAAAAGACACATGCACCCCAATGTTCATTGCAGCACTATTTACTATAGCCAGGTCATGGAAGCAACCTAAATGCCCATCGACAGACGAATGGATAAAGAAGATGTGGTACGTAAATACAATGGAATATTACTTAGCCATAAAAAGGAATGAAATTGGGTCATTTGTAGAGGCATGGATGGATCTAGAGACTGTCATACAGAGTGAAGTAAGTCAGAAAGAGAAAAACAAATATCGTACATTAACGCATATATGTGGAACCTAGAAGAATGCTACAGATGAACCAGTTTGCAGGGCAGAAATAAAGACACAGATGTAGAGGACAAACGTATGGATACCAAGGTGGGGAAGTGGCGGCCGGGGGGCAGGGAGGTGTGATGAATTGGGAGATTGGGATTGACATGTATACACTGATGTGTATAAAATGGATAACGAATAAGAACCTGCTATATAAAAAAATAAATAAAATTTTAAAAAAAACAAAAAGAATCTGTCTGCCAATGCAGGGGACACAGGTTCGAGCTCTTGTCCAGGAAGATCCCACATGCTGCGTAGCAACTAAGCCCGTGAGCCACAACTACTAAGCCCGCATGCCACAATTACTGAAGCCCACGTGCCTAGAGCCTGTGCTCCGCAACAAGAGAAGCCCATGCACCGCAACGAAGAGTAGTCCCCAATCACTGCAACTAAAGAAAGCCCGCGTGCAGCAATGAAGACCCAATGCAGCCAAAAATAAATTAATTTTTTAAAAAGAAATTTAAAAAAATAGATAACTAACAGGGAACTCTACTCAATATCCTGTAATAACCTATATGGGAAAAGAATTTGGGGACTTCCCTGGTAGTCCAGTAGCTAAGATGCCTTGCTCCCAACACAGGAGGCCCGGGTTCAATCCCTGTTCAGGGAACTAGATCCCATATGCATGCCGCAACTAAGAGTTCAAATGCCACCATGAAAGATTACGCATGCCGGAACTAAAGATCCCGCACACGGCAACGAAGATCACACGTGCCTCAACTAAGACCCAGCTCAGCCAAAATAAATAAGTAAATAGGAACTTCCCTAGTGGTCCAGTGGGTAAGATTCCATGTTCCCAGTGCAGGGGGCCCAGGTTCGATCCCTGGTCAGGGAACTAGATCCCACATGCCACAACTGAGAAGTCTGCATACCGCAACAAATGATCCTGCATGCTGCAACTAAAGATCCCACATGCGGTAACGAAGATCCCATGTGCTGCAACTAAGACCTGGCGCAGCCAAAATAAATTAATAAATAATAAATAAATCTTTTAAATAAATAAATAAATCTTTTAAAAATCTTAAAAAAAAGAATCTGAAAAAGAATGGGTATATATATATATGTGTGTATAACTGATTCACTTTGCTGTACACCTGAAACTAACACAACATTGCAAATCAACTGTACTCCAATAAAAATTTTAAAAGAAAAAGCATATGTGAAAAAGGTAACATATATCTACCCTATGATCTGGCAGTTCTATTGCTAGGTATTTATCTAGGAGAAATGAAAAACATGTGTTCACCAAAATTCTCATACAAGAATGTTTATTATACCAGTTTTATTTATCTGTAGTAGCCCCAAACTGGAAACAGCTTAGATGTCCTTCAGAAAAAGAATGGATAAACAATGGAATTCTACTCAACAAGAAAGAGGAATAAACTGCTGATACATACGATGCATATTATATTGCATGGAAGAGGCTGGTCACAAAATTTATATACTATATGATACCATTTATATAAAATTCTAAAACAGGCAAAACAAACCTGTGGTGATAGAATTCAGATCAGTGCTTGCTTCTGGGAGTGGAGGTGTAGACTGGGAAGGGGCAAGAGGGAACTTGCTGGGATGTTAACAGTGTTCTGTATCTGAATCAAATTGGGACTTCTTTTAGAAAGCACGGAGCGTACTGGGGATTGTAACCATAGAGGTAGTTTGCCAACCACATCCAAGCATTATCTTTTCCTTATGGAAAGGATCATGCTTTGAACACAAATTGTATTACTTATTCATTCAGTTGGCAGTCTTCATACAGAATTTTTTTAGCAAGATAAACTACTCTGGGGTCTCATAGTTATATTGAATAGTTAACAATTATACTGAACCTTTCATTGTAATTGTAGGGGGTCTTCTGCTTTTGGCCTTGAGGGAATAACAGAGTCTGGAATTACCATCCCACTGTAAATGACTAGAAAACTGGACAAAAATATCTACTACAACATAGCACAGGGCTATGATTCCTGAGAGAAGAAAAACAAATGATTCTCTATTCAAGTTTTATCACAGGAGGTAATTTTCAGATCATGGTGTAGGGAGAGGAAACCCAAACAACCCAGTAGTCTTACTGAGTTGAGGAGACAGAGACCAGAATTTGGGGAGGCTGAGGTGACTAGAATTTGCTGGGCAGATTACCACAGAGGAAGAAGCTCTGCAGAGAAGGAACTCCAGAAATTAAAAAAATATATATATTTATTTAGGCTGCGCCGGGTGTTAGTTGTGGCATGCGAACTCTTAAGTTGTGGCATGCATTCGGGATCTAGTTCCCTGACCAGGGATCGAACCTGGGCCCCCTGCAGTAGAAGCATGGAGTCTTAACCACTGGACCACCAGGTAAATCCCAGAACTCCAGATATTTTCATGGCTGATTACCAATCTGTGCATACATAGGGTGAAATACACATGGCCAGTCAAAGAATAATTTCTGGAAGAACAGTTATAGTGGAGTTGTTAGCCAAATAATTCCCAGAGCTCACATGGGGCCGGGAATCCAAGTTCACACCAGCCAAAAAGGAGAGACCTTGTTGAATACTCCAAAGGATCATATCTTAGTAATGGGGCTAAAGTAGCTCCAAAGTAAAGGCTACTTTAGGTCTGCCCTAACAAAACTTAAAAACTGATCTGCGGGGCTTCCCTGGTGGCACAGTGGTTGGGAGTCCGCCTGTCGATACAGGGGACACGGGTTCGTGCCCCGGTCTGGGAGGATCCCGCATGCCGCGGGGCAGCTAGGCCCGTGAGCCATGGCCGCTGAGCCTGCGCGTCCGGAGCCTGTGCTCCGCAGCGGGAGAGGCCACAACAGTGAGAGGCCCACGTACCGCAAAAAAACAAAAACAAAAACAAAACAACCCAAAAAACTGATCTGCAAGCAATTTAACTGCCTGCCAGAACAAAGTCCAACTTTCTTTTCTTTTTTTTTTTTTCGGCCGTGTCCCGTGGCTCGTAGGATCTTAGTTCCTGACCAGGGTCCCTGCAGTGAGAGCGCTGAGTCCTAACCACTGGACCACCAGGGAATTCCCAAAGTCCAACCTTCTTGAAAAGGATACAACAAAATCTAACATCCAGGGACTTCCCTGGTGGCACAGTGGTTAAGAATCCGCCTGCCAATGCCAGAGACACGGGTTCGATCCCTGGTCCGGGAAGATTCCACATGCCGCGGAGCAACGAAGCCCGTGAGTGCGCCACAACTACTGAAGCCCGTGTGCCTAGAGCCCGTGCTCCACGACAAGAGAAGCCACCGCAATGAGAAGCCCGCGCACTGCAAGGAAGAGTAGCCCCTGCTCGCCACAACTAGAGAAAGCCTGCGCACAGCAGGGAGGAACCAGTGCAGCCAAAAATAAATAAATTAATTAATTAAAAAAAAATCCAACATTCAATAAATCATTAGACATGCAAAGAAGCAGGAAAGTATGATCCATAACCAGGAGAAAAATTAATCAGTAAAAACAGATTGTAACAAAGATGTTGGCAGAAGTAAAAAAGATGATGGAATTAGCAAATAAGGACATTGAAATAGCTGTTATGAATATGCTTAAGGATTTAAGGGAGGGCTTCCCTGGTGGCGCAGTGGTTGGGAGTCCGCCTGCCGATGCAGGGAACACGGGTTCGTGCCCCGGTCCAGGAAGATCCCACATGCTACGGAGCGGCTGGGCCCGTGAGCCATGGCCCCTGAGCCTGCGCGTCCGGAGCCTGTGCTCCGCGGCGGGAGAGGCCACGGCAGTGAGAGGCCCGTGTACCGCAAAAAAAAAAAAATGGATTTAAGGGGAACATGAACATAATGAGAGAAATGGAAGATATAAGACAGAACCAAATGGAACTTATAGAAAAGAAAAATAAAATATCTGAAATGAAATTTTCACTAGATAGGATTAATAGCAATTTTTTTTGTGGGGTGGAGGGTGTCCCACACTGCACGGCATGTGGAATCTTAGTTCCCCGACCAGGGGTTGAACCCGCACCCCTGCAGTGGAACACAAGTCTTAACCACTGGACCACCAGGGAAGTCCCAAGGATTAGTAGCAAATTAGTGCCAATACTGCAGAAGGAAAGACCAGTGAACTTAAGTCAATGCAATAGAAACTAAAAGAAACACAGAGAAAAATGACTGAAAAAAAAAATCAACGGAGCCTCAGTGACTTGTGGGACAATATTAAGTAGTCTAGCAAACCTATCATTGAAGTCCCAGAAGGGGAAGGAAAGGAGTAGAAAAAATATTTGAAGAAATAATAGCCAAATTTTTTATTATAATTGTGTTTGTCATTAAAGACTGTCACCTGCGAAATATGACAGCCATGAGAGAATACTGTTATTTCACCTTTTTCGTTTAAGATGAATTACAGGAAAAATTATTAGGTTGGAGCAGTCACTTGAATTCACAGTAAATAATTGTCAATTTCAGCAGGATAGAGAAGGAAAAATAAGTAAGTGTTGGATTTGTGGTGGGTAGTGAATACTAGAAATGAATATTACCATTTACGTGCATTATATTGGCAATATGAAAGGGAATATAGTAGTTACAACAGAGAATTGCTTTTTGATTTGACCTTATTTGCAATTAAAGTAAATCAAACTTTAAGTGGCAATATATACCAGGAATGGATGTCTAATTTTCATGTTGTTAAAATATTTTGTATTATTATTTAGCGTCAGAAGAACTAACCATTGCTGGCATGACATTTACAACTTTTGATCTGGGTGGACATGTTCAAGGTGAGATTCTATTGCTTTGTTTTATTTAATAAAAATGTGACCATTATGTTCCAGTGCATGAAATCTCATTCTATTCAAAGAAAGCCAGGGTAGACTTAAAATTTAGGAGTTATTACCCCTAGATAAATGCTTTAAATGCAAAGGATGATTTTCATGGTACTCCAATTTAAGTCTGAATTGCTTTTGGTGGTAAAGCATATCAGTAAAATTTAGCCTCCATTCTTACCCTGCTCCAGTCCACCTTTCGCTTACTGTCGTAATCATGTTATGAATATGTTATTGCTCTATATGAAAAACCTTCAGTGGCTAACTCATTACCTATAAAATAAAGGCCAGACTCACTGACCTGGCACTCAGGATCTCTATGATCTGATCGCACTTTACTTTTTGAGTCTTTATTTCCCACTATACCCTTTCCCATTCTCTTTACTCCAACCAAACCAAACCATCTTGGTGTTCTCCCACCTCTGTGCTTATGCCATCCCCATCTGCACATAGGTAACCCACCTTCAGGGCCCAGTGTAAGTCCCGCTGCCTCCCCTGAGAAGCCACTCCCAGCTGGGAGTGCTCTCAACTATACTTACGTAGCAATTAGTGTGTTTGTATACATATCTGCAAGTGTGGAACGACTGTCTTATTTCCTCTACTAAACTTAATGGGACTGAAATCCTAGTTATTTTTTAATATCCCCAAAAGGACTTAGCAGTATCCACCACATGGTAATTCATAAATAATGAATATTACAAAGCCTGTGGCTAGTGAAAGCACATTTGAGACATATATCAATTGTTTAAAATATACATAAATAATTCCTGGAATATAATGATTAGATTTAGAACCTAATGGAGTTTGAGACTTCATTTCTATATTATTTTAAGGTATATTATAAAACTGAAGTCAGAAAATAAAATTACCTTCCCCTAGGGTACCCCCAAAACTGTTTTCCCCTCTAAAAGAGAATGTCATGGCAAAAATTACCCTAATGGTTTCATAAACTTTAAGTTCTGTTATGAGTAGAACAGTTTGCTTTATTATTTTAACTTAACAAGTCTGTACCCGATACTAATTTCCTTCTGTCACTGACTCCAGATTTATCACTGGCAAAAAACTGGTAAACAAGGAATGTCAAAAAAATGAACACTGCATATAGGAAATAGTAGTGGTCCCTCCAATGAACTTAATGTGCATCCTTGTCCATTAGTAGCAAATATTAATTCTTCTTCTAACATAGGAAAATTGGGGCAGAGTGAAGTATTTGACTTGCCCACAATCAAGGAAAACCTGTTATTTCTTCTTTGGTCACCTGGAAAGATTTTGGCAATATTGGGTGAAAGATTAACTTGAGTATATAATGAAGTAGCAGCAGCTAAGGGATAACTACACTTGATATCTTGTTGGACTCTTCCCTCAAACTATCTGCTAGGTTTGACCAGCAAATAAAATCTAACTCCTGATTGTTTTTATTAGCTCGAAGAGTGTGGAAAAACTACCTGCCTGCTATCAATGGCATTGTATTTCTGGTGGATTGTGCAGACCATGAAAGGCTGTTAGAATCAAAAGAAGAACTTGATGTAAGTTAAATAATTAAAACTAAACATAGTTGAATCACTCTGGTAAGCCTGAGGAAATAGGCTGGATGTGTAGGTATCAGAGTGTGGCTTTTTTGCAGCCTCTGATGTAACTCCTGACAATTTGTGGAGTTCTGAGATTATTCTACTTAGAATGTAGAGGGAGTAGCTTGGAGTAATTGTAGCTATTGAGGAGGTACTAATGCAGACTTCCTTCCTGAAGGCTTGGGCTCACTCTGTGCAGAGTGTGCCCTTGTAGTATATTTCATGTCTGCTACATTCCTGTAGTGGCTTGATCTGAAGCCCCTGGTCCTCCTAGGATGCTGGTTTCTTCAGGAGTTAGCCAGAACCTGGAAATGGCATAACATGCTATCTTTGTCACCACTCCCAGGAGTGATCAGGGCCATGTGTAGCCACCTCCTCTCCCGTCTCCCAGGTCACATGCTTCATAAAGGGGCTCAGAAGCAGTAGGCAAGGTCAGTGCTAGATCTGGGTCCACAGAGAAAGCAGGTCCATGATTTGATGGAAGGTTGACCTGGCCATGCCTCTGCCTAGAGCAAGCAAACAAGTACTTATTCATGTGGAAAAGTCCAGATAGTCTCTGGTCTTGGAACAGGGTCAGGGAATTCCTGAGTTCCTACTTTGTGCCCAGCACTGTGCATATTACCTCATTTAATTCTCAGATTAACTCCATAAGGCAGGTGGTACTATTGCAAATTCTCTTTGAACTTCAATGAGCCTTATTTGTGTAAGATCTCACAACTCAAAAGCAGCAGAACTAGAAATGAAACCAGGTCTGCATGCTTCAAAGTGTTGGGTCTATTCACAGAGTGAGCATTTACAGAAGGAGACTTAGGGAGGCAGAAGAATTGAGCTTTGGGTTTGTTGAGCTCACTTTAAAATGTAGGGAGAGGGCTTCCCTGGTGGCACAGTGGTTGAGAGTCTGCCTGCTGATACAGGGGACACGGGTTCGTGCCCCGGTCCGGGAAGATCCCACATGCCGCGGAGCGGCTGGGCCCGTGAGCCATGGCCGCTGGGCCTGCGCGTCCGGAGCCTGTGCTCCGCAACGGGAGAGGCCACAACAGTGAGAGGCCTGTGCACGGCAAAAAAAAAAAAAAAAAAAAAAAAAAAAAATGTAGGGAGAGTTTGCCAAAGAAAGTTAGCCAAACTGACGGGTATGACAGAGAATGAGTCCTTGATGCCCATTTGGTAGCTTGTCACAAGGAACCTTTAGATGGTTTCATATCAACATCTTGTCGTTCATTTTGTTTTGTTTTGTTTTTCAGTCACTAATGACAGATGAAACTGTTGCTAACGTGCCTATACTGATTCTTGGAAACAAGATTGACAGACCTGAAGCCATCAGTGAAGAGAGGTTGCGAGAGATGTTTGGTTTATATGGTCAAACAACAGGAAAGGTAAAAAAAAAAAAAAAAAAGAATTTTTTTGACAAGTGTGAATATTTCATTCAGTAGTACAAATATCTTTTTATTTTATTTATTTTTAATCTTCTGAAATAGTGTGTTCCCACACTACCCCTAACAGTAATCATTCTTATCGGTTTAATTGGTACAGTCTGGCTTTTTTTTTTTTTAATTGGGGTATAGTTGACATACAACATTATACTAGTTTCAGGTGTATAACCAGATGTCTTTAAATTATTATTGTCCTACCTCATAAGCCCATTTTCATTTTTTTTCCTTAAAAACTGTCATTTATACATTTGGGTCGTTTTTTAATGTCCTCATTTATTTTCTTTCTACCACTGAATGAAATGAAACCTTTTCCTGGTGATATCAAAAATGTCAAAGCCTACGGGCTTCCCTGGTGGCGCAGTGGTTGAGAGTCCACCTGCCGATGCAGGGGACACGGGTTCGTGCCCCGGTCCGGGAAGATCCCACATGCCGCAGAGCGGCTGGGCCCGTGAGCCATGGCCGCTGAGCCTGCGCATCTGGAGCCTGTGCTCCGCAACGGGAGAGGCCACAACAGTGAGAGGCCCACGTACCGCAAAAAAAAAAAAAAAAATCAAAGCCTATGCTTATGAGAAACTAAATGAAAGCTTTCAAAGTTTTGTCATAATTTTTCAGAATTAGCCACTAAATAATATACTTGAATGTTTAAGCATACCAGTAGTGTATTTAGGCCCTCAGTTCAGTGTTTAAGAGTTCACCACAGACAAAAATAAAATGTAAACTTGGCCATAGCAGTGTTGGGGTTTTCTGAACATATGATTTATAATAAGCTTTAAGACACATTATTTTTGCATTCATTTTTACTGGTATTTGTTTTGGGGAAGGACCTTAGTATTGAAAAATCCCAGAGTAGAGAAATATTGCAGCCTATGGAAGGAGACTCTTATGTTAGATATGGTAGACTTTGGTCTATTTTCTGTTTCTTCTTTTTAATAACTGCACATTAATTTTATTTTTTTTTTGCCATGCTGCATTGCATGTGGGATCCTAGTTCCCCAACCAGGGGTCGAACTGGCGCCCCCCACATTGGGAGCTCAGAGTCTTACCCACTGGACTGCCAGGGAAGTCCCTGCTCCACATTACATTAATTTTAAGAAATGCCTTGTTTAGTCATAAACCTACTCAGAGAATGTTTGTTTTTAATATAAGTGAAGCCAGTTGTCCCAGGTAACTTGAATTTTTTCTAAGTCACCGATTATTTTCATTCTTGTGTGCCTCACAAGCTCACCTCTGTCCCACTGAGCAGACATCCTGTCCTCCAGCAGAGTGAGAGGAGACGTCCTGTGTGTTTAGGGGAGGGTACTTGGATGCCAAACAGCCGTGGCTTTATCACAGTCACCCTTTGTTCTAAGATGTACGAGCTGCAGTTCTCCTGGGGAGTGGAGCTTTTATTTCATTAAGGGGTCATTCAACATAATGTCTATCTTCTCTTCTAGGGCAGTGTATCTCTGAAAGAACTGAATGCCCGGCCCTTAGAAGTTTTTATGTGTAGTGTGCTCAAAAGACAAGGTTATGGAGAAGGCTTCCGCTGGATGGCTCAGTACATTGATTAACACCAGCCCGCATCGGTTCAGGGTCTCACCATTCAGGCCTACTCAGAGATTTGATCACTCGACATGCATAACTTGAGTTCAATAGACTTTTGTTGGTTAGAAAACAGATGTTTTTTAGATTATTAATATCTTATCAACCTAATTTGAGTGAGAATTGAAGACTGATTCAAGTAAGCTGAATATCACAATGTAGCTTTCTAATTCCATAAAAATAATTAGAATTTAGTTTATAATCTGACATTACCCCCAGCACCATTTTTAAAGAGCAACTTTCCAGACTACCTTTGAAGCACTTTTTAATATGAAACTACAAATGTAAACCATATTTAAAAGTTCATCATGTTAAACTTTTTATGTACTTTTTTGGAACTAGGTTTTTAATTTTAGATTATGTGTCCACCTATCTTAAGTGAACAGTTAATGATTAGCTTATTGATGACTGCATGATGCCTTACAGTTTTCATTATTTTTTCTTATGCAAACGTCATGCAATAAAGCAAACCCTAATGTGTGGCATCCTTATTGGGCAAATGTTTCATTTTAATGTGTCTTATCTGGCTAGTATGCTCTGAAATTTTGTATGTTTACTATTATCTATATGAGGGGCTTACTGGGAAAGGAGACTGCTTCAGAATATTTAGAATAATGCTTAAGTTCCTAGAGGCTTTTGCATTTTCCAGGAGACAAGTTGTGTTTGGTTGTACCTTATACCACATTTATCTCTGAATCATGTGTATTTTTATCTGTAACACTACCATTACCGGTGCTGATGGGGTCCATGTCCTAGTCCCTGTGGGATCGGCCTTCTGCAGAAAAGCACATCTTCTGGTACAACCCAAGGTTAATTTTTGGTTTGATAGGCCCATTCCAGTTGTCTGATTCTGAAGTGCTCCGTCTTACTGTGCCTCTTCACCAAAAGTAGTGACAGGCAGCAGTCTCCCCACATTTAGAGGTACTCCCCAGTCTCTTTATACTTAATGGTACTCTCCAGGGCAAACGACAAGTAGGGTCTTGTGCACAGTCTCATCGTGGAGGCGTGCATCTGAGGAAAAAGAGCCTATTCTCCTTCATTTGTCACTGAGATATTTGGGGATTTTGCTCCTGTCCTACAGCTCTTTTGCATTTTTGGCATATTTTATTTCTTGGTGGAAAGAAAATGAATCCATGTATTTAATTTTCTTTTTTTTTATTCTCAGCTAGCTCGCACTTTATAGCACAAAAGGCTTTTGTTTTTAGATACAATTCTTGCCATGTGATAGTGTCTGCAAACCTCATTGACAGGCTTTCTAGTAAGATTTTAGTTAGCTTTTTAAAGCATTTTAATTTCCTAAGAAATTGAGTTATTTTTTTCCATATGTCAGAGATTCCCATAATGCGCTGAAAGACAAGTGCCAAATATTTATTTTTAAAGACTGTCAAGCTTAAGATTTCCTCTCTTGGTCATAAACCAAGGTTTCATAGTATATTTAACCAATTCCATTGAGAATAGATTGCTCCAATTCCATCAAGAGTAATTTTAATATCAGAATCAGTGTTTTTCTCTAGCTATTGTCTAAATCAGAGTTACTGTAGTCCTTTCTGTCATCCATAATGTAATATATGAAGCAAATAAGGATTGAAGGATATGCCTGGAAGGAATTACCAGTTAGCTAAACCAACAAGGTCATTTCACCATGACATTTGGTTTTAGGAATTCACCTATTCTATTTCACTTTCAGCTTCCTTCTAAATGAAAATAAAAAGCTTTCTCCCTGCCTAGAAACATCAGTAACACCATGGGAAAAGTAGCAAATGACATTTCAGCCTCTTGGTTTATTCTGCCAGATATGTTTAAAGTACTCATTTTTAACGTCTTGACCAGACAGAACTAAGCCTTATTAAAAGTAATTGCCTCTTGTTGATGGTATCTTTTCAATATTTACAGGGACATGCCTTTCTTCAAGTATTTCCTAGTATCTATTGTGATAATTGAGAGGTTAATTATTTGTGTTATAAATTGGTATAAAGGAAAAAGCTTAGTGGTTTCTCTAGAGGGGATTTGCTTTCTGGTACAAAATATGTTGTTCCAGAACTCTCATTCTAGGTCTGTCACTGGGATCAAAGGAACAAAGTCACTTTGTGGACCACACTAAACTGTGGATATTTTCCCAAGGATGTAAGAGTCTTATGACCTGAACCTCTGGACATGAAGCTGCACTTTCTTGCCAGCTCCAGGGAGATGGGCCTCAGAGTTCCCCAGCCATTGGGCATACCATCTAGTTCTGAGAGCTCCTCAGAGCATATACACTAAGTCACTGCTTCCTTCAGGAGAAGCAAGTTAAGAGAATGCCAAGAAGCAGTAAAAGCACATGGGGGACATATACTCTGTATGTGCCTGTGCAAGTGTGCACATTTGCGGAGTCGTTTTTGGGTAAACGGTAGTATTGGGGACGTAGGTTAATTTTGTTCCTCCCACTGTAAAGTGTGAAAATGTAATTAACACTGTTGTATACAAGTTAAGATTGGATTCCATATAAATCAGGAAGTGTTCAAAAGATGTTTTAAAATCTTAAGTCCAAAACTAAAAATAGAGGGTCTCAGCTGGCTTTTGTATTTTTAAAGAAGAGCTTCTCAACCTCACACCTGTTTCAACGACTGCTGTTAATTATACTTTTGTGTAACTGTTTAAATTGATGGATTCCAGTTTATCTTGGTGAAATTTTAGATTGAAGATTATAGCATTTTTAAAAATCGGGGCACAGATATTTCCTAAAGCATATGAAAAAATATTCTTCACCATTGGCTTAGTTGACCCAGTATCTCTTGAGTGCCAAAGAAGTATGAATTCAGATACTGCCTGCATAGATCTAAATTTTAGTTTTGTGTGCCTGTGTACATATACAAATTTACTGTGGTTTACAGTGTATACACAGAACATTTCTTTTCTTTAGTTTTCAACTGGCTCACACTTCTGTGTAGTGCTTTCCAGCATGTAAGTTACTTGTAAATCATTAAAATAGAGTAATATTTGATAATAGTGTTTCTTGCCTTCTGCAAAATGATTTAATTAACCCAGCATTTTCACAAGTTCCATCATTAAAAACAGAATACCTCTAGTTGACATGATTTGAGAGTTTCAGGAGACAGGTTTACATTTTCTGAAACTGTACTTGGTATGTGGCTCAACGTAGCATTTCAGTCTTAGTCACTTACAGGACTGAAGTTTGCAAGACTTCTATTGCCAAATAAATTTTGACCAGAGTACATTGAAAATAGCTAATATAAAAGGAAGTCTCTCAGAAAATCTTGTGTTGATTTTATTTAGAGTATATGGTTTGGATTTTTTTTTTTCTGGCCGTGCCATGCAGCATGCGGGATCTTAGTTCCCCGACCAGGGATCGCTGTGTCCCCTGCATTGGAATTGTGGAGACTGCCAGGGAAGTCCCTGTTTGAACCATTTTAAACGTATGTAAAAGTTGGTGAAGCTTCAAAAAGTCTCCAAGAGAGCATGAAAAAAGCAGAGATTAGCAAATATAAACTTCTGGATGCAAAATTAATAGGGAATTAAAGGTTTTCTATAAACATTAAAATTTTTTTTTGTAATAAATAGTTAAGAGTTCAGAAAACAGTATATCTTCAATTAAGGACTAAATTCTCAAAGCTCTATATTTATGTTTCTGGTCATTTCCATCATTGTCCTTTTGAAATGCAAATTAGTGCTTTTTAACCAAAAAAAAAAGAAAAAAGAAAAAGAGGAAAAAGAAAAGAAAGAGGACAAGCTCTTAAAAATATAGGGACTGTGCCTCTGTGTAAAGTGATTGGAATTTTGTTAAAACCATGTTTCTACTCTTGAACCCTGGAACCATTACCCCTCACGTACCCCAGCCCACACCTGGATAAAAAGATCCCTGAGTATAAAGGGAATCTACAGAGTCTGTTGAAGATGCAATTTTGAACTAATTTTTGTCCTCATAATTTGGAACATTAAGTAGCTAATATATTTAGTACCTCTGATTGATTGTTTCAGGCTTTGACCACACTTTTAAACGGAGTCCAAAGTAATCACAGTAAAGCAAATTTATCCAAAGCAAACTTTGTTTCAGGAGTGCCCCCACCCCAAATAGATTTTAGGACAGAAATGGGAAAGGCTTTTGAGTGATTTCATGCAGAATTATTTTCTGTGGAAAAGCCACACTGGAGTGGATGAATTCTTCAGCATGTATTTTAAATGAAGCGAGGGAATTAGATTTAATTTTAGTTTTAAATATTTGAGGGTCAAGGGAGGTGACAGTTCTACAGTTTTTGACATACAAGCTGTCCTTGAAATTGTTTTCATTATCAGGTATGAAGATTCACATCAGAATGGCCAACTTCACACGGGTTTCTGGATTCCCTGGTGCTGCTCCTCACCTGAACTCATAATCAGTTGCCATACTGAGGCAAGAGCACTCAGGGTGAATGTAGTCACATAACTTTAAAAGTGATAAAAGTGTTTTCCGTGGTGAGGCCTTCAGTATTTGACTGAATGCAGAGTATGTCGAAGTGGTAAGTCGGTGATAAGTTTTTCATCACTAACCTTGTTTGCACTTTTGTACACCACTGCTTGCACTAGCATCTTAGTGTGAATTTTAACAATTGTTTTACAGTGTATACAGATTGTTAAGCATTAATTTATATAAAGATGTTTGTTTACCTTTATATATTTTACAAAGAACAGCTATAATAGTTGGTTAAATGTCCTTGAATTGTGTTTGTGTGTTATTTTGATTATGTTCTATTGTCTTTTCACCCCCTACGAATTTGAGTGTCAGGAATAGAAAAATAAAATGATTACCTGGTCTTTGAAACACTCTGGTGTCAAGTCCCATTTTTACCATCCAATTGTAATTTTCATTGTGCTTATTAGAAATTTCTTGGACTTCGAAATTATTAAGATTATAGAACGTACCCTTTGTGCAAGGATTCCAAGGAACCTTTGCTTAAATTAAGTACCGAGGCCTAATTTGCCTTGTAAGACTGAAAACAACTCACGGGCACACTGTAGTAGGACTTACACGATGCCAAGTCCGTTGAAATGTGAAAAATAAGGCAGCTGGTTGGTTTTATCTACATCAAGGTTCTCTAGCTTTAGTATGCATCAGAATCTCCTGTGTGTGTGTCGGGGGGCGGGGCAGAGCTGGCTTTAAAACACACGAGAAAAAAAATCCCACCAAATATTGTGATTCAGTAAATCCGGGGTGGGGTGGAGGGCAGAAATCCAAATCTTCAACAAGGTTCTCAGGTTTTCCTGGTGCCAAAGTGTGTGGATTTTCATTTAGGAAAAACAGTAATATAACACTAAATACTAGTAACACTAAATGGTCATTGGCCAATCAGGGAAGAAAAAAATGTATCTTTTTTTTTTTTCCCCTGAGAATTCATTTATTAGTAAATCCTATGTCGGTGTAACCTGTAGTCGGTGGTTCTCAACCTTGGCTGCAATTCAGAATCACCCAAAGCCCAGGCTGCCCTCAGGATGCAGACTTTTTTCAACTCCTCAGGTGACTCGAATGAAAAATTTGATCATTTTGTTACGGGTTATCAAGCTACTTTTGAGACTTAAATCCAAATATAAAACCTTTCTACAGCCATCCCTTTAACCTTCCCACTAACAGTGTGCAGGACATCAAGCTTTATGCTAACTCTTAACATAAACGATCATGATTCTATTACAGTTGGGTCCATCAAATAGAGATTTAGTATGGACTCAAGTTATTTGTTGAACTGCAACTAATAGGTAGGTAGTGAATGCACTGAAGGGATAAATGCTAAGAAAATAAAGTCCAGTTTATTTAGCTCATTTTCTTGAATTTAGCTATATAATATCCCACTAGACTATCTGATATTTGTACTAAAGCTACAAGTAATGCAATATCATAGCCCCCAAAAGAGTGTGAAAAACACCTTTTTGGGAATAGAGGAACTAGGAAACTGTAAAAGAAGCCCTTTGGGTGGTGGCCACCATCCTCCTAATTGAAAGGTGAGAACAACAGCTTAGAAACCTGATGATTAACAAAGGTCCTAGAACAGGCCCTGTTTCTGCTGCGTCCCTTATAAAGGGTTCAACTGGGGATTCAGTTAATTGACAAAGGTCAGAGCCTGTGTTTACAAAGCCTCTTAACTCAATTTATTTAAAATCAGACACCAAGACAATAATTTTCTGGCTATTATTTAGTAAGCAAAGGAAGCCTCGCTTTGGAATGTGGATTTTGATTGGGGGCACTATGGTGAACCATTTAACCTGTTTATTAAAGTCACTATGACTTCAGTGACGGCACTATGCCACTACGAACAAGCTGGTAATGTTGCAAAAAGAAGACTGAAGCGCTTTCTTACCTGATTGTATTGAAAGGGCCTGGGTTAATGGGTATCAGTCCTCCAGTCAGAATCTTCACAGGTGTCACGTTTCATGGCTGGTAAAATAAACAAAGGGAAGAAATAATTGGAGGTGAGGTATAGGTGGACAGAGAAACACCTGGGGGTCAAAAATGGAGATTTTGGTTTACTACTTTCTTGAGCTAAAAGGAACTGAATGTGACCCTCATCAGTGGAATTGTAGTCTCATTTCATCCGGGATTAGCAAAATCTCAGAAACTAGAGATTATAAACATTACCAAGTTACAGCACCGTTTTTAGGGTTTTCTCCTGGCCCTTGGGTTTGGGTTGAGCTCTCTAGATCCACCTCTTGGTTGGGAAGCCACGCCACATTGATTGCAGTCTGGAGAAACTCATGTTGACTTTCCTCCGTTCTAGGGACTTCACTTTCGAGACTTGAATGGCCAAGCGCCCCTTTTTGGGTAAGGGGCAGAACAGGAGAGCTCCAGCCCTGTT
Organism: Neophocaena asiaeorientalis asiaeorientalis; assembly: GCF_003031525.2. Lineage (NCBI taxonomy): Eukaryota > Metazoa > Chordata > Mammalia > Artiodactyla > Phocoenidae > Neophocaena > Neophocaena asiaeorientalis. The sequence goes on along the minus strand of NW_020173922.1, from coordinate 249,296 downwards.
CTGGGCCCCAGAGCTTATTTACAACTAGGGGCTCTATTGCATGGGGACACAGCTCTGACAGCTCCTGAAGGAAACCATGCGACGCTGCTTTCTTTCCCGACTGCAGCAGATGGCAGTGGCACAAAGATATTTAGAGAACAGTCTGAGTCTTTTTCCACCTCAGCTGCTATTTGGGGCCAGGTTCAGAATCCACAGGCCTCTGGCAGTTGGGTGGCATGGGGACCCCTCTCGGATTCTCTGGGGCCTCAATCTGCCTTGCGTCTTTGGAGAAGCAGTGCCTGACCCTTCTGATTACCTGGTATGTGGGCAGCCTTTGCCCACCACTCCACGCGCTGGGCTGGGCTGGGCAAAGTAGGAGGCGGGGTCCCTACTCACCAGGTTCTCTCTTTTTTTCTCTCTCGCATATACAAAACCTTACGTGTGGAAAACCGTTATCACCAGGGATTTTGCAAGTATTGTGCTGGTATTGGATTCAGGTTGGGACATTTGGCCTTACTTTCTGTTTGCCCTTCCACCAGTCAGTCAGCAGGAATTTCCTCAACACCTGCCCGCTGGGGACTAGCATGGAATGATGAAAAACGGGCAGAGATCTGCCTAAGGCACCATGGAAGGCAAAAGGGAAAGGCCCCCAAACCCCATCGAGGTTTCTAGAAAAGGGGCACCAGAGCTGAATCTTGAAGGTGTATAAACTGGTTAGTGGAGAAGGGGTGAGAGAACAGTGCGAGCAGACAGCATGGCGATGACAGAGGCACGGCAGAAAAGGGCACGCTGTGATTTGGGGCCGGTAGAGCCCAGAACCTGAAGAGGTGCTGTGTGGAGAGCATCTTAGAAGGAAATGTCAGTGGAGGGAAAGACGAGAACATGAGGCCTGAACTGAGAAGGAGGCAGAAGAGCGGGGCTGATCCTTCTCGTCTTTCAACCTGCTTCTCACCTGTCATGATAAGTAGGCTACTTCTGACACTGATTCCGAAACCAACATTTTATGATGTATGACCATGTTTTCCAGCCCAAGGCAGGAGCCGGGGATCCACCAGGGGAGCCTGCTCATGGGGCCATCAGATCAGGATACACTATTTGAAGCTGAGAACACCTGGACAGACATGTATCCCCAAAAGGCCACACTGAGCACGTGCACCAGAATGTGTGGCGCTGACAATGGGGAAGACACACGTTTGAGGTCAAAATAAAACACAAGCTGGAGCTGCTGACACAGCTACACAACCTACAAGACATCGGGCTGAGGGAGTGGGGCTCCCTGAGGGTACTGCTGGGAGTGGGGAGCTGAGACCACATCTGTCCCTCTCTGACCCCCCCCTCTTCATGCACCTCTTACCTGGGACTGGCTTTGCCTGCACAGTGTGGAGATCTGGTGGTTCCATCCATCGAGCAGGAGAAGCGTAATAGAAGTAGATGAGGGGAGTACCCTGCCTTCTGATCCCCTAGAAAAGTCCTGAACTTGAAAAGTCAGGTGGGCAGCGTGTCCTAACTCATCACACAGCCCAAGGGCTGCCCAGCGGACACTGGACTGGACTTGACTGACCTCTGTGGCTCCCGGGCTCAGAACCGCCTGTGAATAGAAACATCGTTTCAGAGTGACAATTACAGTTGAATTTAAGGAAGACATTTAAAAATTTAATACAGATGGCTTAGCAGTGGGTTGCTTATAAAGTGACAGGCTCTGTGTCACTAGAATTCAGAGGCTGTCCTAGAGAAGGTGGTGGACAAGACGTGCTTTCACGCCCCCCCACCCCCCTAAACACTGAGGTCCTATCACCCAGATGCAGCTCCTCAGATGAGGGCCAGGTAGGACCCAGGACTGACGGTGCAGGTTGGTACTGGTCCCATACACTTTCTTGACCAGAAGGATGTGCTCCTGGAGGGCAGAGGGGTCCCTAAGATTTAAGCAACCCCTCTGGTTCCGGACGTCCCTACAGGGCACACTGCTCCCTTTGCCGTGAACCCATTTAGGAGTCTTACGCTGGACGAGGCAGCTATCAGGCCCGTCCACGGCAGCTCCTTCCCAAGTCTCCTAGGCTTCCTTCTGTAAGCTGATGAGCATGAATAGTACAGCTGGCGTGTGGGAAACAAAGTTCTGTATACCAAGCACCTGTCGCCAGAACCAGGCAATCACCCAGCGTCCCAAGATAGCAGTTCAGAATATCCACAGGTGATGGTTTATTTTGCCGAGTCACTTTTCTTACTTGGCTTCTCCTGCAAACCCTGGTGCTCTTCTGAGTTTCGTGCTGCTCCCAACATTCAGTCCCCAGCCATGGAACGTTCCTTCTTTGCAAAAGAGGGTGAGGGTGCCGGACAGGAGGAACTCGGCTACCTCGGGCCTCGTGGGTTACGAGGTTTCAGGATGGCCACCGAGGAACCGGGAATGCTGGGAAGGTGGGTGTTTCTCAGGCGTAGGCAGCTGACTGGCACAGGCATCACGTGAATGGCTTCCCTGATGAACACCAGGTGCTTACAACCCGCCCTTAGCCGGCCCCGCCCAGGCCGCACGTGGCCAGTCCCTGCCCTGCCCCCAGACCACAGGTGTCCTGCTTGGGCGCAGGAAGAGCCGTGAGAACTTGTAAACAGCGGGGCTTCGGGGCTTCGCCGCTAGGATTCCGGGACTCAGTAAACAAATCCCTCTGGCCTCCTGGCCTCTGGTCAGTCTGCCAGCGCTAGAGCGCCCTCTGCCTAAACCGCTGTTCCCCCTCCCCTCACCCAGTCAGTGGTTCCTCATTCTGTTCCCTTCACATCCATGCCCAGTAGGAACTCTCAGCCACCCGGCATGGTGGGCCCAGTAGGAACTCTCATCCTCATTTGACAGATGAGAAAACTGAGGTCCAGAAAGGGCCAAAACACAGTCCCTAATTCTGCATTACCATAAGGCCCACAAGAATCCATTTCTAGTCACTTTCTCCTTTGTGGTGTGTTCATGGATGAATTCTCTGGACCTGAACGGCCACAGTTTAGCTAATGTTAACTGAGGATGGAGGGAGAATAAGGGGGAATTGCCCACTGAACCCAAACCCCTAGACCTGGACAAGCCCACCCTACAATTGCTGTCACCCAAATCACAGAGCCCCCCACCCCCAGCCTTGCCAGCGAGGCCTCGGCCCCATACCCAAGCCTGGAGGACGGACACCTCACCTTCCTTCCAGTGCCTGCAGGCCCTGCTCAGTGCTTAACCCTGTCACCGTCCCAACCGGACCTTGTGTCTCACCTCATGATCACACCTATGGCTAATACTATGCTCCTACTGACCCCTCACCTGGTGACAGATGAATCAGCGGCCATGATGGCATTCTGATTGTGTGAAAGCCTGCAGCGTCTTCCTGCTCCTGCTCTGTCCAAGTTCAGTCTGGAGGCTCACGTAGCCCCCTCTGCCAGCCAGCCCCACCTCACCCAGCTGGACTTAAGGTAAAATGAAGGGCCCCGGCAGACTCTGACCTGATCCTCACTGACCACATCCTCTGACCATGGACCTAGAGAAAGCAGTATCCCCAACCTCTTCTCCCATTTTACAGATGGGAAAACTGAGGTACATCAAGTCAACGGCAGAGAGAAGAGTAGAACCCTGGTTTCCTCGGCCTGGGTCAGACATATTTTCCTACAGTGCTGTGCAAAAAACTGTGAGGGTTGGGTTAAAATAAAAAGAAGACTTGAGTTTGAGTTGGGGGGCCCAGGAGAGTCATGGGTGCTCTAGGAAAGGCAGAGGCCCAATGTGAACTCTTTTTGTTTTTAATTTTTTAAATTAAAATTTTCTTAAATTAACAACATTTTTTTGGCCGCACTGCACAGCTTGCGAGATCATAGTTCCCCAACCCGGGATCGTAGCCGGGCCCCCCGGCAGTGACAGCACAAAGACCTAACCACTGGACCGCCAGGGAATCCCCTCTTTTCTTTTTAATGTTTTAGAATGGCTTCTTTTTCCTTAACATTGTGTTTGTTGTTGCAGCAAAGCAGTCATACATTATTAAATGTAGCAGGGTTCCTTTTTTTTTTCCCTATATAGTATTCTTTTTTAAAAAAAATTGTGGCAAAAAAAACACATATCATCCGGCATCAGGGCTGGGCAGCAGATGGCGTCCCAGATCCTACCCTGCAGGAGTTTCACAAGAACAAGGCAAGTTCAGGGTGGGCACGAGAGTCCCTCCCCGCTGCCGCGCAGTCTGTGTGTCATTGCACCTGGTTTTGGGACTATCGGATTAAAGTTTGTCTCCCACACTGGCCTGGTCTCTGCAGAGGGGCATGTGGTCATCCCAGAGTCCTCAGGGCCCAGCAGCTGATACCCCGTGAGTGCTGAATCCATGTGTGCATGAACGAAACGGCGGGAGTGGACACCTGGCCTCCCCTCGGATTCCTGTGCCATTGGCTCATTAGTAATTATTTTATACTGATTACAGGTTCAAGTGATCATAGTTTGGATATAATGCATTAAATAAAAAAATTAAAAAATTAAAAAATTCATTTTACCTCTTTCTTTTTACTTGTTAAAAATGTGGCCACTAGAATTACTGATGCGGCTCACACTTTTATTTCTACTGCACATTGCTGCTTTGGACCCACAGGTACCTTGACCTCTCCTGCCCCACAGCTTTGCAGCTGCAGGTCTGGCCACGGAGCCCCTGCATCACTCTTCTGGAGCACTGCGGTCAAGTGGGCCTGGATTTGGGAGGAGGGAGAGGCTGGGGTGCCGAGCCCAGGGCAGCTGGCCCAGAGAGCTGACAGCCCCAAACCACAGCTAGGGGGGCTGGCCGAGCAGGAGCCCCCTCAACCCTGGGGCTGATCCACCAGCACCTCATGCTGACTGTGGTTGAGGATGCCGAGTGAGCCCTTCTCACGCTCAGCTGGGTGCCCTGAAAGAACCCACACAGCTCTGTCAGACAGGGTTCCCAGGTCCCAGCAGCAGGGATGTGGCCCCTCAGTGAGGGACACCTCCCTCCATAGGCATTCAAAGCACATTCGCTCACCCCAGGTTTCTTTCCATCACTTTTCTGCATCGGGGGGAATCACAGAACTTTGGATCTGGAGGTGCCCTCGGGGACTTACCTTCTACTGCATCAGTGAGGAAATGGGGCAGTTCTCCGTGGTTAACAACTAAGTCAGCGGCCCCAGAAGCTAGATTCCTTGAGTCTCAATTCAAGCCCCTTTCCACACAGCCTCCCCTTGGGCTCTCAGAGGAGGTTCAAAACCCCTCCGCACGTAGCTTAATCCATCTTTGCGCTTGCCGAGCCCTCTACCCAGAGCGCTTGTTGTCCCTTCCTCCCAGCCAGCTCCCCTTGGGAGCAACTAGTTATTCTTCAAGTCTACGACGCCTGGAAGTCTGGAAGCTCCGGGAGGGCAGGGTCCTGGTGCCATCCACAGTGTACGACCCAGCACACTGGCAGAATGAGATGTATCTCAGTAGACTGATGGTCAAGTGAATGAATGCATGCATGAACGAATGGTGTTGCTTCCTCAGAGTAACCTGAATGCACCTCTGCCCAGTCAGCCCAGGCCTCCATAGTACCTCCCAGCTCCCTCATTGTGTCCCTGCCGGTCTGTGAGCTCCCCCAGGGCAGAGATAGATGGTGGCTACATTCCCCATACTTTACAGAGCCTGGTCCGGAGTAAGTACTCAGGAAATAATGAGTGAAAAACAAGCCTGGGCAAAAGCCTTCCCTGATCTAGGGACAGAGGCTCGAGTTTCCTCCCAAACCTTCCCACTGCCCCAGGTAGGTGGCTCAAGGGGTCCCGACTTGAACGCTGAACTTCACCTCTTAGCAGGGGTGTGGCTTTGCGAAGCTCCATCATCCACTCTGAACTCCAGGGGATGAAAGCAGTGAGGAGAAAATGAAATATGCCCAGCCCCAGTGCGTACTGAGCGCTTGCTAACGTCCCTTCGGACAGCCAGGGAACACTCGCCGTTTCAGTGAACCTCCACCCCCCGCCCCCGGTGCAACAGAGCCTCACACCAGCCAGCACAGAAAACATCGCTTTATTAACTGCGTTTGCCAACACATGAGGAGTGCGGAGGGGTCGTGAAGACACGGGCCCTAGTGGGGGCTGGGCTCTGGAAGACCCCCAGGAGTGAGCAGGACAGGATGGGACTGGGAGCTATGCGGCAGCGGCAACACAGAATCATGCAGGGCACGCGGGCACCGGCCACCCCCAGGCGGCCATACATTCTATTGCTCATGAAGGGTAGCAAACATGGACAATGTACAAAAAGGAGAAATAGGTTTTCGCGTTAATGAAAAATACATTTTTTCTCTACAAAGGAATCTTTTCTAATACAAGAAAATAAATATTGCAACATAAGCCAAAAATAATTTAAAATTGCTCTTTTCAATATATTTTCAATATTTCTCTTGTATATTAACAAATGGCACATCACTTTCATTGAAACAAAGACAGAAGGTGTCTCCTCCTGTGACATTCATATCATCCCCCCACCCCGAGCCGATGTGGAGCACAGAGTGCTGTGCATCCGAGGGACAAAGTAGCAGGGAGTGCCTTAAAGAACAACCAAAGGCCCCAGACTCCAGCCTGGCTCTTTGGCCAATGTGGCCAGCTGGGCCAGGGGCATGGGAAGGGGCCTCCCCAGGGGCCTTGCTACAGGCACCCAGGCCATTCTACAGAGCTTCGGGCGTGGGCAGAGGTTGGCCACATCTGGCAGTAAGCAAGGAAACGCCAAATCCAGCTGCTGCCAATGTCTGTTAGAATCGAGCAGGTGATTCTCGAGGAATTGTCCCCCAAGTCCCATCGTGTGCCCATACACGACACACACAGATACGCCTGCACTCGGACACACACAAGGTGTGCTCTGGAACAGGCTCACACATCCACAGTCCAACACCCATGTTTGGAAACCTGGGTGGCTTCTCCAAGGAACCTGAGACCTTCACACTGCAAATGCTCACACACTGTCACCGAGTCAGAGCTCATTTAATAAAATAAACCCTTCTACCTTTCTTCTCCTTATTTGTTCTAAAATACATTTATGATCCATAAAAATACTTTCCTTGCACATTATCCTTTCTCACTGTGATGAGGGGGAAGGAGGTGGGCAGTGGGGACTGGGAGGGTGGTGATGACAGCCCGGATGAGCTCCAGAGCAGCTTCTCCCTCCCTGAGGAGGGCCAGTGAGTGTGATCAGATACGGTCAAGCGAAAGATCTGCCTCAGCCTCTGGTCTGGAAAAGGCCTCCTACCTTCTTCCCAGCTTCCCATCTTAAACTCCGAGGCGGCAAAGCCGTCGGCAGGCTGGAAAAAGAGCGAAGGGGCTGTGGCTAATAGCAGAAAGGCCAGCAGTGGGAACCGGTTATCCTCGTCCTCTCTGCAGCCCGGTGGACATCCTAGGGGTGGACAGCTGCCTGACAAGGACAGCTCTAGGGCGTGGCCTGGGAGATCCTGGCCAGCCAGCCTTACAGACACTTGGACTCCGTGCAGGATGTGGGCCCCAGGGATAGTTCAATCCAAAAGCAAGAGCCAATCGGGAAAAGGGTCGGAATCCAGAGGCCGACTTGAGTAGAGGCCCTCTGCAGAGTGCTGGCTGCCCGGCCTGGCCCACCCAGTCCAGACCCTGGCCAGACCCACTACCTTCCCACCCTGCTTCTCTCCCTACCCTCACCCCCAGGGAGCCCACACTCTGCCTCAGGATGGATGAAGGGTAAACAGGCAAGTGCCGAGTCTACCGGACCCGAGCCATTCCTGGCCCCCCCATCCCCCAGCAGAGCTTGGTTGTTCTTTAAAGCTCGTCCCTTTTGCTTGCTGTGAGGTCAGACTGAGCAATCCAGCACAGACAAGGTTGTGGCCCGAGGTGACCCGAAGCACGGGGAAGGAAGGTCTATTCAAAGGCAGTAAACAGAGAATGGGGTTGGGGTGCTGATGTTGACACCGCACTGGCCACTACTGCCAAGGCGGGCGGGCAGGCAGACTAAACTCTACGTGGCAGCTCATGCCATCCCAACGCCCAGAGTCCTCGAAGCCCACTCCGAGTCTGCTCCGACTGGACAAATCTGTCCGACCCTTTCAACTTAGTCGTTGTCTTTGTTTCCTGTTTTGATAAAATTCACATGAAACTGAGTGTCGATGATCATGCCACTGTCGTACCTTGAAAATTTGGAGTCGGGGATGGGTGCTCGAGCTGCTTCCCCATCCCGCCGATTTGCGCTTCGTGTGTCACGTGGGGGCAACCCCATGGTAACACTTTTGCCACGCTGGTTTCGCCATCAGTCTCCTCCCACGGTGAGTCTCAGAGTTCAGGAGAGCTCACAGCGGGCCCAGCCTGGGGATCTGAAATCCAACACCAGCAGCAGAACAGCATCCTCGTCCAAGAGCTTGCGCTCGCCTCCTGGACGTGTGCGATGAACATGTTTCTATACTTGGTTGCTAAAGAGCTCCGTTTAAAAAATAGTCCAAGTGACAAGTTGTCAGGTCCAGGCTGTGCTGTATTATGGTCAAAATATTCTTTGGCATCCACAGAATGATTCGACTGATTCACTGGACTTTTGCAAGGTTCTTGTTGGAGAAGTTCTGGCTTTACCAGTGGCAGAAGTGATCCAGGAGTAATTCATAAAAGAAAGAAAAACACGTTTTCACTGAATTCCTTGTTTTGTTTGTTCCCTGAGCTGTCACCCTGGGGCCACTCCACTGAAACTCTTCAGAGCTACTACCTGGGACCTAGAGGGTGGGGTGGGAAAGGCAGGACGGTGATGGTGGGGAGGGAGGGAATGGCTGGGAAAGGGGGTTAAGGCTCGGAGGGAGGGAGGAACCAGGGAGATCCAGCAACACTTAAAACAGCCCCAGCAGGCCGTCACTGACGCGTCCTGGGCCCCGGGATCCCACTGCTTGTTGGAAAGAGGAGTTTCCAAAAGGAAACTGAGGAAGAAGCTCATCTCTTAGCAGGACTGGGAAACTTGAAAAGGCAAGTGGTCTGGTCTGGTCAGCTATCTGGGAGTGATCAGACCTCGGCCGAGACTGGCCCCGAAGGAAGGAAGGAAGGAAGTTGGAGTCCCAGAGCGATTCTCTGCAGTGGGCGAGTCTGAGCCCCACGCCCCCCATCTGGGCACTGGCCCTCCCTTGCAGCCCTCCGCCGGCACTGGCGGCTGGCTGGCTGGGAGTCCCCTGAGAAAACGGCACAGCTCAGGAAGGATTCTGGGAAGCCCTTCCCAGAGCCGCCGGGCTGGGCGCTGGCAGGGGCAGAGCAGCAAGGGAGTGGAGGGTCACGGGGTGGGCGGGCAGGCCTCTGATGATGTGGGTCGATCAGGAACGGCTGTGGCTCCCTTGGAACCAGCAGGCCCTCTTCGCCCCCTCAGTGCTTTCTCGTATAAGCTCGTTGTGCTTGTGACAGTGAGTAGACTCTGGCTGGGTATCACTTATTATACTTCCTTGGGGATCAGTGGAGTGCAGCAGGACCCCCCAGATGGACCCCAGTGGGATTTGGGGGCAAGGCGGGACAGGTCTTGGGCTGGCCCATCTGCCATAATAATGCCCAAATGACACTCTGTGTCACCCAGTGGCAGCAGGCTGGAGTCCTGAGCTCTTCTTCACCTTGCCTACGTGTAGCCAGGAGCCCAGGAATACCGCATGGGCCGGGCGGGGATGCTGCCGCGGCAGGGATGGTGCCCAGGACCTGGTGCGGTCCTTGTGGCCAGAGCCATGTAAGGAATCCTAACGTCCTAGGCCAGCACAGAGGAAAGACAATAGTGTGGAATTCGAAACTCTCTTTATATTAAAAATAAAACCACAACAGAGTGGCAGCCTCGAGGGTCTGAGACACTCAGCAGAGATTGGAAATGGCAGTTGTGACTGGGCTGAGGCCTCGTGGGCGGACCAGAGCAGGGCCCAGGACAGGGGTAGGGGGTGACTTAGGAGGCCAGTACCCCCATGCGGACCACCTCCTCAGCCCCTGCTTCCCGGGGACCCCGCTGCACCCCGCTGTCCTCGGCCTCCACATCTGAGTCGCTCATCTCCCCGTCAGAGAAGTAGCCATCAGTCTCAGTGTCAAAGTGTAGGCTGACCTTTGGCCTCTCGGCCACAGCAGAAGGCGGTCCTGTCCCGGCATCAGGCCTGGCACTTGGCGATCTCCGGGTTCCCCTGCTCTCGCGGGGCGGCCGAAGCCGGCCTGAGGGCTTGGGACTCGCCGTAGGGCCAGGCACTTGGACATTCGAGTCGGCAGCCATTGGGGCTGCCTCGTCTGGGGTCTCGGGGGCCAGCGGTGGGGGGCTCTCAGGAGCTGCTGGGATGGGACAGTCCTCGGCTGTAGGACTGGATGGCAGGTGAGAAGGTGTTCGCCGTGGTGGCTTCCTGGCAGGTGGCCCCTGACCCCCCTTGCCGCTGCCAGCATCCTGGCCCCAGGGCTTCTTGGGGGTTTTGTCTGGAGTCGTCCGTGAACCGGGCCCATCCTGTGGTGGTTTCTTCTTGGCAGGCAGGCGGGTGCGGCCACGGGTCTTCCTGGCAGGGTCGCCAGGTCGCAGTGAGGGGTCCCGCATGAAGCTCAGCAGCGTCTCCTCGTCCTGCAGCAGCTCCTCCGACAGCAGCCCCGGAGCAGGGTCCTCGCGGTGCCCATTGTTTAACGACCACTCGCTCATGGCCATGTTCTCTGCCGTGATCTGCACCGACTGCGCCAGCCAGCTGTTGAAGAAGGTGCCGTCGATGGGGAACGAAGTGGACAGGCCTGGCCGAAGGGAGAAAGAAGGCAGGTGAGATGCCAGCAGGTGTTGTGTCCCACTCTCCTTCAGGAAGCCCTCTCTGACCCTCCCCTGCACACCACCGTACCTTCCTCCCTCTTTCCCTCTGTGCTATACCCTGTTGAGTTATCTTGTTTCGTCCATGCATCCTGCCAACACCGCCAAAAAGCAGGCTCCACACCAAATACCCCTCTCCCCAGAAGGACGTCCTGCTCCTGGGACAGGCTTCACAGTTTGAGAAGCAGAGCGTAAAGTGAAAATGTGGGCTCCCTGTTCAAAAATTTTAAGAATTTCAAAGTGGCAACAGCAGAGCATGAAACCAAGCGAGGGTCCTTCGAGATTGCACAAGGTGGACGCCCAGGCCTGCCCATCACCCTGTATCCTGGGGGCATAAGGGATGGAGGAATGGAGGAAAGCACCCTCAGGCCACCAGGGGGCACTAGATTTTCATGTGTCGCTTCTCAGAGCTTCCAAAGCAGGTAACTTGGATATGGGCGTCAGGCGTGAACCGGACAGCAAGGTATATCTGGGTAGAAGGTCCCTTTTGGATGCCAGGGCCAGCTCCAGCTATGGGCCCTCCCTCATTTACTGAGGTCTTGGGAGGTGGCAGCTGGTGAGACTGGGCTTCCCATTAGATCCCAAGTTGTTTCCTTCCTGAGACTGAGGAAAATAAAAGATGACCTGGGGCTTCTACACTAGAGCTGAGGTCGGGAAGGGGACACCACCCCTGCCCTGAGAAGTGCTCTAGAGGAAGCACGTGACATCCTAGGAGACAAAGCCCAAGGCTGAGGGTCCCTCTAGGACTGCTGTGCTTAACGGGGCAGCCGTAAATAGGTCTGTGACAATGAGATGGGCTGGGCCAGGGCCACTCCTATGGGTCTCTCTGGGTGGCTCCCGGAAGATTTGCTGGGGCTGAAGGGAGGCCCATTTGAGGACATTCTGGCAGAGGGGGACAGGGACAGAGAATGACGGCAGGCCCTCACCTCCCAGCATGAGGCTGGGTTCCTGGAAGCGCCAGGATGGCCTAGCAGTCCCTGAGCTCTTGGGCCCAGTCTCCAGTCTACAAAAGAGGAACTCTCAGGATGCCAGACCCCAGCCTCCTTTACGGCTGGAAGGAGTGCGTGGGCAAGCAAGGGCCCGGCTACCCCTCTCGGGCGTCCCACTCTGCAGCAGGGATGCTGGTGGTCCCCATGGCCTTTCGTGGGGAGCTGCAAGTGGAGTGATGGTATGAGCCTGGCTGTGTGTACCAGGCCACTCACCAAGCTGCCCCAGGACTGAGTCGGACCCTGCCTTCACTTTCTCTTTCTTCTCGGGGCTGCCCTTCGGACCCTCGCGGCCTTTCCTTTTCGAGTCGCTCTTCTTGCCCTTTGCTCTCCTCCCAGACCGCTCTGCGTCAGGGAAAGAGAGAGCAGGAGGGAGATGGTTACCCCAAGCAGCCCAGCCACAACTAAGACCACTGTGTGGCATCCAAGGAGTCCTCCCCATCAGTCAGTGCCTTGCCTTCTAGGTCACCTCCTCCTGCCTCTGTGGTCCAGGCTCTGAGCCACGTGGGACCTGGGATAACTGGGGCTCCAGTGAGTCGGGGAATAGCTAGTGTGGGAGAGAGGGGTAACTGCCCTTGAGGGGCTTGGTGAGGGGCACAGGGCCACGAGGAGGGTGGAAGACCACTTTGTAGGACCTGGACGTCTGATCTATATGGCCTAAAGATCTCAGGACAGAGTCCTGGTGGGTGGGAAGGCTGGAGGTGAGTGGACAGGGCAGGGCCTTAAATGCCAGGCCAAGGAGCCAGACCTGAAGGTGGACAGGACACTCTGAGGAGTGAAGAGCCTTGGGTTCCACTCCTGACACAGCAGGCAGCGCCCTTGAGCAAGTCCCCTGCCTCGCTCTCCTGGTCTGCTTTGATGGGAGACTCAGGGTACACACCTGGCCCTCATATCCTTTTAGTCCATGACCACATGGGTCTGGGGAGCTGTAGAACACAATGGAGCAGGGGAGGGACATGTTGTGGTGGGGAGCTGCCAGGAATCTTCTCCCAGCTTCTCAGCCAGAGGCTGGAGAGCTTCCTGAGTAAGCGTTTAAGAGAAGGTTGAGGAGTGTGGCCCCAACTCCGGGAATCTTCCCAGCTCTGCTGTTAATTCCCTGTGTAACCTCAGGCCAGGCCTCAGTCTTCTCATCTATCACATGGGACCGGTGCCTACATACTTCAGAGAGGGGCTTCTCAAGTCCCCCACTGCCCTCACCATGGCCTGAGCTCCTTCCAAGGGCACAAGACCTTGCACATCTGACCGTGGCAACCCCTCGGCCTCACTTCAGACATTTTCCTTCTGCCCTAGTTGCAGATATGCCAGTTTCCTTCCAGTTTCTCTAACAAGACAGCTCTGGCCTCCAGGTCTCCAAATATGCAGTTTCCCTGCCCTGTCCTTCACCTGGTTCAGCTCACAGCTTAAATACACTGCCCCTGGGAAACCTTCTCTAGCCCTCTGGCCAGACAGGCCTCAGCAATATGCCTGTAGCCCATGTCTCACCCCACGGGTCAAGCGTCACAACACTGAGGGCATCAGCTTCAGAAGCCAACTAATCTCTCCAAATGCCCTGCCCTGACCAAAAGGTGGCCTGTTGCTGCCACTCCGGTCTAGGAGCTGCGAATGTCTCCAGCTCAATGCGGGGATGCCGACCCTCCAAGCTCCTGACCGTGGTTCTGGAATCCTGTGCCTGTGACGGCATACCTTACCACTCTCCACTGCCTTCCTGCAGTTGGAGGTGTGGCCATAGTGAGTCCTAAGAAGGCTGAGGTGTTCCGGCAACACCACCACCATGAAGCCAACCCTGATACCTCTGTCCCTGCACTGGCGCCAACGGCAGCCCCTTGGACACCACTCTCCTTTGTCTTTCCAGATGGTGAGCTCCACGAGGACAGGAAGCCTGTCCATTCAGTCCATGGCAGGGTACTCGCAGTGCCCGCCACAGAGCCCGGCATCCCGTCTATACTCAATCAGCGCTCGCCGAAGGAACCGACAGATGAGAGGGAGCCTGGAAAGGTTGGGCAGCCAGGAAGCTGCCATGGTCCTTGAGGTACACAGTCAGCCCTGACCTCTACATGGCTGTGACCCACCATGACCCAGCACCTGTCCTGGGCAGTGCTGGCTTCTGGGGCCAGAGTAGGTGGTGATTCCAAAGCGCAGTCGAGGCAGCTCAGCTCTTGGGCGGGGGTGGGGCAGTAGCAGGTTCTCAGTCATTGGCTCTGGTGGTGGCCGGGCAGCTCTCCTCCCTCTACTCCCGGCCCAGCCTGACCCACAGGCCGAGTTGGCAGTGGCAGCCCCTGGCTTAAAAATCTCCCCATCCAGCTATTTCTGCTGCACAGAATTCAACATTAGAGTACCATTTTCTGGGCTAAGCCCTGCCTTCCTTAACATGTAAACAGTCCAGGCAGGGCCCTACTGTCCAGCAATATCCACAGCTAATAAGTAAGACCGCTGTCAGAGCTTCTTTGACCTTTGACTTCCGGATCTGTTAAATGCACGTGATGGCAAAAGCGTAAGAGCTGCCTTCTTCAGAATCGAAACGCAGGCACACAGGGGTTCAGGGAAGCTCGCCAGCTTGGGCCCTTCCTGCCCCAGCACCAGCACAGAGGTGCTGGGACTCCTGGTTTGTACCTGTTCACATGCAATTTCCTCCTGAACCACTATGGCCCAGCACCGCCTGAGCGCCCTGTGAACCAGAAAGCTCCACGAGGGCAGGTCCGAAGCCCACATTGCATCTTTGGCTCCTTGCCTGCCAACACACACCTAGGACCCCCGGCAGGGCCCCACTTGGGCCTACTAACTGGATACAGAGGGTAGGGGTGGGGGCCCGTGGCCCCTGACCCTGTACACATGCCGCATCGGGCCCCGAAGACGCACATCCTCACTGGGTCCCAGCCCCTTGAGGGTGTGCAGAGGAGGGGTGGCGGCGGCCAGCAGGGGGGACGCCTACCTCGACACAGATCCTGTTCAATAAGTTTCATCTGCAGGTGGAATATCTGCTCCTGGAGTTTGCAGATGGCGTGTTTCGTTCTCTCGCGCCTTGTCACCATGTAGCACAGATTTCTAACCTGAGGAAACACAAGAGAGGTTTTCCACCTTACTCATAAGCAACCACCCGGACCTCCTAGCTCTGAGGGGCCACCACTGCCTAACCTGCCCAGGACATCTGGGAATCAATACCCAGGCCCTGAATGCATCCTCAGCCCTGAGCTGCAACACTCTGATCCAAACCACGGGGCCAAGGCTGTGTTTCGGATCACAGCCAGCAGGGAGAGCATCTGCGGAGCTCAGGCGGGCGACTGCCTTCCTCTTCTTGGCCTAAACTTCCGGGCTGAGTCATGCCAGTGCCCAAAGCCCTTCCAACGTGGTGCCCTGCCCTGTATACACAGTGCCCCAAGGCTTGTGGGGACCTCGAGAGATCACCAAGTTCACCCCTTGGCTCCCGTCCAAGCCTTCCTTCCATTGAAGAAACTTTAGCCACAAGCACCCCGGCAAAAACCACCTCCTATCCTGAGACACGAATGACCAGCACATGAGTAGAGAGCGCTCCAGCAGAAGAGCTCTGAGCGGACAGGCTGTGCCTGCCTGATGCACAGCGGTCCAGCCCGCAGCTGACCCGTGTCCACTTGCTGCACTGGCCCTGAGCCAGGCCCACAGCTGCTCTGGTCAAGGGCCCAAGTGCACTCGGCCATATTCGGTCGGCTAGAGACAGAACTCCTCGTGGGGAAGGGCAGGGCCTCTCTGACTCCCTTAGGCCAGCTAGGAAGAGCCCCTTAGGGCCTGGGAGACCAGCTTGCTTAGCCCATGGGACAGGGCCCACCCTGTGACTGGTCTGGAAGCACCTGAAGGCTGCGCCACATTGCTCCCTGGCCACCTGGCACCTCCCTCTGCCCAGCGTGCCATCCCTCACCGGCTGCTCTCAGGGTACATCACACCTCTGGGACCAAGACCAGGCCTCCTCCCCGTCAGGACACTGCCTTGCTCTGGCACTTCTTCAGCTTAGGTCACAGTCTCCAGCAGCAACAGGGACAGCTGGCCAGAAAGTGCGGAACTGGAATCCCGGGTCCCACCAGATTCTACCTCCAGCTGGGTTCCGTCTTCAAGGCTGAGTTCAGTCTTCATATCCTTAACTGCCTGGGCATGACTTGAGAGTTCCAGAGCCCCTGCCTGTTGTCATGACCATCACTTCTACTGCCCTGGGGTAGCCGTCATCAGACCTCTCTGCTGGCGTGGGCCTCCTCCTCTCCTTCCTGAGTCTAGTCGTGAAGGAGACCCCGGAACACCTGAACCAGGCTAGCAGGCCTCTGGAGAACAGGTTCTGCAAGGACTCTCAGCAGTACTCCGCACCCCAGCCTAGACTGTGAACACCAGGCTCTCCTGTGGCCAGCACCTCCCCAAGGGGCAGCCACCTGGCCCAGCCTGCCCTTGCTTCAGCTCACTGGCACCGTCTGACTTCCTTGCAGATCCTGGACTCCCCCCACATGTCCCTAAGCACAGGCTTGTGTTGGGCCCTGGGCTCAGCTACGAGCAGTGCCACCAGGGCCCCTTTCTTCTGAGAGCTTGCTGCCCAGCAGAGCAGAGAGATGCTGACCAAGTACTGACCCAGGCAGCCCTGACCCAGACTTGGGGGTGGTGAGAAGGTTCCCTGGAGAAAGGGGCAGATAGGCCAGGTGGGAGGTGATCACAGAGGGACACAGGCTGAAGACAAGAACCCAGAGTAAGGCCAGGTAGGGGAGAGGAGAGCAAGGCCTTGTGGCTAGAGTGTCAGGCTCTGAGGCCTGATTGAGCCAGGTCAGGGGGAACTGTGGAGGGATGTGGGTGGTGGTGGGGACCAGGGAGCAGGGATGTGTAAGTGCTGAGACCCAGGAGTCATCCTTAAGGACCCAGCCCCTCCTCATCTGCTCCACAGCTGATCCATCAGTATGTCCCATCAGTCCTTCCTGGTGAACTTTTTTTTTTGGCCGCTTTGCACAGCTTGCGGGATCTTAGTTCCCCAACCAGGGATCGAAACTGGGCCCATGCAGTGAAAGCGTGGAGTCCTAACCACTGGACTGGAATACCACAGGGAATTCCTGTTCCTGGTGAACCTGACTCCCTCCCATCCCAACAGCTTCCTCCACCTCCTGGACACCCCCATCATCTTCACGTGGACAGCCAGCTGTTTTGACCTCTCTGCTATCCTGGAGCAATATTCTTGAAACATAAATGTAAATCCTCCTCCCCTTGAAACCTCCAATAGATTCTGCACTGGGTTGAATAGTGTCCTTTCCCAAAATTTATGTCCACCTGGAACCTTGGATGTAATTAGTTAAGATTACACTGGATATGAGTGAGCCCTAAATGCAATGACTAATGTCCTTATAAAAGGCCATGTGAAGACATACTGAGAGAATGCCATGTGACGACAGAGACTGGAGTCATGGGTCTACAAGTCACAGAACACCACCAAGGGTTGCCAGCAACCACCGGAAGCTAGGAGAGAGGTATGGAGAGTTTCAGCCTCAGAGCCTCTAGGAGGAATCAACCCTGCCAACACCTTGATCTAGAATTTCTGGCCTCTAGAACTGTGAGAAAACAAATTTATGTTGTTTAAAGCCACGGAGTTTGTAGTACTTTGTCGCAGTAGCCCTAGGAAACAGATATAGTTTTCTTCCTGTCACACTTAAAAAAACCAGAGCCACAGCTCAGAGCCTTGCCCAATTTGACCTCCCACTGTCATCCTCACAGTCTATGTCCCACAGTTCTCCAACGTCCAGCCGCACTGTCCTCCAGTCCCTTTCTTTCTGTGTCCAGCCCACTTCTGCCTTGGGGCCTTGATATACATTCAACTCTTGGCCCCAAATGCTCTTCAACCCTCTCTTCCCAAGGCTAGACCTCATCCTTCAGGTCTTGGCTCAAATATCACCTCCAGAGGGCATTCCTGTCCACCACATCTAAACAGCCCAACCTTATCCTCCTCATATCCTGGTCTCTTTCCTCCTGGCAGTCATGTGGCCAAGTACGCATGGGGACAGTAGGGATGAAGAGAGGTGGATGGATTCGTGGCTCCTTTGAGGCCTAAGAACAAACCATTCAATATTTCCAGCCTAAAAACAGATCAGCCAAGGTCTACTTCCTATTAAAATACAGATGTAGGGCTTCCCTGGTGGCGCAGTGGTTGAGAGTCCGCCTGCCGATGCAGGGGACATGGGTTCATGCCCTGGTCTGGGAAGATCCCACATGCCGCGGAGCAGCTGGGCCCGTGAGCCATGGCCGCTGAGCCTGCGCATCCGGAGCCTGTGCTCCGCAACAGGAGAGGCCACAACAGTGAGAGGTCAGTGTACCGAAAACAAACAAAAACAGATGCAGTTTCTTTCTTTTCTTTTTTTATCTTTTCGAAACACTAGAGCAAGGTTTCTTAAAGCAGGCTCAAATGAATTACTGGCCAAGATTACCCCCAAATCCCTGGGGTGGCTGGTTAAAAATACAGATTCCCAGGCTTGGGGGAATATCAAACTCTCTGGAGGCGGGGGCCCTCAAATATACATTTTACATAGCACCATGGAACCTGAGAACTACTGTCCTAGGCCAAGGGCCTCCAAAGTGAGCTGCATGGGCTATTATTGATTTTGACAGCTCATCACAGTTATAGGAAGAAAATATTAGAACTTCCAGTGTTTGGGGGTTTTTTTTGGTGCAATTAGAAATTCTGATTAGGTTTGCTTTTATAACATACCATGGAAGATATAAATGAGATACTAAAAATACAATATATTGGAGGTAAATGCTCAATTTTCTTTCCATGATAAGGGCACATACATTACACAATCACTTATGTCTGGAGATTCCTGCTACGGAAGATTCTGTGAGAATCCCAATGGTGCCAACATTCTCTGGTTGGTACTTTGGTCACATTGTGACCCCTTATTCCCACTTCACCCTGGAATCATCAATTACTTCTCTCATTTCTCCCAAGATTCTTGGTAATATAGCTACATGTTACTGAATGTTGTAAAATTCCTCTTCCATGATGGCTTTTGGGGAAAACTATAGATACCACCTTAGAAGCCCACCCAGGCTATCAGACTTCTTACATTGTTTTTTTCTTATTATAAAGACAAAATGTTCTCTTTAAAAAAAAAAAATCAAAGAGTACAAAATAGAATCAAGCGGAAAAGTTCCCCTGAACTAGAGCAGGGATCAGTAATAAAAGCAGGTTTTACTTTTTGATAAAATTGTTTTGATAACAGCAAGTTTTGCAAAGAGAACCTGGATGTGGGCTGAGGAGAGGAGAGGGGCAGGGAGGACTCCCAGCCAGTTATCTTGAGCTAGAATGGACCAGTGTAGGGGGCATTCATGGAGCCTGAGGGGGCATTCATGGAGCCTGGGGAGGTTGTGGTGGGGACAGGGGATACTGGGCATGAGATGCTGGAGGTGGGGAGGGAGGTGTGGGCTGGAGCCAGCCTCCTGATGGGGAGTAAAGCTGTGGAGCAGATGCGCAATGAGAGGTCAGACCTAGTGTGGTGAATGATCACTGGGACCAAGGAGGACTCAGAGAGGGAGCAGAACTGGGGTATCGGGGGGAATCTGGACAGAGCATCCACAGGAAAAGTGTTTCAAGACCAAGGGCATGCTTGACTGTGGCAACCACTGCTGAGAAGGCTGGGGGATGAGGATGGAGAAATGGGAGATGGAGGCTGTAGGTGGCCCTGGTGGAAGGTTCTGGAATATGGTGGTGGCAGGAGCCTAGGCAGAGTGAGAAGCAAGGAAGTAAGAACAGTGAGGGATGACAGAAAAGGAGAGAGAGTAACAAGGGTGAGAAACCCATGACTAGAGGGACACGGGGAGGGAGGACTTGCTTTTGAAGATGGGAGAAGGTAAAATGAATTCGGACACTGGAGGAATCCTGGAGACGGAGAAGGGGTGAAGACAAGATAGATACTCCTGTGCTGCAGGGTGTGGGCTGGAAAGAAATCTCTGGGGGGCGGGGAGGGGAGGACATGGGAGAAAAGGGCAAAGAACGGGTACAGAGGGCACCACCGGGCAAGGAGTTGGAGGGTTCTGGTCTGAGGAACAGGAGGTGAGGTCTGCTAAGAGACGGGGGAGCCCTGAGGGAGGGGGGCAGGAGTGCAGACAGGTGGTAACGGGGGAGCCCAGAATGCTGCTGGCTAGTGTCCCACCAAGGCTGGCTGGCAGGCACCCTGGGGGGCTCACTTGCTCACTGCTATAGGATCGCTCCTGGTGGGCTGAGTGCCTCCTACTGGGTGAGGCTCTGCCTGGGGTGTGGCCTTTGCACAGGTGCAAGGGACTGGCAGTGAGCTAATGCCACATGGGGTGGGAGTGAAGAAAGCAGGGGACAGTGAAGGAGGAACTGAGCAGGGAGAATGGGAGACTGTGGTGAAGAAGGGGGATTGGGGATTCGGGGCTATTGACCCGAAGCAGTTGGAGGGGGTGACAGGCTTTGAGTGGGTGGAGGGGCTAATGGGTTGGAAAAAATCCTAGAGTTGGGAGCCATGGGGTTGACGAGCTGGAGGCTGGAGGCCACGGCTGCCCGGGACAAGACAGGCTTTGGTGGGAGGTCAAGGAGACACAACCCAGGCACTGAGGACAGAGTAAACGAGGTGTGACAACTGCTGAGGAAGCAGGTGGCGAGTGTGGGGGAGGGCAGGACCTTCCTCTCCTGGAGAGAGCTATGGGGAGTTCCTACATGTCCATCCCCTGGGGCGTGTGTGTGTGTGTGTCTGAAAGCTGCCCCTGCCCTCTCGGCTCCTCTCAGGCCAGGTGAAACCTTCAATAAACTCCTGGTAACCAGATCCAGAGCCACAGGCAGTGAGGCCCCACGTAGCCCAAACCACCAGCACAGTTGCTAGGGGACACCAACCGGTGTTTGTTGGGCTGATCGCTGATCATCAGAGCTGCAATTTTTTTGTCAGCTGTGAATAACTCTGGGAGGCTGCAGTGGCCATGCCTTCCTGTGCTGTCTGCCACAGCTGAGGCCTAAGGCTGAAATCTTAGGAGAGCATATCTTCTAGGCTGACCGTAAAATGGGATTTCATGCTGGTGGTAGCATGACCCCTGCTTCTCTCAGCAAAACTCCTGCCTTGGGAGGCAAATCAATCAGGGAGGATGCATGATTCCTGGGCCTTAGCACTGGGCCTGCCCTTTCAGTCCTCCCTGGAGGCCGCCATCTGAGCAGCCCACCCTTCTAAGACACAGAACAGCAACAATAACCACCACTAACAATGGACGGTAGTGTGCTAAGCTCTATCCCCTATCTTTCCTGGGATCTAAGGTCAGCTAGATCCTTATTCCCATTTTACAGGAAAGGAAACTGAAACTCAGAGAAGTAGAAACTATAACTCAGAAGGCACAAAGCTGGAAGTGCTGGAACTGAATGTAGACCCAGGCTATACACAGCCTCAGTCTCAACCCCTGCCTTGAATCCTCAATGCATCCAGCCCAAGCTGGCGTGGTGCCCAGAGACAGGCTGGATACTCTTGACTGTTGGCACAGGGTCATGGTCAGAGACTGGGCCTGCTGGCCAGGCCACCAACAGTCATGGGTCTTTGCAGAAAGCCTCCCCCATGGCATAGTTCTCGGCCCTGTTCACTCACTCGAGTCACCAACGCATGGCCGTGAAAAGATCTGAGGCTGGACCGGAGGGGGTCAACTGGCGCATGGCTGTAGGACTTCCTCTCCTCAGCCTGCCAGGGCTGTGCACTCCCTGGCCTTGCACTCAGCTGGTGCCCCTCAGCCCAGCCTGGAGGCTGCTGGAGAAGCAGCATTTTGACAGGGCCCTCCTGAACCCTGAGAAGCTGCACAGACTCCAAGGCTGGCCCTGCCTCCTCTTCCTGGGGAAGAGTGGACCAACTCACACCTGGAGGGCTTTGTGCCTCAACCAAAGGGGTCTGTGAGGCACAGACCCAGGAGCCCCAGAGCTACCTCAGTATCCTAGCCCATGACAACCTCAGCCCCTGGCTTCACCTGTACCAGTTGACAATGGGGTCGAGAGGTCGGGGGACTGATAAGGGGGTACTTTTGCCCAGGAAATGTACAGAATAGAGAATAAGCCAACAACTCTCTGACAAACTCCTCTCCTATTCAGGCCCCAATTCAACTCAACTCTAGAAAACACACATTCCTCCAAGGCTTTCTTCACCTCTCTGAGCCCCACCTTCCCCATCTGCTCCTTATGGATGGCAATATCTACCTCTCATCTCTTTTTCCAGGATGATGGTTCAATAGATGAGCCCGTCCCCTGACCTCTCCACGCAGCCTAGCCAGGGCCAGACATGTGGGCTGAGCAGCACAGACCAGGGAGGTCAGATGTGATGAGTCGTTTGGAAACAGGAGGGCTAAAAGCAGGGTGTCTGTACTCGAGACCCTGCGGGTGGAGACTCGAGGGTGGCCTGAGGACAAGTGTGGAAGCAGTTTTGGTCTCGGAAGGATTTGTACCTGATGGCCCTGGGAGACAGGAGGCTGGGCTACCCAGGAAGCGGTGACTGCAGTGTAGGTGGCCCTGCTCTCTGTCCTGGCTGGAGCCGTGGACATTTGGTGATCCCCCTGCCCCCCATCTTCTGACCTGGTGGCAGGCTGGCTGCCAGGCAGTAAGCTCCCTCCCAGGCCAGCAGGGTCATTTCCACGTGACCAGGCCTCAGGGCAGATGCGTGGGGTGCAGGAGGGTGGAGAAGCCGGGTCCAGTTTCAGAGCTTCCACCTCCATGCCCCCCTGTCCCGCCCCGCCCTGCCCACAGCACAACATCTGCTGAATTGCTCTAACCATATTCTACAGACTCGCCAACTGAGACATGCCTAAGTAAAGCAGCTTGCCTTAAGTCACACAAAGCCCCCTTGATGCTTCCACCCCGGCTGTTTCCCAGCATGGCCTGGGCAGCGGGCAGGCATGTGAGTCTGTGTCCCCCTGACATGACCCCTCGTACTCCGAATCCTAGAACTGAATGTCACCCAGAGGAGAGGCCAGAACGGAACCTGGGGTTCAGAGGACTAGATCAAGGGCTTGGGACACCCTGCTTCATCCTTGGGGTGCCCCCAACTTGGGGGGTGGTACTTTATCAGCTGGAGGAGTCAGGGGAGGGGTACCAAAAAAGCCAAGTTCAAGGGCACGCTCCACAGAAGGCAGGACTCTTTCCCCTTCTTTCTGGGAGGAACAGCAGGCATTAGAGGCTCTGGGGGGCCTCCAGGCTCTAGGAAAGCAACTCTCACTGGTCCCCAACCTCCACGGCCCAGCCCAAAACCGAGGTGTCTGCACATCTTCCTCATCTCACTCAGCCCCCAAAGCGATGCGCCTGGACCAAGGCAAGATCCCCTGCCTCCCAGGGCACAGCTGAGGGCTTCTGGCCAACGCACTCACTCCATCTGGGCCCTGTGATTCCACCTCCAGGGTGAGCATCTGGAATCTGCAGCCACAGCAGGAGAGTCCCCGCTTAGAACACTTCTGCAGCTTCCAGACACACCTTGGTCCACCCACGCAGCCCCATCCTTCCACTCCACACAGGCCTCAGCTTGTCTCCAGCCCGTGCCTCTGCTCACACTGTTTCCTCTACCCAGCACCCCCAGGAGCTGCACTCACACCTGTCTTCCCTGCTTTGGCCCAGCACGTGCTTATTACACCGATTCAACTCACTTGTGACTCCCAGCTCCTCCCCTGCCTCCGACTCTAAGCAAAGCACGTGTGTTGGGACCAGGCAGGGCCCACAGAGACCACCAGGAGTCAGGAGCTTGGGTCCTTGCCCCAGCCCTGGTGTTTCCCAGCCTCACAGTCCTGGCAGGGGCCCCACCCTTCACCAGGCCTGCAAAAGGGCTGGGATGAGAGGGACTCAGAGACCTCAGAGCTGGATCCTCCCCTGTTCTACAAACGCTCAGTTACCCCAACCCTGTCTGAGACCCCGAGGCCCTCAGCGCCTTGGCCAGAGCTCACAATGTGAATCCTGGTGAACCACGGCTGCTCCAGGGCAGTGAGGGAGGGGTGGAAAGGCCTCCTGGGTTGCCCACCGGGCAGGCGGGTTGGGGGGCGGTAGGGGGACTCACTCTCTCCAGGTCCTGCCGCAGGTGCGTGAAGAGCTTCAGGCGGCGGTAGAGGACGTCCTGCTCCTGCTGGGCCAGGTTGTCCACCTCGTCAGTCTTGGGCGTCAGCAGTGGCTGGTTGGCGTTGGCTTTCCTCTTCAGCTTCCAGTACTGGTAGATGAAGTCGACCAGCACCTCAGCCAGGTCCAGGCGCTCAGCCACCTCAGCTGGCTCCACCAGCTCATAGAAGTCTTCCTCCAGCTGCTGCAGCCGTTGCTTGCGTAGGGTCACCTTCTCCAGGTCCTCGCTGGCTGGGCTGGGCTCCACGGGTTCGGACGTGGTTTCACCCCGTGGGCCCCCATCACTGTGCTCCTGGCAGAACGACTTGAACTTGACCTCGTCGTTGTCTGCTAATATAGTCCTCATTTCCAGGCTGTGGTCAAAGGCGCATGTGACGTGGAATGCCGTGACGCAGGAAGGCATGGAACACTAGAGGGAGAGGAAGGGCAGCGTGAGGTATGAAGGGAGCCCTGGTGGGAGGGAAGAACAATGTGGGGCATCCCCCAGGGTTACACTGAGAATGCAGAATGCTGGCGAGACCCTAAACAAAATGGCATGGGCTGCCAACATCCTGCAGGTTGTGGAGGGAGTCATGGAAGATGGGAAGGGGAGCTCTGGGGGAGCTGGACAGCATCATATACCCTGGGGAAGTCAACAATCAGATGACTGACAATCCCTCTGGGGACAAGCTGCACTTCTGTGCGGACAACGACTTTGGATCTGAGGCATCGAAAGAAAGAGGCTGTTGATGGGTCCCTGCCTCCTCTGCTCCTGCAATGTTATCTAAGATGGGGAGCTGTGCCCCTCCCTTGTCCTCTGGGAAGAGGGGCTGGAGTTGGGTCCCTTCCTTCGTCTCCTGTCCAGTCAGTTAGGGCCAACTCAGGGCCTGAGTTACCTGGGATGATGCCTGTGGGTAGCTGACAACTGTTTCAGCAATAACCCATCGAAATATTAGTGGCCGTTTACGCTGCACTCACAAACCATTCTGAAAGTCTTATAAATGAGTGGAAGTACATCTAGTGTTTACAATGACAACTGTTCCTGAAGAGACAAGGGAGAGAAAGGATGACCCTCCCACTTCCCAACCTATAGGCCAGGAGCATCAATATCACATGGGAGCTTGCTAGAAATATGCAAATTCTCAGCCCCACCTACAGATCTACAGAATTAGGACCTCTGGGGGGTAGGCCAAGCAATCTGTGTTTTAACAAGTCCTCTGGGTAATACTGATACGCCCTAGAATTTGGGAACCGTTACTGTCAACAAACTAACACAGCCCTGCCATGTGTAGGGAGAGCCTGTTAGTTTAGTTGGAGGAAAAGTTTGATTCTTACCCCTCTCACATGTCAAGTTTGACATCAGAAGAGAGGTCAATGTATTCATTAAGCCCACAGACCCTTGCTCTTGGGGAAAGCCCCCTCAGTACTGTAACGGGGTGGTGAGCCTGGCTCCCCAGGCCTGTGACCCATGCCTAGTGGAACTAGGGATGGAGGAGTGCCCGGCAGGTGGGGTGCTGGCTCTGGTCCCTGTCCCAGGCACATCAGTGCTTCTGTCTGTAGCACCATGGGGCAGGTGGAGGGTGCTGGCAGTGGCCTGCTTTACAGAGTGTCCCAGACACACCCCTCTGTGTAGCTGGCTCCTACATGGGCTCCCGGGCAGCAGCGGGGTGAAGGGGCTGTGTACCTGGATGCAGGTGCCCGTGCACTCCTTGCAGAGGCTGCAGGACAGAGCCCAGCGGCTGGCTGGGATATGCGAGATCTTGGTGATGGGCTCCATCTTCTCGGGGCACCCGATGCTGACCTGGGGCAGGACACAGGGAGCTGCATCAGGCCTCTCATCCCCAGCCTGCCTCCAGGGATCACCTAAATGGGGGGCCTGTCTGCTGAAACCAGGTGGTGGGCAGACACGGCAGTGGGAGAGTCCCAAGTCCTTCCTGACTTCCCAAGTTGACCATGTTGTGTTAGTGTGTGCTCTATAGCGGCTAGGCTTAAACTGTGACTGGGAGAGTACGCTTCCGTGTGTGTAACTGACTGAGTGTATGTGTGCCTGTGACTATGTGAGTCTCAAGACAGAGATGCTTCCACGTGCAGATGAGTACATGCGAGGTCCCCCTCTCTTTTGTACCTCAGGCCTTTGTTAATAGCATCTTCAGAGTTCTTATTAGAACTTGAATTTATTTTAGTTATTTTTCTGGGTGGCGACTATAGGTCCCCATGGTAGGATCTCTTCTTGGGGACCTCCAGGGCTTTCCTGGCCAAGGGGGATGTGCCTTTGTTTAGCCCCTCCTATGGGGACAGGGCTATAACCATGCCCATCTCCTGGGCACAGCCCACTCCTCAGCCCCAGAGGCAGGGTACATTTGCCTTCCTACTGCCCATGCCTGAGGAGGGAAAAAGGGCCCCCGTCCAGAGATCCTGAACCAAAGAGCCCCCACGGTAGGTCCTTGTTGATCCCGTGTCCCTGCTGTGCCCAGACCAGGTATACTCAGAGGTAGTCCCAGACTTCAAGATGCTGATGTGGCCGCGAGTGACTATTGCTGACATAACCACTATGATCACAGAAACCTGTGATGTGGGTCCCAGCAAGGACTTTCAGACTGTGAGCCCAGGAAGGGGAGGGGCCACCTGCTGACAGGGCCACCTGGCTTGCTTCCGGGCACAGGCAGCATTGGAGTGGGGCCTCATTCTAGGTCAGGGCACACAGCAGGGAGAGAGCTGAAACGCCAGCGAATGTCAGCATTTCACATTTCAAGTAAGACAGGAGCCCAGGGCCTCTGCTAACTCACTGTGGGCTCCGCCCATCGTCCATAGTACCCCCCCAGACTCAGACCTGAGCCCACACCCCCATTCCAGCCACAGCCCTACTCTCCAATTTTCATCAGGCTCCCCACCTGATTTCCTTTTAGGTCATTTGGCTTATTTTCATTTTTAAAAAAGCACTTGACTTTGGTTGGGACCACCGCCTAGATTTGGGTAGACCCACAACCTGCTTTGCCCTAGAGTCGGCTGCCTGACTTCTGTCCAGCTCTCACACCACCTGGATCCTCCAGTGGCTCATAATCCCATTTTCCCATGGAAATAGCCACCCAAGTTCTGCCTAGGTCCATGGGTAAAGTTCCCTGTGGGCTGCTGCCTGAGCTCTTCCCAGGCTCGACACCTGAGATCCGCCATTTAACGTGGCCCATCACCTTCTTTTCCTAGTGCTCTGCCGTCGGGGTTCTGAGTTCTGTTCAGACCCACTTCCCCACGGCTGTGCCCCAGGGCCGCCCCAGCCCCACATCTGCCCACCTCAGGAATCCACAGAGCGCAGCTGACGTGCACCCACTTGGTCCCACTTCTAGTGGGCTTCAAGGCTCCTCCTCGCTTGGGGCAGAGCAGGCACTTCGGCTGGACACCCAGGGCACACGTCCGGCACAACCAGCTGCCTGTGGGCACCTTGAGGATCCCGTAGCATGCCTGGGGAAAGAGCAGGGTGGTCACAGGTCAGAGGCATTGGCCAATCTGCGTCTGGTCAGCATTTGGCTACAAACAGTCCTAGCCCCAGCCCAAGCTAGGAGCTCCAGAGTGACACTGCTACTCATCTCTGCCAAAGAGATCTCCTAAGGGACTATAATGCAAGGGCTCCAGGGATTCTCTTTGCGTGGGCTGTGCGTTGAAATTTCACCATCTCACAGTCCTCTGTGAAAGGGCTCAGCTCTGCCCTCTGCTGGGAGGTCAGTCACTTCGGCAGAGGTTCCTAATCAGTGATGGATTTCAGGGGCATCCATGAATACCCTTAAATTGAATACAAGGGCTTCCCTGGTGGCACAGTGGTTGGGAGTCCGCCTGCCGATGCAGGGGACACGGGTTCGCGCCCCAGTCTGGGAGGATCCCACATGCCGTGGAGCGGCTGGGCCTGTGAGCCATGGCCGCTGAGCCTGCGCGTCCAGGGCCTGTGCTCTGCAACGGGGGAGGCCACAACAGCGAGAGGCCGGCTTTAAAAAAAAAAAAAAAATTGAATACAAATTTGGGTATGTATGCTGCCTGAGGACAAGGCCCAGAGCTTTCATCTCTTTTCACAGGGATCTGTGATTGGGCACCCTTCTGGTAATACCTAGGGCTTATGGATCTAAGAGCTGCTGGGTATAAGGGACATAGATGAATGAGGAGGGTGGGGCACTGCCTACCAACCTGCCAGCCAGGTGAAGCCCTGTTAAGCTCCCTGGGTGCTATTCCAGCAGAAGTGGGTAAGGGAGGGCCTCAAAGTTAGGGCCAGAGTGGGTCCATTGGGTTCCTGTCAGGTCTTCTACATCTTCTACAAACAAGGCCCAGAGATGCCCCAGACCTATAGCCTTGGGGCCCAAGATGAAGAGGGGAGCCTGGTCAGGCGGCACCTGGTTTATAATACCAATACTGTTGACAAACACGAACAACTCTTACTATACCGTTCTAACCAAATGACTCATAGTAAGGAACTTAATCCTCACAACAACTTACTCTTATTTATACTTGAGGAAACAGAGGCTCAGAGAGATTAAGAAACTTACCCAAAATCAAATACCTTGCAAAGGGCAGAGCCATGGTTTGAAACCAGGTGGCCTCGCTCCAGGCTCTGCTCTCGAGCACTACACTGTGCTACCTCGTTGTAAGGTCAGGATGGTGAGGAGGGGGTAGGGTGCTCAGTGGGGAGGATCTGAGGGAGGCCGGCAAGACAGGACAGAAAGACCATCCAATGGGCGTTACTCAAATCTGGCTGAGGGGGCTGAGCCGAGGGGCCCTGGGTATCCCTCGCACCACGGGCACTCACGCCATTCCCTTCCACCCCCTTGCCCTCCTTCTTAGGGGCCCATGCCCACAGTGCTGCAGCACCCCTACAGCCAGGGTGACCGGGTCAGGCAGAGGCCTGCCCGCACAGCATGGTGACGGCAATGGGGGCTGCCTACCTGGTGCACGCAGACGTTGCATTTGTCGCAGAAGACCATCTCGTTGCCATCTTCACCCTCGGGAGAGCGGCACACATCACAGACGACATCCTCATCATACTCGATGCCCAGCCCCTCCTGCGTCTCGATGGCCCGTGCCATGTTCTGGTGGCACAGAGTCTCCAGCTCCTCCAGTACGCGCTCGAGCGTCAGTTCATCCAGCTCTGGCCTCTCTGTGAGGGACAGCAGGGCAGGGTGTCAGGAGCCTGGCCTCTCAGGGCAGATGTACAGGAGGGTTTCCACCCACTCACTGGTTGCACCCTCAGGACCCCAGCTCCATGGTCCAAAACCTGACTGCGCTGGACCACGCAACCTCAAAGGCCCCCGGGGCCTGGTGTGGTGTTGACTTCAGACACTTCTTGCGACCACACACATGCTTGTGTACACACAGATACCATGAAGTGTCTCTGGGATGCAGCCGGCTCCGTGGGGAACCCACTGCTCGAGCTATGTGTATGGGGGGGGACCTGGGAAGGTGGCCGAATATGGCAGAGCTGGCCCTTCTTGGGACACGGTGGGCTCCAGCCAGAAGGCCCATACCAACTGACCCTGGCCCCATTTGTAATCCTAGACTCCTAGCGCTCACTCAATCTTCATGCAACAGTCACACTTACTACAGTATTCCCCCAAACCGTATAAATGACATGCTATTATTGCCTCCATCTGAGAGCTACAGAAATTGAAGCACAGGGATCAGTAACGCAGCAGGGACTTTCCCCCCAGACCTGTGGCATGCCAAAGCCCACATGGCCACTGCCCTTCTGAGGGTGAGGGTGCTGGGGTTCAGAAGAAAACCCTCCTTGGCCTGCCCCCACCCCATTCTCAGCTGGCGGGTCACCTACCCATCTCCCTGAGCTCCGAGTTGATGAGTTCCAGCCAGTAGGCGTCAATCTCGTCCAGGTCATAGCGGCTGCCCCCTGGCCAATCAGGCTGGGAGCCCTCACCAAGTTCGGAGCCGCTAGGGGACACCTGGGTAGGGGGGCCTTCCAATGGTGGAAGAATCCTAGGAAATCAAGAGAAGGTGTGAGGGGAGGGTACCCTCAGCCTGCTACTCTTGCTGGGTCCGGGGGCCTTTAGTAAGTTGGCCAGCCTGGCTGAGGAGCTAGTGGGCAAGTGAGGTGTGAGACTTTGATGCCGAGCAGGGCCCACCTCCTTCCATTCCCTCCTCCCACCTGCCCACCCTGCAGAGGCTGTAGGAGGCATTCCAAGTGCTGTCCTGGGCAATGCCCAGTGCCAGCCACTTTGGGACCAGGGGGATAGAGCCAGCTGGCCTCCAGGTCCTTCAGCATACCCCTCAAAGCTGGGGAGAAGCCAGGGATTATTTCCAGGCCCTCACAAGCTCTGGCCCCTCCTCCACCAATAGCCTCGGGGGCACTGAGGCCAGGGCTCCTCTGGGGTGAAGAGGATGCACCTGCTCCAGTCTCAGGGTCACACTCCAGGTCAGCCCACCCTCGGGCCATGGCTCTGCCTCTGAGGCAGCTTGGAAGTGCCCTGACTGCAGGGTGAGGTCTCCAAGTCCAGCTCCACCACTTAATGTGTGACTCTGGGTAAGCCACTTAACTTCTCTGTGCCCCAGAAAATGGGCTAATGATAACAGCACCTACCTTCTACAGTTGGCATGAGGATTAAATGGATAAATACATGTAGAGCTCTTAGAACTGTGCCTGGCATGTAGTAAGCACTATATGTGTGTGAGTATGTATTTTAAGATATACACTTTGCTTCTTCTGAATAGGAATGAGGGTGTTTTGCCTTGGGAGAGCACAGCTTCCTCTCTTCGATCAGCTGTGTGCTGCCCCTCAGTTCCTGATGCCAGTTCAGAATGCCAGCTCTTCCCACCCCCTACCAGTTGCCATGGTTATTGCTGCGGAGCCTGGCCTCCATCTGGCCAGCCCTGCCAGGGCTGAGAGGCCCCTTACTTGCCCGAGAGGCCTCCTGGGGTCGAAGGCAGGGCTGCCAGGGGCTGTGACTCAGCGCCGACTGGGGAGGAGAAGGCAGGGCTTTGGATGCACAGACGTGGCTCAGCTGTGGGGAGGGCTCCTGGGCGCCAGGAAATGCCCCGGTGTCAGCAAGGGGGGCAGGAAGGATGAAGGAGACAGGGAGGCAGAATGGCCTCCAGGCAAGAGGGAGGCCCAGAGGAGACTGAGGGAGACGAGGAGAAAGGGAAAGGGCCTGGCACCACCTTTTCCCACACAAGATGCCCAGATTAAGGAAGGTCTCAGGCAAAGATAATGACGTGATGCTCCCCGGCCCCCAGATCACTCCAAATAGAAGGAATATTAGTACTCTTGGTCCTACAAAATTCTGCCTTTCCTCATGGGGCTCTTATTTAAATTAACATAGTCCTTGAAAAACACCGTAATTTTGCCATGACCCTGCTTTGTTTGTGCCCCCAGCATACGCTTAGCTAGGGTTTTGGATAACTCTTGCCCAAATGCCCACCACCTACTGGCCTAACTACCCACACTTGTGTGCTCAGTCAGCTGCCACCTGGCCAGACCTCTTGGGGCCAAGATCACATTCCTTTCTCTGGGAAGCTGAGGTTAGAGGGCTCACAACAAAAAAGGCATTTCCTGTACTTCCTGGGGCTCTCATCTTCATCTGTTTGGCCTCTTCTGGCTCTGACTATGGAGGAAACACTCCTATCAAGGGTGGACAGACCTTACCCTAGGCCAAGGCCTCAGTCTCAGCAGCAGCCAGTAAGACTGAGGTCATCTGGGAGGAGGTGGATGGCTGGGCTGGGATCTGGAGAAGGGGAGGGCTCTCTACTCCAGGAGACCAGACAGACACCAGAGGTTGGTTTTTCCCTGAGCTGAGTCTTTTGGCCACACTGAGGGAGCAGTGTAGGCCCTCCCTCAATTCATGATCTGAGAGTGAGAGGTTCTCATTATCCAGGGAAGTTTCAGACCGTGAGGTGGGCAGACCTGCTCAAGGGCCAGGGAGGACTGGGCAAGGAGAGAGGGATGGAGGGAGCCAGGGTAGCAGCAGGGGAGGGCAGAGTCGGCGAGCCAGGGTGATCAGGGCGTAAGACTCTCTTTGGGACACACAGGGGCAACCCAGGGCTTGTTCCCGTGGCCTGTGTTTTCCCGGCCCAGCCCACAAGGTCCTGGTGGTGGTCAGGCAGGGAATTCCCCAGAATTTCCTGACTTCCTCATCTATAGAATGGGGACAGCAATATGCCCTTTAGAGGGCCAATATGATAATTAAATGAGAAGATGAGTGTTACCAGGTTCAGCATAGCAAGTTCTCAGGAACAGAGTTCCTATAACAATTCTGAGCATGGTGGCTGCCGTGCTAGCTTCCAGATGAGGGCTGTGCAGTGGAAGGCACCCCAGAAGATGTAGGGACCAGGCTGGAGGGAGACAGGGAAAGATGGGGCACAGAGATATCTCCACGAGAGCATCCCCCCCCTCCAGTCTATCCTCTTCAAAGAGCAATGGATGGTCCAGGAGTGCCTGGCTCCTGTCAGCCTAGAGCAGCCATGTGTATGTGGGGAATGTACCTAGTAAAGCCAAAGCTGTCTGAACACATGCTCTCGTCTTGATGTCAACAGGTACAACACCAACTGAAGCCAAGCTGCTGGTGTGGAGGCATCTGCAAGTAATCACCCAGGCCGGCGGATGTTTCTGGAACCACCTGACACTGACATCAAGGACAGAGGACAGACTGCTGGGCTGAGCCTAAGCAGGACTCACTCCTCTCTGCCCAGCTGGTGGCCCACCCCTCTGCCTCATTATCCTGGGCCCCTGGCATGCGAATTCTCATTTAATCCTCACCACCACAGTATCAGGCATGTACTGTTTTTAGACCCATTTTACAGAGAAGGAAACAGGTTCAAAGAGGTCAGTAACAGTTCTTCAGTCTGCAGAGCTGAGGGTGCGAAACTGGCTAGGAGGCCGACCCACGTTTTCGGCCCTGGGCAGAGGATGTGTAGAATAAATTCTTTCTCTAAATCCCACATACACTCCCGTCCAGAGAGGCCTGGAGCTTCCCTGATTCTCAGAGAGCTGAAGACAAGAGCTGGTAGGCATTCAGCCCTTGGGAGCCCAGGAGGCTGAGCACTGCCCAACACCCAATCCTCACTGACCACCGAGTGAGGCTTAGAGTCCGCTTCGCCTCTGTAATCCCATGCCCAGCACAGGCCTGGCATCAGGCAGGCACTGGGTGTCTGTGAGCCAGTCATAGGTGTGGCTGCCAGGAAGCAACAGTGCCAATGTCAAGGGAGGTGACAGCTGAGATCTTTGCCCCAGGCCTGGTCAAAATGAGCCTAAGTGAGAGCCACAGGGCTGCCAAGGCCGGGAATGAACTGCCAATAACACAAGCTGCCCAGCCCAGGCAAGCTGGTGGGCAGAGAAGGCCAGGACAGTAGGCCCCTGTGTCCCAAGACATGACTTGGAGGGCTTCCCGGGGTGCAGCAAGAAGCACTTGGCTGAACTCTGTCACTGGATGCAAGGCTTATGGCCACAAGGCCACCTCCTGACAAGAGCACCAGGCGTCTCTCTGACCTACAAGAGCAGAAGGCACCACAGCCCAATGAGGACTCATCCCTGAGCCAACCCTGGCCCAGCCCTGGCAGGAGGGCCTCCTCAGAGCCTGGTCGTAGCAACTGCTTCGTGAACATCTGATGTGTGTGCCAGGCACTGGATTCCCTCCTGCTAAGAACTCCTTAAAAAGGCTGAAGAAGTCAAGAGCGTGGCTTATCCCTATCTTAAGGACTAGTTGAAAACCTGGAGATTTCCCTGAGAAGATCCTCAGGTGGGACCCAGTCTGGATCGACGTCAAGCTAATCCATGGCCAGTTTTCACCGAGTGCTCATGTGTGCCAGGTCCTGTGTCCAGGACCTGCCATGCATCGTTTCTCTACATCATCTCGACCACTGCATGGGGCAGGTGCTATTGTTATCACTCCCATTTTACGCACAAGGAAACTGACACCCAGGGAGATTACATTTCTGGCCCAAGGTCGCACTGAATATGACTGGCAATTTGAACCCAGGCTGTCTGGCTCCAGAGCTGAGCCCAAGCTCAAACCCTTGGCCTGCAGTATTTCTGGAACACTGCAGTGTTTTTTAGGGCAAAAGAATCTAAGAATAGAGACACACTAGAAAGGAATCCCTTGACTGGTCCTAGCCTCCCCTTCATCCCCTGCCTACGGCCCCCCTGGCCTGGGCTTCCCGGCTCACCTCACCACGGGCTCTGGAATGGCCTCTGCCCCCGCAGGCACCTGCACACCTTTCTCCCATTCCTGTCGCCATGGGTCTGCCAGGATATAGTAGTCATCTGGGCTGAGCTGGTATGAGTCTGGAATCTTCATGGCTGTGATCAAGTCTGTCCGGAAAACCTGTGGGGAGCAAAGGTGGAGAGAGAATGGCTTCAGATTGCCTCAGTGTGATCTGCTTCACAGGCCAGGGCAGGAAAAGGCAAATGCAGAAAGCCCACTCACTCAAAAATAAGAAGATGGCACAAAAGTACTAAGTACAAGAATGCATCTTCTCTGAACCCAGCACACAGAAGATCTTCAATAAATGTGTTGGACTGAATTTATGTGCTCTGACCTGCTCAAGGACAGAATGTGAGTGATGGATGGTAGTGGACCTCAGAGAGAAGAGGAAAGACTTGCCGAGAAAAGCAAAAACAGTGAGGAAACATCAGATGGCAGAAAGGCTTCTGTGAATGCAATACTGCCGTGAAGTAACGGTTCAGAAATTTCTGCTGAAGATCCAAAGTTATGTTTGCTGTTGCTACCACAGTCACTAGCGTCAAAGAGTCCAGGCAACTACGTGCCAGGGCCTCGTGCAGATAGCTGAGGGAGAGCCCAGGGTTTGGGGCAGCCCAGAGAATAGCCTCTCATGGGTCAGGGTCTCCACGGTCTTTCAAGAACAAGGATATCGTGATGGCCTCTATGGGAAAAAAAACCTAAAGAAGAGTGGATATATGTATATGTATAACTGATTCACTTTGCTGTACACCTGAAACTGACATAACATTGTAAATCGGCTCTACTCCAGTAAAAATTAAAAAAAAAAAAAAAAAAAAGAACAAGGATACCATGAGCCCTGCTCGGTGGGAGCTCTGAAGTACCATTCTGTTTGTGATGGGGTAGGAGGAGTGTGTTGAATTCCTTCTCAAATCAAGCCCATCCAAATTCCCTCAGGGCCAGGCTGTGACTGGACGCACCCTCATGCTTTGGTTTTCTTTTGAGCACCTGCTCACTTGTGGGGAAACAGCTCTTCCCACATTCTGTCTGTTGCCCCCACCCCAAAGCAACCTCCAAGGCAAGCCTCAGTGGCACTGGCAGTGCCTCACCTGCCCTGGCTGCTCGGCCTCACTGGGTCCTCCACAAAAGGCTGCTGTAGGACCTGGTGGCAGCACTGGACACTGTGTGACTTGCTTTGGTACCAACTTTCCCAGTGATCATCACATGAGAATCACAAGTTAAAGGAGAGTTCACAGTGTGGAGAGAAGAGAAACCACTTCAAGGAGTCCTCCAGGCCTCAGACCCAGCTCTGAGGAAGAATCAGCATCCACTGGCCTTCCAGAGGCTCGTGACAAGCCATTCAGTGGTAATCTCTGCCTGCAGGAGGCCCCACCCGCTGGCTGTGTGTCTCACTTGAATCTAGGGCTGTAACCACAAGGAAACAACTGAAATGGGCACACCAAGGGGGCTCAAGGCAGCATCTTGCAGAAAACTAATTAATGTCTGCATCTAGCTAGAGAGGGCCCTGGCTTGCAAAAGGTCAAGTTTCTTGAAGACTCTATTTGCCAATATAACTTAATTGTTAAGGCTAACACCCTAACATTTAATTAGGGTGCCAGTGTGAAAAAATTAAAATGAGATTACGATTAAATGCTAATTAAACAGAAGATGAAATGTGCAAAGATTTCACAGCCCTGATAATTTGCATATCTTATTAGCAAGTAGCAAGACGGCTGATAGAAAAACACAAACTCAGGTACTGGGTGCTTCTGTGGTATCCTTCGGCACCTCCCTTTGCTGGCTGGGGCTGGGTTATTTCCCTCTGGGACCCAGTATACGACCTGGTGGGGGTAAACTGAACCCACAGTGGACTGGTGACTGTCTCAAAGTTCTCCCAAGCCTGGCAAGCCACGTGGTTCGACATCTAATGCCCTGTTGCTCTGATGCCAAAAGGAACCGCCCGACAGTGAAAGCCTGTCATCCTGCACCGGAAATCAACCGTTCAAGAGCCAAGTGTCACTGTGTGCCCCTCCAAAAAGGCACAGGTGAGTCTGAAACCTCTTGCTGTTCCCTGATCCTGGGCTGTAGTTTAAATGTCACCCCTGAGGGATCACCCTGATCACCCTGACTCAGGGCCGCCAACCACCCAACAGAGCTACTTTCCAGCCCATCATTCTGCCTCATGTCTCAGTATTTATACTCCTGAAAATTAACTGGTGTATGCATGTTGCTTGCTTCTTGTCATCTCTCCTGCCACACCTGTCCTATTCTCTGCAACATTCTCAATGCCTGGCAGGGTGACTGGCACATAGTAGGTGCTCAATAAATAGTGACTGAGTGGATGATCAAATGAATGCATGAATAAAAGGGCCCTTCTGGGCCCCCAGCTGGCTCCTTGGCAATGCTTTTTGAACCCCCATGAACAGGTGATACACACCATGCATATATCCAGAGCTGAAATAACCCAAGCACGTGGACTGAATGGAGCAAGAGGCAGCCCTAGTCTGTAAGGCAAAGACAGACTGCCAAGCCGCACCAGCGGGGGGAGAGGTGGCCCTGACCTAGGAACAGGCTTGGCATTGAGAACTCAAGAGCTGGAAGGGATCCCGTGCTCAATTCAGCCAGGGAGATTCAGGAGAGAGAGAGAGAGAGAGAGAGAGAGAGAGAGAGAGAGAGAGAGAGAGAGAGAGAGAAAGAGTTCAGTCCCAAGAGAGTTGCAAGTTTCATCTGCGGTCATTCAGGCAGCAGGGGGCAGACTGGTTACCTGTGGCCCTTTTGGGCAGAGGACTGATGGAAGCACAGGAAGGGCAGCACCATCTTAATGGTACCAGTCAACACTTAAAGAGCACTGTGTGCCCAGTGCCAGTCTAACGGCTGTTCTTGAATTATTAGTCCCTATACCAACTCTGTGAGGTGGGTGCTACCATTATCCCTATTTTACAGTTGAGAAACCCGGGACTCAGGTTAGTTTAATAACCTACACAAGGTCCTTCATGTTGGAAGTGGCAAAGGAACCCAGATAGACAACACCGGAGCCATTCAGCACCCCTGCACAACCCCAGCCCCTCTTGGCCACCTGCTCATGGCCAATGCCCTTGAGTTAACCCCAAGCCAAATCAAGTGGTTTCCCCAAGGGCTGGAATATGCAAATCAGACAGTGACCTTCGCAAGTTCCAAGTTCTCCAGTGGCTTTCTACTGTCTTCCCACTGCCCTCAGGCTGAGCTGCAGTCTACCAGGCCCCATGGCCACAAGGATGCACGGGTAGTCTCCCTCCCAAGTACTTTTCACCCTTGGCACATGAGAGGACCCTGCTGGGACAGTCTTCTCCCTGCCAAAGTGGGGGCAGCCTGTTTCACGCTTAGGGTATTAGTCCAGCCCACATCTGCTCTGGGAAGCCTTCCCCGATGCCAGGCTGAGTTCTGGGCTCCTCTGAACTTCCACAGCCCCTGTACTGGAATCTCCTCGTCTCTTGCTGCAGCAGTGCACGCAGGGCCTGACACATGCTAGGTGCTAACTAAGGCTGAACTACTCAAGAGCCTCCCATGGATCTGCTACCACCTTTCTGGGTAGCTGCCCAAAGCTACAGCTCGGTACTCTGTACCTTCCAAAGGAACCCCTGTACATTCATACAAAACCTGTCCACAAATACAGCAACCCAAACATCTTTCTGTTTTGAACTGCCAAAGGTTAGGCTTAAAAAAAGGCTCGATTATTCTCCTAAAATGCCTCTGAATTATTTATGAAAACTAAATAAGGAATAAAATGGACACTGATGAACTGGAGGCCTTGCCATGGCAAGGAAGTTGGAAGCTGGAAAACAAGCAATTTTCTAAGAATGTGAATGTTTACTATTTTTCCCTTTTGGCAGAAATTGACAAATTGTCTTTAGAGGTCTGCTGCCTAGCAACCAAGTTCGGCTGAGCTGCTTGGGAGATGTTAATTGTAGCTTCTTCAAACAGTATGAAGAATGTTTAAAGGTCTAAAACTCTAATCTAGTAACCAATGTGAGTGCCAGAGGTGCCAACGCAGCTCTGAAGGGAGCTGAAGACCCTGCTCTGCCCAGATGCAGGGAAACTGCACGTGGCTTGCCCTCTAGTTCCTTTTCCCAAGACTGAAGACCACAAGCATTGAAAAGTCTATGGAGCTTTCTGTACCTACTTCCCCAGAAGAACCAAAAACGGGCTATGCCAGAAAGCATGTCATATCTGGAGTCTGACATCATGTCCAAAAGCAAATAAAGACAATGACAACAGGCAACTTTCACTCTGCTATGCTAAGAGTTTCTGTACATGATCGCAAGATTTATGAATGTTATTTGAACATTTCATCCTGGGACCTTAGTTTCTGCTTCCTTTTCTCAAGGGTGAAGTATTACATCATAGTGTATTTCAGACCAAGAGGCATGAGGGGAAGTTCAGTCACTTAAGGAAAAGCTCCAACATCTATCATAATTACAGAATATGATTATTTGTGTAATTATTTGCTTAATGTCCATCTCCTCTAATAATCAAGCTGAGAGAGGCAGAGACTGCATGTGTCGTGCTTATCATTGTGCCTGTTTGTGGCACAGCGCCTGGCACATAGCAGGTACTCAAGAAATGCTTGTGAAACAAGTGAGTGAGTAAGTGAATGAACCCCAGGATTGGTCTGAAGTATGACTAAACTCTGAAACTTCCTGTCCTGTCCTCCTAGCAGGGAGAGTGCAGACAGAGGTCTGGCCCAAAGGATTCTTCCAGGTGGAACTCAGGAACTGGTCTTGGTCACTGTCCCAAAGCCAATGAAAATAGCTTTGGCCTGGACTGCCTCTCCTTGACTCTGTCCACATCAAAAGTCCCAATGCAAAGCTAGGAGTGCCCCCTCTCTCTAATCTCCCAAAGGATGTTTCACAGTCTGTCCTGAAAGAGCCAAGTAAAATTACTACCGGTACCTCATTTGAAATCACAGTTTTTTTTCTGAGCACCTCATCTCATTAGAAAGAACAGCTAATAGTGAAAAGTGATTGCCCTGTTCTAGTATGCCAGGTGCTGTGCTAAATGCTATATATATACAATCTCACCCAATTCATATTACTCCCACTTTACAGATGTGGAGACCAAGACTCAGAGAGGTTAAACCACTTGCCTAAGGTCTGCACTGTCCTTTAACCAACGTAAGGCTGCCTGCAAACCAGTCAGCTATTTCTTCTTTTAAAAAAGATCTCTTTCTTGGGCTGGAAACTGATAAAGAGTATCTCAGCCAAGAGCATACTTAGATACTTAAAATTAGGCCTACATTCCAGAGAAGGGCTCTGGAAATAGCCTCCCAGTCCCATTCAAGCTACCACTAGGCTAATTTGGTCAGACATTTACACACACACACACACACACACACACACACACACACACACACACACACACACTCTCAACATCTTTCTCTTTCACAAGGATAACAGCACTTCCTGCTCTTAAAGAGAATTTATTACACACATTTC
This sequence comes from Neophocaena asiaeorientalis asiaeorientalis, assembly GCF_003031525.2. Classification (NCBI taxonomy): domain Eukaryota; kingdom Metazoa; phylum Chordata; class Mammalia; order Artiodactyla; family Phocoenidae; genus Neophocaena; species Neophocaena asiaeorientalis. The sequence continues at coordinate 209,919 of NW_020173922.1, read as the reverse complement.
TTTTGCAAGACAAGTCCCAGAGGCCAGGAGGCCTTTCCAGTTGGCGGGAGCAGCAATGTTCCTAACTATACGAGAAGTGGATTCTGCCCCCCACCCCAGAGGAAGGCAGTGGGAGGCTCAGAGAGCAGGCGCTTAGCCCAGAGGAAGGGCTCCCCTCACTGCCTGCCTGCTTCCCAGGGTAGCAGAGGAACTGCTGGCTAGAAACACTGCTCAAAACCACAGGGGTAAGCAAAAAACTTTTCTTTTTTGGAGCCTCCTGTTTTACTTCTCAAGTTTGGGAGCATTTTGCTACAACATACGCCATCATTGTTTTAATATAAAATACGTTATTTCAAACATTTGGGTAATACCTCTGGCTCCTCCAAGAATGCACCTTTATTTATCCTGTGGCTTTGCACCCCAGCACAATCTGGTCACCCTTGCCTTCACCCAGGGAGGAAGAGGTCCATTTTCAAAAGCAATGGGTCAAGCAGATATACTGCATTCTCACTCTCCACTCGCTGCCTTTCCTAGGGAAGGCCATCCTTATAGAGGAACTTTCACAGACCCTGGGTCAGGAAGACACTCCACTGGTGGCAGAGGCTGTTCACAGGGTCACCTCCTTCTCCTGGGCCCTGTCCCAGGGGTGAAAGGCTGAGCACTGGTGAAGGGCCCCTGTGGACCTGCAGAGAAGCCCCATTCTCTCATCTAGGGGTATATACAGTTTGTCACCAGGGCCTAAAAAGGAGGCCAGCTCCTGCCCACCCTGCTCTGGGACCATCCAGGCTTCCATCCCAGGGAGGCCAGCTTCACTTCCACTCATGTCTGGGATCTCCCCCACCCTCAGGCTCCACAGGCCTCAGGGCAGGACAGTCACATCTACAGAACAGTAACTGCAGGGCAGAGCTCTATAGATGATGACCCTGAGGCTCAGAGAGAAACTATTACTTGCCCAAGGTCACAGAGCTCCTTAATGGCAAAGCTGCCGCACCTCTCGTAACGGTCACTTTCCTGTATAGCACCTGCATCCTGCTAACAGTCAGAGGACAAGCTCCCCAGGGATAGGGCCTGCATTTTCTGTGCCCCCTAGCACTAGGCTGGGCCTAGTAGGTGCTCTCAAGTGTCTGCTGAGTTTAATCACTATCACTAGTCCTAGGGTCCTAAGGACCTATGTCCCCGCCCACTGGCTGACTTCTGGGGACTCTGACTTCCTGAAAACACAGCTTTCAGCTTTCTACCTCAAGACAGCCTGCCTAGGGGAAACCCTCGCTTCTCGGATTGCCCCTCCATCTGCCTCTCTGCCCCAGGCCTGAGGAAGATACAGCTTCAAACAGCAGCCTCCAAACCACAGGATGGCCTCCGAGTCTCTTCTCAAACTGCCCTTCCCACCTATGCCAGGCAGAGGGCTTGGCAGAAACCTTCAGTCCCCTGGCTGCTTTGGGAGAAGGGGTGAGCTGTGGGATGCTCCCACCCACACTCCCAGCCTTTGTTTAGGTCACGGACCCAGGCTGGAAGGCCTTCCCTTCCTCCCTCAACTCCCAGGGAGGACCAAGCCAGAAACTCCTGTCTTAGCAGATCAGGGGAAAAGGTCTATGGCAGTAGTTCTTCTTTTTTTTTTTTTTTTAATATCTTTACTGGAGTATAATTGTTTTACAATGTTGCATTAGTTTCTGCTGTATAACAAAGTGAATCAGCTATATGTATACATATACCCCCATATCCTCTCCCTCTTGAGCCTCCCTCCCACCCTCCCTATCCCACTCCTTTAGGTGGTCACAAAGCACCGAGCTGATCTCCCTGTGCTATGCGGCTGCTTCCCACTAGCCATCCGTTTTACATTTGGTAGTGTATATATGTCACTGCTTCTCTCTCACTTCGTCCCAGCTTCCCCTTCCCCCACTGTGTCAAGTCCGTTCTCTACGTCTGCGTCTTTATTCCTACCCTATGGCAGTAGTTCTTAAGCCTGGCTTCCAGCAGGAGGGCTTTTAAAAAGTACAGGTACCTGGGGCCCTACTCCAGAACATTTAAGTCAGAATTCTTGGGAATGATAAGGGTTGGGGGTTTGATATTGGTATTTAAAAAAATAATCTCTGGTCTGTGATCTCTATAAGGCTCTCACAGATATGACCCACTAAGTTACGTTCATGCTATTTGGTGAGACAGGCCAGGCCAGAAAGCCAAGGCCTCAGCGTGGTTTATGTACTAATATCACCTCCCCAACCAGGCTAATCCCTTCCTCTCCTTCAGGACTAGCCTGGCCGACTTAAGCCCCAAGGGACAGATCTCAGCTTTGTTGGGATCCCGCTGGCAGGCAGAGCAGAGGAAGGCAGCAGCCTGTGTGCTTGGGGTCAGCCCCACCTTTCCCCTCCACTGCCAAACGGGATCCTGGGGCCAACTTCAGACTTAGTGTACTCCCACCAAAAATCCTAACCCAGCCTCCCAGGAATCCCAGGGCCTGTTCTCTCAGCCCCCCGGTACTGAGGCCTGCAGTCCCCTTTCACTCAGGATGAGGGAGGCCACCCACTGGTTAAGGGCCAGAAGGGAAGCTGGGCCTCAAGGCTTCGGCCCTGTCCAGGGTCCTGACTCCTGGTCAGATCACTTTGTTCCAGCCCGGGGCACCTCCCTCTGGTGTATAGCGCGCTCCTTGATCTGCACCCTCAGAGTGCACAGGTCATTCCAGGGGCAGCCCTGCCAGAGTCGCCTAAAGCCACCTTTAGGCCTAAAGCTCTTTCCATAGCTGGTGGCTTCTCTACGTGCCAGTGCTGCTGCTATGCCAGATACTCCTAATCCTCAAATCGCCACCCATCAATGTCCACCTTCACAGATGAGGAGACGAAGTAAGCCATGGGTCCCGTGGCTCTGCGGCCACCAGGAAGGGACTCCTGCACCACACACATCAACTTGCAAGCATTGAGGCTGGGAACTTGGGCCAGACTGGGAGCAGACCGTGTGAGCAGCCTGAAAACGACCCCACCGGCTTCTTACTCTGGGGACTGAGCAGAAGCCAGATACTCCTAATCCTCAAATCGCCACCCATCAATGTCCACCTTCACAGATGAGGAGACGAAGTAAGCCATGGGTCCCGTGGCTCTGCGGCCACCAGGAAGGGACTCCTGCACCACACACATCAACTTGCAAGCATTGAGGCTGGGAACTTGGGCCAGACTGGGAGCAGACCGTGTGAGCAGCCTGAAAACGACCCCACCGGCTTCTTACTCTGGGGACTGAGCAGAAGGAAGGGACTCCAGATGCCCTTTCACCAGGTGTCCATAGCCCTCGGCCCCCAGCTCCAGCAGATTATAAAGGCCTTTCTCTCCAGCCCATGCACAGAAAGAGAAGGGACAGCCCTGTGAAGAGATTTACTGCAAACGTTATCTGCCGCCAAATCCTCGCTTTCATCTCCGCCTTCTCATGAGCCAAATAATTTGGAAGCTTTCATTGATGGTTTCCTCTCTGCCCCACGATAACTTGGAATTTATGCCGGCTATGGCTCAGCCTCCTCACTTAGGGGACGAGGGAAACCTCGCAGGCTGCTCTCCAGCCTGCTGTGGGAGGAAAAGCCTGTCCTTGGCGACAGTTCAAGGCGGGGAAGACTTCCTCAGCTCTTCTGGAGCCTAAGACTTGAGGGCGGGTGTCTCCAGTCAGGCCTCAGAGCCCCCTGCAGAGGCTCCTGGGTTTGAACCCAGGGCCGTGCAAGGCCAGTCCCCAGCAGGGCTGGGGATCAACACCCTTGCAATGGTTTGACTCTATTTTTAGGTGGGGAAAGGTTCAAAGGCCCTGCGCTGGAAAACCCAAGAGGCAGGGGAATTTTCAGCCCCATGCAAATCACCCTTTCCCCTCAGCCTTTGCCTGACACCTGTTTCCCCCCAGCCTGCCTGCCTATCCCCGGTGTAGATGGCAGCACTGCCCCAGGGATCTCCGCCCTGAGAGGAGGCCCTGCCTCCCACTGGGGCTTGAAGCGGGGAGTCAGGGGAAGGGATTAAGGCAGCCCCAGGGCCTCCCCAGAACTTCCCCTCTTTTCTCCAATCTGAATAGCCCCTGAAAGCAGGGGGCAGGTGGGATTCTGAGAGGCAGGTTCCTCAGCTCCCAAACAGGCAGAACAATTCCTGCCTTCCAGGACCAGGAAGGCACAAAAGATGGCTATTGTTTTACTAATCCAACCCTAGTAGTAATTGGGAGCCCCTGCAGCTCTCAAGATGCGGGTGGGGGCAGACGGGTGGAGGGGTGGTCCCCGGGACTCCCAGGGCCCTAGCACACTCTGTATCCTACTTCCCAGTGCACATGAGCACATGCCTTCCACCCACTGAGCAGGGCCAGACCAGGAGGTGCCAAGAGCCTCAAGAACAGCATCCTCCCATGCTCACCTCACCCCCTGCTCTCATTCCAGTCCTGACTGCATTCCTGGAGATATTTCCTTCCATCTCCACCGCTCCCCTATAGGGCCAAGGGAGGATACTAGGTTGGGGGATGGGAATGGAAGGTTTCAGGTCTCAAAGGTGTCCCCACCCCCAACCCCACAAAAGGAGAGCCCCAGGGTAGGCCAGCTCCCGGAGGAGGCGGGGAGTCCTTTTTCAAATGCAAGGTTTTTCCGGAAGACCCCCTCTAGGGACTGGCTAATGATAGCAGCTCCAGGATGGCCCCTGCAGTGAGGGAGGGGAGAGGAGGTTGCCAGGCTCAGAACAAAGATATCCTCCCTCAACCCGGGCCAAGTGCTCTGCCCCAGAACTCCAAGCCTTCCCACCCTTGGCGCGGTTGGCCCCAAGAACCTCACATCTTGGCTGTATAACCTTAGGATCCTCAATTTCCTTATTATAACAGGAAGGTTAAAAAAGTAGTGTCTAGCCCAGTGCCTGGCTACTCTGTGGGCTGCAGAACAATCTCTCTCTTAAGGGTCAGATTCAAAAGCAACCCCCTTCTTGGGTACTCAATGCTCTGGCAGCCTCATTTGTGCCAAGGGTCTCTTCTGTGCCCAGTGCAACGCATTAAAGACCTAAGAGGGAGCGATGAGTCTCTAGGATGCAATTTTTCAGGGGCTGCAGAGGAGGATCCCATGTCCATTTGTCTACCCACCCCCAAAGCTCTCCTCCACAGCTCCAGAGGCCATAAGTACCTCCACCTGTCCCAAGAAACAGCGTCAAAGTAAGGAAGGCTTAAAGGGCAGATGCATGTGAAATGGGCATAATAAGGAGTGGCTGACCTAACTGGATGACTTTGAGGACTCCACCCTTCATCCCTACATCAGCAAATCCTGTCACTCTGGGCTCAACCTCCAGAATGTCCCAGATCCTACTGTTTCTTACTCTACTGCCATCACTCAGCTCTAAGCCACCGTCATTTCTCTCCTGGACCACTGCCAAAGAATCCTCCCCACTCCCACCCTTGCCCCTCATATTCCCTTCTCCTCACAGCAGCCAGTGGGACCTTTCATTAAAACAGCAGACTATATAATTACCCTGCTTACGATCCTTGAAAGGCTTCTCCTCTCACTCAGATCAATAGGACCCATCTTTACAACAACCTACAAGGTTATGAGAACTGGCTCCCCCACCCCTTCCTCCCATCCACTCTACTCAGCCATACTGGTCTTGTTCTGCAATGACTGCACCCTCTGCCAGGAATCCTCTCCCCGCCCCATATACCTGCAATTCCCCCATACATCCCTCCCTCTCCTTTCCACCTCTGTTTCATCTTTCTCCAGGATACTTGTCACTACCCACCTCTGAGGGTTTCTTTTCGTTCTGCCGGGGCCAGCCTGATTTGGTGCTGCTGGGCAGTTTGGAGCATCTTGATGCAGATGTAGCGTGACCTGCAGAGAGAGCACAGCCCGTGAGGGGCCCCTGGAAGGCCAGGAACACCACCCACCCATGTCCAAGGAAAGGAGGTCTGTCAGGAAAGCTCTGGCTTGAATGTTCAGGAGGCGGAGACCTCTGTAAGCACCTGGTGGGCAGTCCCTGCTCTGGGCCTTTCCAACAATGAATGGGGACATGATGCCTCCGCTACCCACCAACCAGAAGACGCCTGGGAGGTGAAAGGCAGTTTGGACAAGGACTCAGTATTAGCTTCCTGTGTGTGATCCATGACAAATCCCTTGCCCTCTCTGGTCCTCTGCTTCCTCCTTGGTGAAGGAGGGCTATAAGAAGCCTTCTGTGGCCACTCTCCACCCCCACTGCTGATTAGACACTCTGGGATGATGCCCAATGGGTATACAGAGGCGAGACAAGGTAGTGGGAAGATTGCTGCTCTAAAGTAGACCCACAGACTAACCTTGAGCCCTGGCTCAGCCACTTACTAGCTCCTCACCCTGGAAGAATGACTTAGTCTCTCTGAGCCTCAGCTTGCTTTTCTATAAAATGGGGGCAGAGAATAACTATCTTCAAAGAGTTGTTGTGAGAATTAAATGATATCATGCCTGTAAAGTCTTGGCACAGTCCCTGGCACACAGCGCTTTCTTGATTAAGATTACCTATTACATCACTAGGGTCTAGAGGCCCTCGCTGGACTACACTCAGGTTGGCCCCCACTCCTATGGGTCAAAGGAGCAGCAGCTACGGATGGGTAGTGGTGGGGACTGGTGAAAAGGGAGGATGCCTCAGCCCGGCCCAACTCCAATGCAGAAACAGGGCTCAGCTGCCCAGATGCTCTCCCTTGCGGGCGCCTGGCCCTCAAGGGTTCCTTTGCCTGAAACAAAGTTAGAAGCGGAGGATGCAGTTCTTCTTGGCTCTACTGAAACAGGCCACAGGCAGCGTGACTGCAGCCACAAAGGGCCGGACGCTGTGATCTACTGCTTCAGGGAGGAACGGCGGGCCAGGTCAGACACCAGAGCCAAGCTGAGTAAACAGACCCCAAAGGACACTGAGTGAAACCTGGAGGGAGAGAAGGGGCTGGGACCGGATTTCTCATTCTAGTGCATGTGTCCTCAGGCTCCGGGGGATTAGAGAACTCCGGGAGCTCTAAGGGGCCTTGGAGATCTCCCCAATCCCAGTTGCTCACCACGTATGTGAACAAACTAAGGTCTACAGTTGCAGGGCTCCAGGCCCGGCCTCCCGGGCAGCGCAGGCTCTTCCTCAGCCTGGGCTTTCACCAGAGGACACCGCTAAGTGGGATCTTCCTGGCAGAGTGTCTCTCCTACACAGGGCATAATGGAACTCTTTACTCCGACTGGCTCATGCAGGCCCAGGTTCTCAGGGCATCTAAGAAGAGCTGCCTTCTAGTACCAGAAAAAAGCCCTCACCTGACACAAACCTCCCTTTTCGCCTCCGTATTTAAGAAGGGGCTCCCTAAGCCCCATTTTCTCTGTAACAGTGCCCCCCCCCCATATCCAGGGCTGGCACACCCAGCCCCCACACAAGTCTACCCTGAGGTTCTGTTGCCAAGATCCCATGAAGGTCAGACTCCTTCATTAATTTTTTCCACAAACATTTACTGATCACCTATTATGTGCCCGATCTAGCTGGATACAGCAGTCAGCAAGACATGACCCCTCTTATCAAGGAGCTTACCTTAATAAGGAAATGATGCTTGGTTAGGAAATGATACTTATCAGGTCACTATAATGAAGAGTGACAGGTTTTTTATCTGTTGTGTGGACACTTCTACAGGGCCCTGACCCAACGGCAGGGCCAGAGGGAGAGGGGTGTGTTCCTAGCAGCCAAGAACAGCATAGGCAAAGGCCCAGAGGGGAGTTGATCTGTTCCAACCAGAGCAAAACACATGGGGCTGAGAGCTAGAGGGTAAAGGGGAGTAGAGTAAAGAGGACAGCAAGGCCCTGGAGGCCACAGTGGTGTGGGGATTTTCTTAGGAGCAGAGGGACCTGGCCTGATTGATGCTTTCATCAACATTGAGACCATGGGGCAGTGTCCCCCGATCTGGGCCTGTGGGCCTGATAATTATGCAAACACTTTCCCGGTAGGAGCCCCAGATGGAAGGCCTTACTGTCGGTGGTGTCAGAGTTGTCGCTGCTGATGGAGTACTTTCGCCTCTTCTCTTCCATCTGCAATGAAAGGCAGGCCCCATTATACTCACAGGCGGCTTGGGAAATCCTCAGTCTCTCAGAAAATTGCCCAATAACCTTCCTCCCCACACTCACCCCACTGCAGAGAAAGAGTGAGAACAAGGAGGTGCCCTAGCCTTCTCCTCACCAGCCTCGCCCTCTCCCCGCCCACCTACATGGGCCCTGGGGCTGGGAGAGGGGGCGGCATCTCCCACCTCCTGAGCCCAGAGCCTCAGACAACGGAGAGTCTGGTCAAAGACGAGGGAGGGCAAGGGGGGTCAGCAGCCCCAGAATGAACAGAGACCAGGACCTGCCCAGTGCCAGCTTCCACTCAAGGAAACTCAGGCCCACCGAAGAATCCACTCTCACCTGCAAGTTACAAGTGGTACCCTGCTGGGTGCTGGGGAGGGAGGGCACAGGAAACGAGACTGACTCTTCTAGGAGGATCAGGTTATCGGAGTTGAGGGACAAGCCAGTCCAGACGGCACTGAGGGCACATACTGAGAGCGGCCGCCAGAGGGGTGTGGAGATGGGGTGGGGGCAGGGAGGCTGCAAGCTGGGTCCCTGAGCCACACCAGGCCCAGGGTGAATGGGCTGGGCTGGGCTGCCCTCCCTCCCCTCAATGTCCTTCTGCAGATAAAAGAAAAAACCAACTTTCTCTCCACTACAGTATTTAACTTCGAGGTAGGAAGGGCAGCTCTTCCATACTGAGCTCTTTCCCCTACCCATGCTATCTCAGGTCCTAACAACCTGGGGAGCTGTGAGCTATTCGCTTCTTTTACGGAGGAGGCTCAGTGCCTTGTCCTGCTAGTAACTGGCTGAACTGGGATTTGAATCCACGTGGTCTGATCCCTGAGCCCACACTGAGCTGCCTTTGTGCCCTTGTCAGCTCCTGCCTCTTGGAAGTGCTCTCCCACCCACTAGTTCCTCTAATCCTGCAGAGTCCTGGGTGGCAGAGCCTGCTCTTGTCCCTCTTGGAGGGGAGCACACTGAGTGGCTTGTTAACCTGCCCCGGGTCTCACAGCTAGTCAGTGGCCGAGTCCTAACGTGAGAAGAGACCTGGGGCTCAGGGCCCAGAGTGCTTTCCACCGTGTTCCTGTCAGTCTAGACCCTGGGCTGCCTTACTGTCCACAGCAAAGGACAAGGAGCCAGTGTCAGTAGGGAAAGAGCCCCGCTGCCCGTCCCAGCTGCAGGCCAGCCAGGCTCCCCACCCCCACTTGGAATCCCATTTGCCACCTGCTGTCATCCCAAGTCTGCTCATGCCCAAGCCTGGGGGTCACCGTATTTGACTGTGGCCCTGCAGAGACCAGGGAGCATTGGCTCTCTAAGGCGGGGTGTGACTACCCAGAACTCTGAGCTATTCAGAAGTACCCTCCTGCCTCATATTTGACCTTAGCCAGGAGCTTCTCTCCACCCCTGTGCCCCCAGTAGCAGGATCAGGATGACAGGAAGGTTCACTGGCGCTGCTTGCTGCCCAGCTCCAAAGGTGCAGGCAAAGTGCTCTCTAGAGGGTGTGGGGGTATGGAGGGATGCCTGGTAGTAGCATGGACGCCAAGGAGGCAGGAACAAGAGCTAAAACAGCTAAGCACCCATTGCTTGGGGAGGGGGTGCGTCCTGGTACACAGGGACCTCACTGAGGCCTCAGAACAGCCCTTTGGTGCTGGTGGGCCTGACGGCTGCTTCCCTTTTGCAGCTGAGGAAAATGAAGCTCAGAGGTTAAGTGACTTGCCCAAGATCACAGTGCTCGTAAGAGGTCTGACTCAGGAGACCATATTCTTGACCTTTAGGCTACCCTGCCTCTGTGCAGCAGAGTGCAAGCAGCCCCGTGGCTCAGGTCACACACTGAATGGGGCAATAATGCTCCACCACCCACAGCTGCCCATCCTTGCTATCCCCCGGGGTCTGAGTGTGATGAGGTGACTTTAACAGAACTCTTGACTCTAGCCTACATCTTGCCAACCCAGCCCTTTCACAGGTAGAACAGGAGCAGGGGGAGAGGTGCTCTAAGTGCATCCACCTGTTTTCTCCTGCAATCCTCTACATGAATTGCATTGCTCTTCATTTCCAGAAAAGGGGCACTTGCAAGCCAGGCTCTCTCATAGCATATAAAGCAGGAGCACTGGATTCAGGGAGGCCAAGTTCAAATCCTACCTGCACCCCTCACTAGACCAGGGACCTTGGAAAAGACACACCTCCCAAAGGACACAAACTGGATCTGGAATTTTACATAAATCTCCTGAACTTAAAGTGTTGGCAACTGATTCAGATTTTTAAAACACTTTGAGAGGGCCAAACTAAACACATCTGTGGGCCAGAATCAGCTGGTGAGTAAATGAGAGCAGTATAAAGCCCTTAGCACGGTGGCTGGCACTCCGTATTGAGTGTTGGTTCTTAACTCCACAGCGGACTCGGGCCAGGTGGACAGTCCTCCTAACCAGCACCCACCTGAAGGCCTCCTCAGCGAGGCAGTGAGCCTGCACAGTAAGCAAGGTCCCCTACAACAGGACCTCTCGACTGCCAATGACCTTCTCACTGCCTAGGACCAGAGTGCCCCGTTGGCGTGCAGACCTGCACCCACCCTCAGCCAGCCGCCCGTCCAACCTGCCCTCCGTGAAACACCCCAGAGTCCTCCTTAGCAGGGTGTTATTAAGGGAGCAGATTCTGCGGTGGCTTAACTGGAATAATAACTAGGCTTCAGCGGGAAACCACTGCTTTGCTTCTTTCCTTTGAACCAAGTCTGTTCCAAAGGCCTCCCTGCCTCAGGTGAGCCTCTACTGCCAGTGGCTAATGAAGCCCCAAATGAGGCCTGGGCTCCCCTGCGGCATGGCCTTTTGCCCCATGAAGGCCCTTTCCAACCCAGCAAAGGAGACAGGGAGGACTCTTTTACCAAAGCTGAAATCCAGGGATATACACGCAGGTGGGGGATGGGAGTGCCAAGACATGGTCTTGGCCTCTGGTTTTCCTTTTCCACTGCCTCCCCCAACCTCTCCCAAAGCAAGGTCTGCTCTGGGAAAATACCTCAGGGTCACAAGGCATTTGCTTTTAGGGGCAGAAAGTGCTCCTGAAACCTTACCTACAAAGAAGACTCTGGCAAAGAAAGCATCCCCGTTTCCTGCCACTGCCACCAGTGCACTTGCACTCCCACAACATTCCCAGCACGGAGACACACACGGCTCTCCTTCGGGTCCCCTCTGAGTCCCCTCGATGAGCAGCAGTCCACAGCCTCCTCCGCCCCACCGCCAACGCTTGCAAGTCCAGTGGGCGCTCCCTCCAGGATACAGTGAGAATCCACCCACATTTCCCCTATCTCTACTGCTACCATGCTGGTCCAAGCCAGTCTCATCTCTTGCGGGACTCCTCATTCATCTTCCAACTTCCGCTATGGCTCCCTCATAATCCAAGATCCACACAGCAGCCAGAATGATCTTCAAAAAGCATAAATCAGATCATGTCATGCCCTATTTAAAATCTTTCAAAGGTTTCCTGCTGCTCAAAGGGCAAAACTCAAGCTTCTGACCATAAGACCCTACGTGATCTTACCCCTGCCTACCACATACTGACCACCGCCCCCATCCCCACCACTTCCCAGCCAAACTGGCCTCCTTTCATTTCCCGAAACAAACCAAACAGTCCATGATTCGAGACCTGTACACAGGTGTGCTCTCTGCCTGGAATGGTCTACGCAGCCTAGGCATGTCTGACTTTTCATCCTTCAAGTTTCGGCTTAAACGTCACAGAGGTCTATGCCAGCTGCCTTATCTACAGAAAGCCCACCACCCAATCAGTCAGCTTCTTCAGAGCACCCATCACAATTTGTGTTTGTTGAGCTACTTGTTGAATGTCCTCCTCCTTGGGAATATACGTTCCACGAGAGTAAAAAGCGCAACTGTTTGGATTCCTGCTGGCGCCCCAGCACATAACAGGGACTTGGTACACATGGAGTGCCGAGTGTGTTCTTGTCTCCTCCCTCTAGAAGTGTGGGACCACGCAGCCCAGCTGGCCTGCTCGCAGCTTGCGGGAGCAAACACCCCAGCCCAAGATTTCGTCCCGTTTGCATGGCCCGCCTTCCCTGTCTTAACCTCACACATCTTCCAGGAGGCTGTATTTGGTTGGGCTCCTGGCTAACGATCAATGTCAACTCAGTAATAGGACGGCAATTTGGTGGCAGATGTTTTCTCGGCAACACTAGCCACTGGTCTTAGTGGGGGCCTCGGGTCTGGACTTGAAACACCAAGGCCCAATGCCAGCCCCCTTTTAAAGACCTCTCCGCAAATAAACTCAAATAAACACCCTGGGCCTCCATTAACGCCCTTCCAGCTGACCCTGGAAACAGTGGGCCTTTCAGGCCTGCTACTGCAGCAGCTCCCTAGGCAGTTAAAACACCCCAACCTGGCCTCTGGCCTCTCCTCTCTGGGGGCCACCAGGCCTACCCAGCCTGCCACCATACACAGCAGGATTTCGTCTTCCTCCTTAAAAAAAGGGGGGTGGGGAGGCTTTCAAGCAGGCAATTTACCATTCCAGACACAATCTTCCAAAGAGAAACAAAAACTCTCCCTGTCTGAGGCAGACCACTAAGGCGTGTATGTAATAAGATGCTAATACAATTTAATCATATTTCGGCTGGAAAACCTGTCCTCAGAGCCTGCTTGTGTCGGGAAGGCCAGACATTCAGAAAACAAGAGCTGCACATTCTTAAACCATTTTAAACGGGGGTCAGAGCCCCACTCTCTCCTATCTCTCATTAACTTTGATGCCTTCTCAGGGACAGTATCTGCCATGACAAAAATGATTTGGTACACACAGATGCTCAAACTTACTTCTCCAATCACGGGGGAGACTAACCCTCCTCCAACACCCATCATTGCCCACCTGCAATTCCAAGTGTCCCAGGGGGCACCCAGCTCCCCTAGAACACACTGTCCACACCCACCCTCCAGACCCAGTTCTGGGGACATACCAAGGGGATCCTGGGAGAGAGAAAGGGGCTTTGTCTACTTTGTCCTTCAGCACCTTCGCACCCTACCCTCCACCTCAGAGAGGGCAAAGCTCAGTCCAATCGCTCCCATGGATGGCTGCCCATTGGCAACTGCAGGGTCCTTCTGATCCCTTCTTCAGAGAAGGGAGCTGGCTCTCTGGCCTAGCCTAAAGGGGAGAGATCAAAGGTCAGCTGCATTTGGGTCCTATCCAGGTCATTCATAATAACAGTAAGAATGGCTAATACTAATCAAGTGCTTACCACATGCCTGGCTTTGTGCGTAGTCTTCTTTATGCAATATATCGCTTAATCCACACACCTACCATGAGGTAGGTACTGTTATTAACCCCAATTGCAGATGAAGAAACTGAGGCACAGAGCAATTGCCACAGCTGGTGACTGCAAAGCTAGCATTCAAACCTAGACTGTCTGGCTCCAAATAGTGCACCTTGCCCCCCCCCAGGGGGTACAGTGTACAGTGCTCAGACCTACAACTCCCAGGTATGGCTGGGGTATTCCAGATTCCTATAGGTTTTCTGAGATCAGCGGCCATGGCTCACGGGCCTAGCTGCTCCGCGGCATTTGGGATCTTCCCGGACCGGGGCACGAACCCGTGTCCCCTGCATCGGCAGGCGGACTCTCAACCACTGCGCCACCAGGGAAGCCCCTGGGTTCCTCATCTTTGAGACACATAGTGAGGGTCCTATGTGGAGGACAGGGCAAGCAAGGGGTACCCCCCCTTCTCATAACTCTAACTTGGCCTCCCCTTGGAGAACCTAAAAGGAAAACTGTGAGGCCCACGAAGAGCCTGCTGGATGAGCTGTTAAGAATTTGGACTGGAAGCCTCTGACTTGGGTCTTGGGTATAAGACAAGTACCTCCCTGTTAACTGGAACACTGATTAACCAGAATACCTTGCCCCCCAACCTTGAGGATGTGGAAATCAGTGTCAAAAGCCTAATCTCATGATTCTGGAAGGACTTGGGGGCTGGGGACCAGCAGTCCCACCTCACCTGTCAGCGAAAGCTAAGTGGAGATTTCTGACAGCCTCTTGGATCAGTGTTACTGGCTGTTTAGCCAGGCAATTTAGGGAAAGGAAAAGCCTGTTGGATGGGAAATGTTCTGGACACATTTGCTGCATCCCGAGCCCAAACAACTCTATCCTTAAACACTTCAACTCCAAAAGTGCTGGGGAGACCCTTGGCTAAACAATTTCAAAACCAGCATTCACTGCAAGTCTTGCTGCCTGGGGCGAGGACTTCCCTCGGTGAGGCATTTGCTGTGGAACCAAATGCTTTTCCACTCTAAACAACAGCCAACAGCACTTGGGACAACTGAGAGGCCTCCAGATCAAACAAACATCCCTTTTTTCCCCTACCATGCAAACTTTCTCAATAAATTATTCGCCCACTTCGGATCAAAGCCTGTTTTTGCAGCCTGTGACCTAAAAAGCAAATAGCATCTCTTAAACATAAAAGCCCTCCTCCCTGCCTGGGTCGGCTTTATTACTCATTCCTTCCTCTTACAGTTACTCTGTTGTTATTTTCCTTCTCTTCTTGTTAGATCACTTTGCGAGTCCCAACCCGCCTGAGGAAGATGGGATGGGAGGGATGGTGCCTTCACTTGGGGCCCTAAGGTGGGAGAAGAAGTCAGGGTAGGGGACAAGCCAGCACCCTGGGAACCCAGGAGACAGGGCCAGGCCTGGTTGGCAGCTCCCTGCCCAGCTCTTCTGCCAAATGTCCTACTGGGAATTTTACCAGTGAAGGGAGGGAGTTAATGCCACCCTGGCAGGAGGGGCCAGGCAGCCCTACCACCACCCAGACCCAGGACTCAGTTTGCAAACATACGTTAAAGGGACATCCTCACAGCTTGTCTGGACTCAAAGCTCAGGGCTCCTCCCCCTTGCAACAAAGGCAAGGTGGCAGGTCAGTCGTGCCCACTCAGCTCCTCAGCTCGGAGTGCAAACATGACGTCTCCTGATGACACCCTACAAACTCAGACCCTATATGAAACTTTGTGTCTTGGAATCCCGCATGCGGGGGTGGGGGTGGGGTAAAGTAGTGGGAGAGTATGTTAAGCGCGGGGCAAGGTTTGGGAGTCTGCAGAGACCAGAGGCGCCGGATCCTTCCTGCCCTTGGCACCGAGAAAAGGGAAACACAGCCCTTCCCGTTCCCAGTAGCCCAGGGCAGGAGATCTGCGTTCAAGGTGCTAAGGAAAAATGTCCCGGCCGGCAGCAAAGGTTAAGGGGATTGGGAGGGGGTGGCGCGCGCCTCCAGCCTGCCCCTAAAGGCAGTCCGGGGGACAGCAGGCTGGAGGCGCGCCGGCATGATTCTGACCGCGGGAGCTGGGAGGAGGAGCCGGAGGTGGCTGCGGGGGGCTCCGGCCCAGTCGAAGGAAGGGCAAGAAGCGGTTCGGGCCGGGGGTGGCGCCGGGAGGTGGCCTTGGCCCCCGGGGCTGGAGAAAGGGCTTAGGCGTAGCGGGTAAGGGCGGCCGAGCCCCTAGGGGGGTGGCAGCTGTGTGTGTGGGGATGGTGTGTGTGTAGGGAGGGTGGGTGTCCTGGGCCTCTAGAAGCTATAGCGAAAGCTTCCTGCTTGTCTCGCAGACATTCCCCTTTTCTGACATTAAAGCTACGAGTCATCAAACTGACCCCCTCACATCCCTTGGCCTGAAGAAGAGGGTGTCTCAGGGCCCAGGGATAAGCGGGAATGGACCGGAGGGAGCCACAAGTCTGCACCCAGGCGGGGAGGAGGCGGGCAGGAGCGGCTCCGCAGGCGCAGGCGAGTGGGTGGGAAGGAGGGAGGGAGAGAGGGGAGAGGGAGGAAGGAGGTGAGGCCGGGAAGATGCCTCTGCCGGGGGCGGGGCGGGGCCGGGGATCCGGGAGAGGGACTGCAGCGGTGCTTGGTGGGGGCGGGGGCTGCAATGTCACTCATGTGGGAGTCAGGTGTGTAAGTCCCAGGCTCGGGCCGCCGCTTGCCTACATCTTCCCGGTACTACCCAGGGCTCAGGGGTGGAGGCGGACGGCAGGGGACTGCAGAACCGTCCCCAGAGCGGGACGCGAACCGGCAGACTTGGAAGAAGGTAAACAAGGGCCACGCCCCCTGCCGTCGCCCCGCGGGCGCGCACCCGCCGCTCCGGCCGCCGCCGGTACATTTCCACTCCCGGCGCTTCTCCCCCGCTGGACTCCCGCGCAGCCCTGGAGGGGGGGCTGCCCCCGACCCACACCCCGCGCCCCCCGCGCTGGGGCTGCGCACCCTCCATACTCACCTGGAAAGGGTATCCCCCGCCCCTCCAAAAAACTGTGCTTAATTTGTGCAGAGCCTCCGCGTCCGGGAGCTGAGCATGCTGCCCCCGCGTGCAGAGCCCGCGTGCACCCAGCCCGGAGAGGGGGCGACAGGGCGGAGGCGGTGGCCCCCGGAAGGTGTCTGGGACCGGACCGGCTGCACGTGAGCCCAGCGCAGGGTCATGTGCACCGGCTCAGCCCGGTTCGGCGCCCGGACGTGCTGCGTATCAACAAAATAAACTCGGGGAGACAGAAGGGCAGATAGCCCCGGGTCCTCCGAACCCACGTCCCCGGCCGCGCGACCTCCTCTCCGCACAGGTCTCCCGCCGCAGCCCCTCCGCCCTGCCAGAGCCCGCGGGGCAAGTTGCAGCCCCGGCGCGCCCCCGCCCGCCCGCGCCCCCTCCCCGGCCCGGGGGCGCTTTGCCGCAGTCATTAATAAAGAAGGTCGCCAAGCTCACCCTTCCAAAAGTTGTTGTTGCATGCGCCCCTCTCAGCCTCCCCGCAATGTACTCTTTA
>NW_020173922.1:192748-193076 GCF_003031525.2 Neophocaena asiaeorientalis asiaeorientalis | reverse complement strand
AGCGCGCGAGGGAGCGAGGAGCGCTGGAGATCTGTTGCAAAAACACAAAATAACGCCGCGGAGATGCGCAGGGCCAGTCGCCGGGGGCTGGATCTTACCTTGCTCCGCGGTGCCCTTCCGAGGGCCGCTACCCCCGGCTACGCGCCGCGCCTGGGGCCGGCGTGGGAAGGATGCTCCTGAAACCCGGAGCTCCTGGGGCCGGCGCGGGCGGGCGGGGGGCGCGCATCCATCCGGGGTCGTGGCGAGGGAGGCGGCCGGGCCCGTGGGGTCCCCGGCACCGCACCCGGCCGGGGACTGTCAGCCCGCCAGACCTAAGCCCTTGCCGCTA
>NW_020173922.1:75297-192663 GCF_003031525.2 Neophocaena asiaeorientalis asiaeorientalis | reverse complement strand
GGCTGCGCCCGTGCAAGTCCCATCAGGTCTGCTCACACTTCACACACTCACACACATACCCCGCCCCTCCACTCTCTCACTCACACTTTCTGCTCACACCCCGCCCCCTTCGCGCCCCAGACCCGGGCGGCGCCCCCCGCAACCTTAAAAAAAAAAAAAAAGCAAGCTTATACTTAAAAAAATCTTTTGGCGCCATATTAATGACGTACTTAAAATTTGCCATTTCTCCCTGCGTCAAAAAGACGTTTCTTTGCAAATAACAGCCTGAAGGCGACACTCGCGGAGGGAACGAGGTTTGCACTGAGCACCCCGCCTCCCGGGGTTCCAGCGCTGGAAGACCCTCGCTCTAGGCCCTGATCCTGAATCGCTGGTTTTAAAATGCGAAACGAATAAATCGCGTGGCGTTTCGCAGCGCCAGAAGTGAGCAGAAAGTGCTGGCAGGAGCGGAGGGGAGGGGCGCGCGCGAGTCTGGGGGAGGGGGCGCGGCTCTCCTCCCCCACCCACAGCAGATGGAAACTAACATGCCGGGCGGGGTAAACTTGAAATTGTGGGCGACCTCAAGAAGGAGGGGCGGTCCGTAGAGAGGGTCCCTCTCGGGTTCGTCGCCCCCTCCCCCCGCCCGAGTGCCTCCTGGCGCCCAGCTCTACCCCGCATTTCCGGGGGGTAGGGAACGCAGTGATGGGTGGGTGGGTGGCTGCACGTCCTGGGCCCGGTAGGAGTTTGCCCCGGGGTGGCCACCTCCCCCTTGCTCGTCCTTCCCAGTCCCCCTAAAGGGTTAAAAACCAAGGGGCAACTTCCAAGGATTGGCACTTGGCGAGGAAGCGGGGCGCCCCTCTCCCCACCCTTCGCCTCCTCGCCCCTCCTCCTCCGGCTCCACTTCCCGACTTGACCTTGTGGTGCACAAACAGTGCGCTGGGATCCTCGCAGTTTCTGGAAGAAGAGCTTGCGCTCGCCAGGCAGGCGGGCTGTCGGGCGGCTCTCGGGCGGTGGCGGGGCCTTGGGTCCGTTCCCGGAGCCGCGGGCCACACCCACCCAACCCGCTGCGCCCGCCGTGCTCACCTTCTCTGGAGGAAGGAGCAGGGCTGGCCTTCTGGATGGGGAGAAGTGGGGGGCAAGCTGCAGCCTTCTCAGATGCTCCCAGCTAGGGAGGGGGTGGTCTGGTCTCAGGCGGGGTTTGGGGGGGGAGACCTGGGAGCCTGGCCCAATATCCTCAAAGCATCATTGCCAACATTTTCTTCCCCCTCCTTTTTGGCTGCCCCTCAAAGATGATCCAATAATTTCTTCACCTCACCTTTGGCTTTGAAGGCACGTGGGTGAGCTGTGAACTGGGACAGAAACCACCTTCCCTCTCCAAGACTGAAGTTTGTTTATTCTTTCTTTCCCCTCCACCCCGTCTGTGGAAAGATAAATATTCAATTTACATAAGATGACATTTATGTGACAATTAAGAAGATTCCCCGGTGGAATGTTGTGAACACATTTCCTTATAGGAGAAATAAATCTAATAATAAACAAACTCATAATAACAGCACAAATCCTCTGACAGGGCGGATTGTCTACACAACAGAGGGAGATGATGGATGCTGAAATAAGCACTTTTGCAACAGGAAAGAAATACGAGCTCAAAAAGTCACTGTAACATTTCCTTGGCCTTCATTCACAAAGTCTGGGGAGGCTTGTCTGGCAAGACTGAGGGTCTAGGTATCTCCCAATTAGACCTGTTCTAGCATTTAGTGGTCAGTTGGTAGGATTTTCCCAACCTCAAGCTCAGTGCCTAGAAACAGATGTTGCAGGTTGTGAGCATGTAACAAAATGGTTAAATACCTGGGCTCTAATCCTGGCTCTGCAGTTCAGAGGCTGCTTCATGTAGGCAAGTGAATTCATCTCTGGGTCTCTTTTTCCTCCTTCGTAGAATGGGGTAGTTGGAGGCTTCCTGAGGCCCTGTGTGTGTGTGTGTGTGTGTGTGTGTGTGTGTGTGTGTACACACACACATACACACTATATGTGTACAGCAGGGCCTGGCTCAGAGCACGCAGTGCACATTAGCCCTTTTTCCTGGTGCCTACATTTTGGGAGGGTGTGAATACACTCCCTGAAAGCTCTTAGCGCTGAGAAACTGAGGGACATACACAAGATCTCCCAGTGTGGGCAAAAGGGAAGGCCAGGAGAAAAAACTGTAAATGATTGTGGCCTCCATGGTCAAGATCTAGATGGTAGCCACACATATGAGGTGAGAGTGGAGGTACCAATTTACAGTGGCCCAGTTCAAGGGGACTGCTCTTGTTGGGTCTAGTTGCAGAGGGTTTACATGCAGGAGAGGACTGGACAGGCTCCTCCTCTTAGCCATCAGGATCCCATGGCAAGCAGTTATAAAATGACCTAGAGGAGGAAGAGGGAGTGGATGACCATCTATAGGGCACCTTCTCTGTGCTGTGGACTGTTAGTCATCCCATTTCATCCTCACAAAAACCATGCTACCTATTCAGAAAGGTTTAGCAACTTACCAACAGTCACACAGCTAGCGAGTGGTGACAGAACTGGCACCTAGTCCAGCAGACCCCAGGACCTATGTGTTTTCCATTTTACCACACTGCCAGAAATAAAAAGTATTAGTATTGTTGGTTTGATCAGGGATGGGAGCCTGATCGCTATATTGGCAAGAAAGAATTTTATGAGCAGCACTTTGTTTCTGAGGTGCTCCCCTGAGTTTGGGTACGATCCAGATCACCTAAAGCGTCCTTGGAAGACACTTCTTGTTTAGGATTGGGCGCTCCATCAGAATCCTTGACTTCCCACAGCTCTCTGCTACTGTTTAAGGTTAACCTTGGAAATGTAAATAGAATGATGGCATTAAAGCTAATTATAACTCCTTAATCCTTCTTAAAAATTTCACAAATCATTCATTAACTTTTTACAGAAAAAAAAAAAAGAAGAAACATGGTGTCCTTGGAGATGTAATCATTCATCTTTTTCAACAAATATTTATTGAGTGCCTTCTGTATTCCAGGCATCGTTCTGGGTGCTAGGAACACAGCACAAACATGACAGACAAAAATGCGTATCCTCATGCAACTCACTTTCTAGTTAAAGGAAATACACAATTTTTTAAAAAGTTAAAAAAATATTATATTTGAAGGTGAGTAAGTGCTGTGGAGAAAATTTAAGTAGAAAGGGGGATAGGGAATGTGAGGATGCAATTTAAATAGAGTCCCCAGGGAAGAGCTGGCTGAGAAGGTGGCTTTTGAGTAAAAGGAGGTGAAGGAATGAACTGTGAGAGTTTATGGAGGAAGAGCATTCTAAGCTACGGATTCTTAACCTGGAGTCATAGACACCTCCCTCCAGAGGTCTGAGTATAGAATTCAGGGGGTCTCAACCTTAGGAAACAAAAACTATATTTTAATTTTCACTAGTTAAAATTTGGCGTGTTCTTTGATTATGAATGCAGACAGCAAATCACAGTGATATTAGCAGCACCTATGACATTGTTGCCAGTAGAAATCACAGATATCTTCATATCACATTATATGCCAATATCTTAATATCTTAAAATATCATGACATTCATCACTACTTCAAACTTAGGCTGCTAGCTCTTGTAATTTAATGAATTAATAAGAAACATATACATTACTCTATTACACATTTTAAAAATATTTTGAGAGTTGTATTTCAGTATAGTTGGTCTTCTTTATAATTTATGAAGCTTATTTTATGGATTTAAAGATATTATACTCAGGAGTCCACACGCATCACAGGCTGCCAAAGGGGTCCATAGCATGAAATAAAGGTTAAGAACCCCTGTCTACACAGAGACCAGTGAGTGCAAAAACCTTGAGGCAGGAATGTACTTAATATGTACACGTACAAGGAAGAGATTATATAGGGCATCGTTAAGAATTTGGCTTTTGCTAGGGACAATATGGAGCGTTTTGAGCAGAAGAATGACATGTTCTGACACTGGGTTTTGCAGGTCACTCAGCTGCCAGATGAAGGACAAACTGAAGGGGAAAGGCTGAAGCAGGAAGATCAGTTAGGAGGTCATAACAATAAAACAGGTGGGAGATGATGTTAACTTGGACTAGAGTAGTAGCAGTAGAAGTGGCCAAGTTCTGTATATATTTTGAAGATAGCTCTGACAGGATTTGTTGATGGGGTGTGAGAAAACAAGAAGTCAAAGATGACAATAAGAGTTTTTGCCTTGAGCCAATGCAAAGAGGGAGCTGCCATTAACCTAGATGGGGGAAACTGTGGAAGGAGTAGGTTTGGGGGAAGAATAAGGAGCTCAGCATTAGACATGTTAAGCTTGAGATGCATATTAGGTATCTAAATGCAGCCATCCTGTAGGCAGCTAGAAATGGCAGCCTTAGCCCAGGGACGAGGTCTGGGGAAGATACCATTTGAGAGTCCTCAGCAGGTGGATGGTATTTAAAGCTATAGGGCTGTTTGAGATCACCAAGGAAGTGGGTGTAGAAAGAGAAGAGGTCCAAGGATGGCAGCCTTGGGCACTGCAAGATTAAGAGGTCTGGAAGATGAAGAAGAATCAGCAAGATGGTGTTAAAAAAGAAGTATCCAGGTGTTTCTCCAAGAAGAGATACAAATGACCAATAAGCACAAGAAAAGATGCTCAACATCACTAATCATTAAGGAAATGCTACACTGAGGTACTGCCTTACACCCATTAGGATGGCTACTATTAATTAAAAAAAAAACCAACAGAAAATAACAAGTGTTGGCAAGGATGTGGAGAAACTAGAATGATTGTACACTGTGGATGGGGATGTAAAATAGTACAACCACTGTAGAAAACAGTATGGCCATTCCTCAAAAAATTAAAAATAGAATTACCATACGATCCAGCAATTCCATTTCTGGTATGCACTCAAAAGAATTGAAAGCAGGGTCTTGAACAAGTATTTGTACTCTAGTGTTCACAGAGCGTTATTCACAATAGCTAAAATGTGGAAAAAACCCAGTGTCCACTGATGGATGAATGGATAAGCAAAATGTGGTATATATACAGAATGGAATCTTTTTCAAATTTAAAAAGGAAGGAGGGGGCTACCCTGGTGGCGCAATGGTTGGGAGTCCGCCTGCCGATGCAGGGGACGTGGGTTTGTGCCCCGGTCCGGGGGGATCCCGCATGCCGCTGGGCCCGTGGGCCATGGCCGCTGGGCCTGCGCGTCGGGAGCCTGCACTCCGCGACGGGAGAGGCCGCGGCAGTGGGAGGCCCACGTACCACACACACAAAAAAAAAGTTTAAAAAGGAAGGGGGCTTCCCCGGTGGTTCAGTGGTTGGGAATCTGCCTGCCAATGCAGGGGACACGGGGTCGAGCCCTAGTCCGGGAAGATCCCACATGCTGTGGAGCAACTAGGCCTGTGCGCCACAACTGCTGAGCCTGCGCTCTAGAGCCTGCGATCCACAACTACTGAAGCCTGTGCGCCTAGAGCCCGTGCTCCGCAACAGGAGAAGCCACCGCAGTGAGAAACCCGCGCACCGCAATGAAGAGTAGGCCCCTCTCGCCGCAACTAGAGAGAGCCCGCACGCAGCAATGAGGACCCAACGCAGCCAAAAACAAATAAAATTTTTAAAAATAATAAAATAAGTAAAATAAAAAGGAAGGAAATTCTGCAATAGGCTACAACGTGGGTGGACCTCGAGGTCCTTATGCTGAGTGAAATAAGCCAGTCGCAAAAGGACAAATGCTGTATGATTCCACTTGTACGAGATATCTAGAGTAGTGAAATTCATAGAGGCAGAAAGTAGAATGGTGGTTGCCAGGGGCTGGGGAAAGGGAAAAATGGGGAGCTATTGTTTAATGGATATAGAGTTTCAATTTTACAAGATGAAGGAGCCCTGGAGATGGATGGTGGTGACGGTTGCACAATAATGTGGATGCACTTAATGTCACTGAACTGTGCACTTAGAAAAGGTTAAGAGAGTAAAATCTATGTTATGTGTATTTTCCCACACTAAAAAAAAATTGAAAAAAAAAGTGGAAAAAGGAGCGACAGCATTCAGAGAGATAGAAGGAATATCCTGGAGCCAAGTGGAGAGAGTTTCAGGAGGGAAGAAAGCCCTGTGTCCAAAGCTACAAAGGCGTCAGGTAAGATAAGGACTGACAATTGATCCTTGGGTTCAGCCACATGGAGGCCACTGGTGATCTTGACGAGAGCCATGTCAACAGAGTGGCATGAGCACAAGTCTGAATCAGTGAAGACAGTGGGAATATTTATAGTTGTTATAGCTTATTCCAAGATACCACCTGAAAATGAGAGGTAATCTATATATACATGATTGTAGAAATGGATAATTATATATGTGTAGAAATGCAATTGAAACTACTTTTGTTGAGGACGTTCCAGTTGCCAGGCATGGCAGTGGATGCTACAGATACTGAGAGAAATAAAACACATTCACTGCCTTCCAAGATTTCCTAAGAGTTCCCAATCTAGCAAACTTTGTGGACACATGAAATACACACAAAGTGATGTATGTGGCTAAATACACACAGTCAGCCTGGGCATCAGTTTTTCCAGTATAACAGACAATACGGTTAAAACTGGACTCCAGATTCAGGCAGGTGTGGGTTTGGTCCTGTCTCCACCATTCACCAGCTCTGTGACTTTGCACAAATCAGTTTCCTTAATTTCCTCCTCTGTAAATTAAGGATGCAATAATTTCCAAACTTTAGTGTGCCTGGGATGCTTGTTAAAAATGTCGATTTTGGGTCCTCATCCCTAAAGGGTCTCAGTGGGCAGGTCTGGGTCAGGGCCTGAGGATCTGCATTTTTAACAAGCACCTAGTCATGCTTGATGCTGTTGGCCTCGAACCACACTTTTTAAAACACTTAGAACTTACTCACATGGTACCAAGAATTGGCCTGGCATTTCACTAATTGCTCATATGATAACAGCCATTCTTCCTGGGGTTCTTATTGGAGTCAAAAAAAATCTTTCTAATAACCTGCAATTTATGTCCAGAAGCAGCGGTCCAGCATACTGTAAGCAGGCTAAATTGAGAAAATAGCATGATAATTATTCAACCTTTGTCTATCAAATATTTATTGAGTGCCTACTATGTTCTAGACAGTATTCATGGACTGGAAAGACAGAAAATATCTGACTCAATAATTTGTCTGAGTCATTAAGGTAGGCAGAAGCCCAGATGTAGTTAGCCATGCTCTCTAGCAGCCAACCTCTGTGCCAGGTGAGAAGTCCTATGTTCACTCACTAGCTGCTTAAGGCAGCGCTTGTCCAATCATAACATGCACGTAAATCACCTGGGATCTTGTTCAAATGCAGATTCTGATTCTTTAGGTCTGGGGTGGGGTCTGCGATTCTGCATCTCTAACAAGTCCCCAAATGATGCTGATGCTGCTGGTCCATGGATCACGCTTGAAGTAGCACAGGTTTAGAGGGTTAGGAAAAGTGGATCACAACACTTAACCTAACACTAGAGTCCCTGGAGAATTCCTGGGAATCCTGAAGAGAAAAAGTGAAATCTGGGAAGTTTGCATAGATATAAGTGAGGTTCACTCACACTTTCTTCTGTCTCCTCTGTTTCTGGAATCCAATCCTTACCCTCCCACATATAGTCCGTGGCATTAGGTGGCCTCCCCTAAGGGAGGGTGAACATTCATTTTGTTGGCCATTCAGTAAATATTTCCTGGCTGCCTATTCTGTGTCAAGCCCTGTGCAAAGCACATAGTTTGGCATTCAAGAGCGGACAAATTCAGCAGCCTCTGCCTCCTAGGCTCTAAACAGGGGCTGCAGTTGGGGTTTGGAACAGAAAGAAAAGCTGCCCAGGGCTGTGCCTGTGGCTGAAGACACTGACCTGGCAAGATCCAGCCTTGGCTTTTTCTGTGGTGCTACAAATGCATGCTGGGGAGAGGAACCCCTCTGGAGCCTTTGCCAGCTGGTTTAGAGATGGTATTGACCAGCCCCAGGAGATGTCTAGATGATGTGCCAGCCAGGCCACCTGTCCGTTCTCAGACTCTCAGCCCCAGCCCAGTGGTCACAGATGGCAGAAGGCAAAGAAGATCCCTGGGGCCTCCAAACACCTCCCCAGAAACTGGCAGCAGGCAGTAACTCCAGCCAAGTCAGGGGCCAGCTTGACCAGAGTCAAAGTGTGAGACACCCCACTCGGAGCTGAGGGGTCTGGCCCAATCCAAAAACCGCCAAGAACCAAAGGCCCTGGCTCCAAATCAAGTTGAACAGTGTAAGAAAAACCCTTTCTACTTTTCCCAGGGTTTCTCATAAATCAAAGCACCCCCCTCCAATGTGGCAGCCTTACAAAGACCCTTCCCATGCATTTACTGATGAGTTCATAGCCATACTGGAGGTAACTTGATTTTATTAGAAATAGCAAGCCTTTTACAAGCACCTATACAAACAAGGCTCTGTCTTAGGGCAGTGAGTTCCAGGTCAAGATTCTGTCTTCTAGGGATCTAGGCCCATTTAGGAAGACAAGTCCTTAAGCATAGATGGGATGGTCAAGGTAAAACAAACTGTCTTGGAGCCTGTGAGGTGTAATGGTCAAGAGAGTTTCTTTAAAAGAGCCTGGAGATGGACCTACATATAGATGGCAATTCAGATGATGAGAGGATGGAGGATATTCCAGAGTGATGGGTAGTGTCTGCTTGGTCTATAGCAGTGCAGTACGGTATATACCGTGATGCTCATAGCTGGCCCCAAGATTCTTCCTGAAAAGGGAACCACCCTTTGTACAGGAAAGTATACTAGTATGCTTCTTGAGGGTGAAAGGTGAGACCCTATGGTTGTCCCACGTTGGAAGGAGGAGATGAGAATGTACAGTCTACCTCCAGGAATCTCCCCCAGAGAGATCCTCTGATGTGGGCACAAGAGGAGCTGTTTAAGAGCATCATTACAGTATTGTTTATAACAGTGAAAACTTGAAATAGCTTGAATATTTGTCACTAGAGAACTCACTACATAAACCAAGAGCAAAAAGAAGAAGTCATCAAACTAAGAAGCATTGTGTGTCTGATGTAGGAAGAGCCCTAATAAAAGTGTTAAGTGAAAAGAAAGTTTCAGGGTAATATGTACAGTATGATCCCAATTACTTTAAAAAATACCTACAAAAGTCTACATTTTAATCTGAACACAGACACACAGATATATGTGATCTCATAGAAAAAAAATGAAGTGTCTGGTGATGACCAGTTGCCTCTGTTGGAGCATAAGGAGTGAGGTTGGGAAGGGGTAAGGGGCTGGGGTAGGGCTGTGGACATGGAGAGGAGGAGGTGACCCTGTGGTTGTTGGGGAGTCTCAAGAAGCCCTTTGCACTTGGGCAGTGCTGGTTGCCCCACAGGTGCTTAGAATTCTCCAAGAACAGAAGCATCAGTGGGGTAGAGGGATGTGCTCCCCAAGCCTAACAGTGGTTAGACTGTGGTCCTGGCAGGCAGGGACAAGAAGCCTGCTCTCTGGTCTAACTCCAGTGCTGACTCCTGGGTGGCCTGGAGCCTGTTTGGACTTCTCCGGCTGGCCAGGTCTGAGATTCTAAGTCTATTCCAGATGCTTTCCATGGAGGTTGAGCTCCAGGAAGGGCATGGTAAAGCCCTACTTGGCCTTTGGCCTGCTGAGACTTGGGCATGAGTCAGACAGCGACTGGGAACCAGTGTGGGAAGAGAGAAGTTTCTGAGCAGCATGGCCTCTGGGAGGAGCTCCCTCCTCTGACAGGTAGAGCACGTTTTCTTCTCGACACATCTGGCGTGAGGATACCTGGTCCAGCTTGTCTCCTTAGGGAACAAATGTAGGGATAATTCATTACCTGGTGGTACCTAAACAGTTAGTGAAATCCACTGAGTGACGGCTCTGGCTTGGGTGAGAGAAGTAGATGGTGCCTGAGGCCAGGGCTTGGGCTCTGGGCCTGTGGGATCTTGGTATGACCTGTGCACAGGTGCACACCTGTTCTGCATACAATTCCTATGGTTGGTCTGGGCTGGCTTCAGGCTACAGGGATGTGTTACATGAGGTCCCTGACCTGAGGATACCACAGATGTAGAAGGGGCATACATCGGGTTTGCATAGGGTCAAATATGGAGATAGGATTAAGGCTCAATGTGGAGCCAGAAGCAGCAAGGCCAGTTGGCTCTGAGATGCCTCACCGCAGTCAAGGCTTCATTAATGGTGTCCTGACCTTGACCAGCCTCCCATTGCCAGGAAGTACTCCAGGGTGCAAGATGGCTACCTTAGAGCCTCCTGCAGGCACTAATGAGCAAGCTATTCCTTCTTTAGGACTATGGACAAAGTGACTTGTGAGCCTGGGGTGACCTTGGGCACTATAACTGCTGGACATCTAGGACCTACAGCTGTGGCAGGTGGCGAGCTGCTTCCAAATGTGCTGGATCTCCTGCCAGGGCCCTGGGGAGAGGCTTGGACAGGAATTGGCGCTGGATGCCTGTGCAACAGAGATGCTTGGAAACAAGGGTATTCTTGTTGAGCTGCTCTCCAGCTAGGCTAGCTCCAGGCAGCTTATCCACCTAACACAGGTCCTTTAGGAGAGTTCTACAGAAGAAGGAAACCCTGCATTACCCTGGCATCCAGCTAAGGCAGGAAAGGCAGTTTCCTAGGGTGCAGGGGGAACTGTGTTTAGCAATGGGGACTCCCCTGGAGAGCTTCTGCCATTGGGCATCTAGTTCCTTATCTTCCTGATCTCCAACTGCTTTCAGAGTTCAAGGAGAAGCAAGCAGTTCTTAAGTGCCCTGTCCTCTAGCTAACCAGGAAGGGAGGGCAGGCCCAGGGAAGAGCAGGCACCATCCTTGCCCCAGAAGATCTCACAACCCCGGTAAGGAGGTGAGATACCTAGAGTGGAAACAAGATGAGGCAGGACATGACTCAGTGCAGAAGTGTCTGCTTTGGCCCTTTGTGTGCGTGGGGGGAAGGAAGGAGCCGTTATGTGGGGAGAGAGGGAAGGGAGAGGGTGCACATGTGCTTGTGTGTGCATGTGTGCATTTGTGTGTACCCACGTGTATGTGTATGTGTGTGTTGTGCCATTGCGTCTGCATGTACCCACACATGCTTGATGCCACATCTCTGGAGTTCCTATCTTTTGTGCTATTTGCCCAGACAACCTAAAAATAATTTCCACTTAAGTTTAGGATTTTTTATTTGATACATAACGTGCTTGCCCAGCAGATATACTTTTCTACCCACACTTTATCTAAGATCAAGTTAAAATGAGTCTGCATTATTTATGCATACACGGGATGGCTAGTGAGCAAAAGTCAGACTAGAACACCTTGGATTTGTCAGGAAAGTTCATATAAAAATGGTCCCTATGGACTTCCCTGGTGGTTCAGTGGTTAAGAATCCGCCTGCCAATGCAGGGGACATGGGTTCGATCCCTGGTCCAGGAAGATCCCACATGCGGTGGAGCAACTAAGCCCATTTGCCACAACTACTGAGCCTGCGAGCCACAACTACTGAGCCTGCATGCCGCAACTACTGGAGCCCGTGTGCCGCAACTACTGAGGCCCGCATGCCTAGAGCCTGTGCTCTGCAACAAGAGAAGCCACTGCAGTGAGAAGCCCGCGCACCACAACCAACAGTAGCCACAGCTCACAGCAACTAGAGAAAAGCCGGCGCGCAGCAGCGAAGACCCTACACAGCCTAAATAAAAAAATAAATAAATAAAAAATTTAACAAAAGGTCCCTATGTGGATAACAAATTTGAACAGTGCACATGGATTGGCATTGATTGCATTGATGGTGATGATGATGATGATGATGGTAAAGCGAACCAAATATAGCTACTGGGGGGGGGTGTCATCAGCCCTTTATCTCACCGATACACAACATAAAATTGGGCACATAGCAAGCACCCAGAGAATATTCATTGAATTTATTTGCAGACGTTGAGAATGTCCACGTATGTGACACATGTGCAAATATGGAGCTAGATGATTGATAATTCATCATGGACAGAGGACAAGTAAATGGTAGATTGACTTTATTTATTTATTTATATGTTGGCTGCATTGGGTCTTCATTGCTGCGCACGGGCTTTCTCTAGTTGCGGCGGGCGGGAGCTACTCTTCGTTGCGGTGCGCAGGCTTCTCATTGTGGTGGCTTGTCTTTGTTGCAGAACACAGGCTCTAGGCTCATGGGCTTCAGTAGTTGAGGCATGCGGGCTCAGTAGTTGTGGCACGCGGGCTCTAGAGTGCAGGCTCAGTAGTTGTGGCACATGGGCTTAGTTGCTCCACCGCATGTGGGATCTTCCCGGACCAGGGCTCGAACCCGTGTCCCCTGCATTGGCAGGCGGATTCTTAACCACTGGGCCACCAGGGAAGTCCCTAGATTGACTTTAAAAGTCAGTTTATTAGATTGATGGCTGAGGGGTGATGCAATTATTAGATTGAAAGATTAAAGCCATGGAGGAATGACAGATTGGTAAGTAACTTGCTGATACCTGATAAGGGGTAGGAAGAGAGATAAATTGTGACCAGGTGACAGGTCAATAGGTCCATGGCCAGGTCCAAATAGGTAGGTAGAAAGGAAAACAGAAATGAAGTGAAAGAGTGAAAGAGACAGACGTGAGGATGAGAGAGATACTATTAGGCAGAATAATGCCCCCTAAAGATGTCTATGCTGTGCTCCCCAGAACCTGGAATATGTTACTTATATAGCAATAGGGACTTTGCCGATGTGATTAAATTAAGGACCTGAGATGGAGGGATTATCCTGGATTATCCAGATGGGCCCAAT
The DNA here is from genome assembly GCF_003031525.2 of Neophocaena asiaeorientalis asiaeorientalis. Classification (NCBI taxonomy): domain Eukaryota; kingdom Metazoa; phylum Chordata; class Mammalia; order Artiodactyla; family Phocoenidae; genus Neophocaena; species Neophocaena asiaeorientalis. Next base: position 179,938 of record NW_020173922.1, on the reverse strand, counting down.
CTAATCACATGTCCTCCCACTGACCTCTCTTTCACCATACTTCAGCCTCCCCTGACTTCTGTTCAGTTCCTCATCATGTCAAGCTCATTCCTACCTCAGGGCCTTTGAACACACTGTTTCCTCTGCCTGCTCCTTTTTGTCACTCAGATCTCAGTTCAAATGAGAGTTGCTTCCCTGCTTCCAGATTTTTTTCCCGAAGCCTTGAGAACACTCCGTTCCTGGGACTGGGCTGGGGCAACGGGATGTCCAAGCTCCTAGCCTGCTCTGGCTGGCATTATCCCCAGCCTTGGGTCCCGCCCAAGGCTGCGGGATGGAGCAGTGTGCATGAGTCATCAAGCCACAGACACAGTCCCCTTGTTGGAGGGACCTGAGCAATGATGGTGCGGCAAACTCCTTGAAAGAGAAGGCTAGGAACTTCCCCAAGTTCTTCAGACTCATGTGGGACCAGGAGGGAACTGGAGAGTGGAGGAGCTGAGAGCGGTCTGCATGGACAATGCTGTAACCTCTCTGGGCAGCTCTGTGCCCACCTGAGCTGGGCTAGGCTGTGAAGGAGCAGATGGCATGTGCCAGTCTTGATGACCCCTCCATTTACCTCACACTGATGGAGCACCCACTGTATACCAGGCCCCTGCCCTGAAGAAGCTAACAGTCTAGTCTGGGAGGCAGGCTGGCCAGCAAACCTTACAGATCTACTGGACAAGGTCTCAGCATTGGGTGACACAAAGAACTCACATTAGACTCTGCCACGTGGAGCAGGTGGTGGCACTTGAAGCCAGTAAGCAGGCTAGCTAGAAGGGCACAGACAGGATGGAAGGGTAATCCAGGCAGCAGAACCAGCCTGGGGCATTCGCTTCCTGGGGCTGCCATAACCAAGTACTGAAAACTGAGTGGCTTAAAACAATGGAAATTGGTTCTCTCACAGTTCTGGAGGCTAAAAGTTCGAAATCAAGGTGTTGGCAAGGCTGGGCTCCCTCCAAAGCCTCTAAAGGAGGATTCTTCCTTCTCTCCGTTCCTTGGCTTGTGGCAGCATAACTTCAATCTCTGCCTTCATTGTCACCAGGTTGTCTTCCTTCTGTGTCTAAGCGTCTCTGCTTCTTCGCGTGGTGTTCTTCACGTGTGTCTGTGTCTCAAGCATATGCGTTGTACGGGATTAGGGCCCACCCTAATGACCTCATCTTAACGAAATCTGCACAGACCTTATTTCCAAATAAGGTCACATTCATAGGTGGGGTGGGGTGGGGGAGGGAGTTAGGATTTTTTATTTAATTTATTTCTTATTTTTTTTATTTAATTAATTTTTTATTTAATTTTTTATTTAATTTATTTAATTAATTAATTCATTTATTTATGGCTGCATTGGGTCTGTTGCTCTGCGTGGGCTTTCTCTAGTTGCGGCGAGTAGGGGCTACTCTTCGTCGTGGTGTGCAGGCTTCTCATTGCGGTGGCTTCTCATTGCAGAGCAGGGGCTCTAGGTGCGTGGGCTTCAGTAGTTGTGGCACGCGGGCTCAGCAGTTATGGCTCATGGGCTCTAGAGCGCAGGCTCAGTAGTTGTGGAGCACGGGCTTACTTGCTCCACGGCATGTGGGATCTTCCCGGACCAGGGCTCGAAACCATGTCCCCTGAATTGGCAGGTGGATTCTTAACCACTGTGCCACCAGGGAATTCCCCAGTATGTCTTTTTGTGGGGACACGATTCAACCCTAACAGTGGGCAAAGGCTTGGAAGGGCATGGAGCTCAGGGCGAGAGCTCTCAACTGCTTGCTGCCTCATTACCCACAACCTTTGTACACATTTTCCCCGGCTGTCTCACTGGTCCGGACACCTGCTGGGCACGCTCCCACTGCCAGACTCTTTGCTCCCACGGCCCCCTGTCTGAACAGCTCTTCTTTCTATATTGGCGCGCCCACGTCTTCAGGAAGTGCTCCCAGGCACTGACCTGGAAGTGCCAGCACCTTCCTCTGAAGTCTGAGACTCACGGTCTGAATAAGGGCTCATTTAGTCTGTAACACAGTGCCCAGGTGAGGGCTTTGAGGCCAGCCCCTCCGCCGTTTCCAAGTTCCCTCCTCACCACCCCTCACTGTCCCCAAGACAGGGCACTCAGTACCTCTGGAGCAGAACCATCCCACACCAGCAGCCCTGATTGTGGCTGTCTCCCTTGTTCTGGCCACACGGCATCTCCCCAGAGCTCCCTTGGAGTTTTGAGGTCCTCCCACTCTCACCACTTGGCCCCACAGGTGACCAGGGTTACAGGGGAGCCCCAGCTCCTTGAGGCAAGAGGAGGGGTTTGCAAAGGGCTCTCTCTCTCTTCTTTTTTTTTTTTTTACTTTTTGGCCTCACCGCGCGGCATGTGGGATCTTAGTTCCCAGACCAAGGATCAAACCCATGCCTCTTGCAGTAGAAGTGCAGAGCCCTAACCACTGGACCGCCAGGAAAGTCCCACAAGGGCTCTTTGACCCAATCCCCATCTCCCTCACGCACCTGCCCCGGGTAAGAAGTTCCACCATTGGCAAGTCTGACAGCGTTCACCCCTGATAAGGACAAATGCCTTGAAGGGGAGACTGCCAGGAGTGGCTGGGCAGGACTTGCCTCCGGAGCCTGGCAGCCTGGTGATATCTCACTCAAGTCCTACAGGAGACGTGCCACCGGAAGCAGAAGGAGCCGAAGAAGGACTCTTCTGCAGAGCTTTGTCCAGACTGCAGGGTGAGGGAAAGCCCCGGCACGGACACACTCAGGCCCCACGATGGGCACTAAGCTCAGCCTCTTCCTTCTCCCCAGCCCGCCCTCCTTTGCCCTGCACTTCCCTGGCTGAAGAACAGCCTCCTCCACACACGGTCCCTGGGCTGTTAGCGGCCTTTGGACTGGGAAGCACTAGGGCCTCCCGGGCCCCACACCCAGGCTGACACTCACAGGAAGCAGGGAGAGGCCCAGAACTGTCCCTCCCAGGGCATGGTCCCACAGTGTCCTCAACCGGCCAGTCCTGTTCTGCCCTTTCTCCTGTGGGGAGGAGCTGGGGGCAGGGAAGAGGGCAGGGCCCAGACCGGGCCAGAAGCATTGTGCTGCCCAGGCCCTCAGTCCCGCATGTGTCCATGGAGCTCCTATTCTGTCCGGAGGCCCTGGATGAGGCTGGGCTGCCTGGGCTGCTACTCCATTCGTGCCAGAGGGATCGGAGGGTAGGATGAGGGCTGTGCTCACCGTAAGACCCCAAGGGTCCTAAAAAGGCTCTTTTGGAAGGGTGAGCCAGCCACATCTAATATGGAACTATTTCAGTTCTGCCATAATCAAGTCTAGCTCAGTGGGACTGTCTAAAATAGCCAGGTGATAGAAGCCAAATGTCTGCAAGGAGAGTTTGGCTCCTGAGGCCTATGTGGCAGGAAGGGGGGTGGGGGGGAGTGAAGGTCCAGTACAGGTCCAAGTGTCAGGAGGGTAGCCTCAGCCTCTGCACGCAGACTCCAGACCCCCTACCTCTACCCCAAGGCATCAGTCCAGGCCTGGCTCCTAGCAGGTCCTTAAGCTAATGAAGCTTCTAAAATCCCTGCTCTTACCAATCCAGTCACTGCCCACATAGCAGACATCAATAAAACCGTTTTTAGATTAAGGGATTCATGCAGAATTTCATGGTGCCCCAGAGAGGGTAAGGTATGCTCAGAGGTTTGGCTAAGCCTAGCTTGGAACCTACTTGCTAATCAGAGAAGGCATCTCTAGGCCTGGCCTGAGCCCATGTTGGGGGGTCCAGTCAGTGGCTTGGATAGCTGGGTTGGTGTCTTTCCCCAGGACTGTCAACCAGCTGGGTTACTGAGGACACCTAATTTGGGGGCTGCCTCCACTCCAGCAAGTACATTCTGTCAGTGGCCCCTCTTGGGCTTGGTCCCCTGCTACACATGGTTAGACCCGCTGATCTCCCATTGTCCCCTTCCTTGCAGAGGAAAAGGGAAACCCAGCAAGGCATGGCATGGACCCTGTGGCCCACCGTCTGAGCCCTGAGTATGGCACCCACATGTAGGCGGGGAGGGGCATACAGAGTATCCAGGGGATGCCTTTGGAGCAGGGCCGGCTGTTTTTGTTCTTTGCTTCTGCTCTGCAGCAAACCCTGCTGTGTGTCCAATTTCCTCACCAGGCCCATGGAGACCTTCTGGAGAATCTGTGGGTGTCATTTGTCTCCTCCAGGGGCTTGATCTCCCAGCCCAGCAAACCCCAGACTTCTAAGTATTCTCTGGAGGTCCTTGTGCAGTATCAGGAAGGAAGAACACTTTCTCCCCCCACCCTACCCTAGACTTCTCTGGGAAGCTCATCCCTCCCCACTGCCATCTGTGGGCTTCCTGAGTACAGCCCACAACCCTGAACCTCAAAGCTTCAGTCTAACAAAGTGGTTAATGCCTGCTCCACCACTTGGCAGCTGTTTGAACATGGGCAAGGTACTTGACCCCTTTGGACCTTATTTGCCTCACTTATAAAACAGAAATAATGATAGTCATTATCTCAGAGGGTCATTGTGAGGATCAAATGAGATCATCCAGGGGCTGACACATAGTGAGTGCTTAATAAAGAACAGGTGGTAGAGAGTATCACTGTTATTACCTGTGGGTATCCCTCTTTAATCTGCTACTCCTCCTTTGCCCCTCTCCTTCAGTCCCTTAAATCCAGTCTTGTCACCTTCCTAAAGCCTCTGCAGTCTGAACCAGGGTAGCTGGTCAGGTCCTGCTCCCAGGTGAATGGGAGACAAGGATGTGTATCTGAGTATCCTTCATCCCTGGTCGTAAAGCTAGAATAAGTCCTCCAGAAAGCTAGGATGCTCTCCTAAGTTACCATCCACACTCTTAATTCAAGGGGATTTCAAGAATCAGCATTTTTGTGGTAGAAGCCAAAGCCAAGAAACAGAGAGGGTGAGAGAATAACTGAAGGTCACACAGCAAGCTCAGGCCAAAGCTGGGTGAGTGCCCCAATGGACCTGCCATCCAGCTCTCCTCCCCCACCTGATGTAACAGCTTTCGTTTCTTCAGAAACCTCAGTGGAAGCCTCCTTCTAGAGCTTTCCTTTCAGAGAAAACAGCAAACAAAGTGTGGAGCCAGCCCCCTGGGCCTGGAGCCCTGAGCTCCCCAGGCCGACCCACAGGCTGACGGAGACGTTACCAGAGCTGATGATTCAACTTCCTGCCTTTTGAGAGCTCCCAGACCACAGAGGATTTCTCACTTGGAGGAGGGGGCATCTCCCTGCTGAGGGCCAAGCAGAGTGGGACAAGGCCCCACCACAAACCGCAAGGAATAGACAGTGCATGGGGCAGGCTCTAAGGGGCCACTCTGGAATCCTGGCCAGCTGCTTCCTGAAGCCCATCTCTTTGGGTAATTGACTACTACCTAGGATGACCAACTGTCCTGGTTTTAGCACCCAGAATCCCACATCCTGGGAAACCCCTCAGTTCTGGGCAAACCAAAGGGTTGATCACTTTATTACCACCCATATTTCTATAGGACATGACCGCCTCAGTGACTCTGGGAGTCTGGGCCCCAGGGTGGCACATTCTAGAACAGGTAATTGGCAAACTATGGCCTGAGGGCCTTATCTGGCCCTCTGTACGTGGGATCTTCCCGGACCGGGGCACGAACCCGTGTCCCCTGCATCGGCAGGCAGACTCTCAACCACTGTGCCACCAGGGAAGCCCTGTTTTTATATTTTTTAATGGTTGAAAACAAAATTAAAGAAGAACAATATTTCATGACAAGTAGAAGTTATATGAAATTCAAATTTCAGTGTTCATAAGCAAAGGAACACAGCCAAGCCCATTAATTTACGTATTGTTTCTGGCTACTTTCATATTACAAGGCAGAGTTGAGTAGCTGCAAGAGACCGTATGGACCTACGGACCACAAAGTCTAAAATATTTACTGTCTGACCCTGTACACAAATAGTTTGCAGACCACTGTTCTAGAGGCAGGCAAAAGGTATGGATGCCTGACCTGGGCTGGGTGTGAGTGTGTGTGAGTGGGCAGTGATGCTTTTGTGAAGAAACTTAGAACTGAAGGAGAGAGAGATTCAAGGCAATGTCTCAACCCATTTCTTAGGCTACAAATACTTGCCAGCCCAATTCCAAAAGTGATTCAGAAATGATGCCCCCATACCCACAGGCCCACAGATCCTACCCTCAGCCTGCTAACAATTCTGCAGAGCTTGGGCTTGTGGGGGGGCACTGGGGCTTTCAAGATACACGCAGTACCAAATCCTTAGCCATAGAGGTCCTTAGCCCTAGAGTCCTTTTCAGGCATCAATGCGCCCTTACCATTTCAGAAGCCCAAATTGGAACATGGGGTCTGACAACTGGACAGAATATTTGAAGCTGGGACCATTCTGGGAAACCCATTTTTCTGACTGTGGGTAAGAACAGTGAGATTCCATGTAGGGTTAGGCATCCCAACATTGTCATACGGTGCCAAAAATACAACAGGGGCTCCACGTGCCTGAACAGGTCTTGTCCACCTGTGTAACTGAGTTAGCAGCTCAGGACTGCTAGGGGGCTGGCAGGCTGTTCTCAGAGCCTGGTGAGGAAGGTCCCCATCTGGTCCCGTACTGAGCAGTTTCTAATTCATGGGACCTCCATTCCATGCTACTGTCAACACCTTCAAGCAGGGTTTCTCAGAGGTAGATTCTGTCCTCAAGTCACTCTCCCTGGTCCAGGTCTTCATTCCCTGGAATGACAGAGCTGACTGCATCTCTGAAAGAAGTCCCCCTCAGTATCTTGGGAAAGAAGGTGGCTCCCTTAAAGTTTGAGTAATGCTTTCCATGCTTTGAAGGCTGGTCGTTAAGAGCAAACGCCATAGTTAGTTTACTGCTCACTGCTCAAAGCAATGACGGTCAACCAGCACACATGGATCCTTTGGGGTGGTGGTGGGGGTGCCTTGCGAGAGAAAGCCCTGGAGATGTCTTTGAGAAGACCTGGACAGGTGCGGCCAGGGGCCCTAAGTTTAATTATTACCCTGATGCCAAGAAGAATTTTATAATAGACCTAGGTTAGTTTCTTGAACTCTACATAGACCATGTACGTTCTTGGTTGGATATCCTACCAACCATTGCCTCAGCCATATGATCAGCTCGTTTCTAGCTATATATCCTCATACTGGCTTCTGAGATTTGGAGAGGTTGAGATTTGGGGAGGTTGGGGGATGGTACCAGAGTCCCCTCATTCATAGGCCTCTAGGTTGATGCTGTGTACCCTGGGCTGTTGGTTAGTTGTCCCTCTGTGTTCCTCTCTGTAAAATGGAATGATTTGGGAGACTTGCCTTATCATGGGGCTCTGAAGAACTACTGTATCAGAGAGAACACCCTCTGTTGATTTCATTGTGGCTATTCCTAAGGAGTTGGCTCAAGGCTGGTGCTTTAGCAGAGTGTGTGTGTGTAGGGGGGGGAATCAATTAGGACTTTTTTAGCTTTAAGTAATATGAAACTCACCCAAACTTGCTTAAGCAAAAGGGATCTATTTATTTGTTTGGTTGGTTGGTTTACATAATGGAAAAGTTCAGGGGCTTCAGGCACAGCTTGGTCCAGGGTCTCAAAAATGCCATTAGGACCAGGTTATTCTTTTTTTTATTTTGAAGTATAGTTGATTTACAATGTTGTGTTAGTTTCATCTGTACATCGAAGTGATTCATTTATACATATATATAGTCTTTTTCAGATTCTTTTCCCTTTTAGGTTATTACAAAATATTGAGTATAGTTCCCTGTGCTATACAGTAGGTCCTTGTTGAGGACCAGGCTATTCTTCATTTCTGCTTTCTTTAGAATTGACCCTGTTCTTAGACTGTGATGGCAAGACAGCTGCAAACAGCTGCAAGATGACACCCTCACATCTCCAAGTCCATGAAAGGACAACATCTTTTTCTAGGCCACTCAAATACCTGGTATGGCTCCGATTAGAACTCATGGCTTGGCTTGTGTCACTTCCCATCCCTAAACCAACTATTATGGAACTCTGAATAACGCACAATGAATTAGGCCGCTCTGATTGTCCAGGCCTGATTCACATGTGACTCTCAAGAAAGGGAATTAACCACCTGAAGTACCCAGGGTGAAAATGACAAGAGTAGTTCCTCAGGTGAAAGTTGGGTGGCTGTTACCAGAAGAGGAGAAATGGATACTAAGCAGGGGAACCACAACAGTTCTCGACAGGGAATAGATGTGTATAGGCAGGAATCCTTGGGCCTGGGTCTATACAAGACGTCAGGGGACTGATGCATAGCTCTAGGATACAATGAGAATATGAGATACCACCCACTTCCAAGAAAATGTTGGATTGCATCAGAAACCCCCAAATATTGTCCACTTCACTGGGACTAGGTACATCACAGTTAATCAGTGTATAATCTGGGCACCCTGAAATCCACAAGAGTTACCAGCCCCTGCCTGGAGCAGGGGTCATCTGGCTCATGCCTCCTTACTCCCTGATTGTACTGTGTTCTCTCTGAGGGCAGAGACCACAACTTTCTCCCTTCTGTATCTGCAGAAATATTTTTAGAATGAATCATAACTTTTAGCAGGTGTGTGGAGCTTGATACCTTTTCAAACCTCTTTAAAATCTACTATCATATTTGATTCTTTGTTCTTCTTTTTGGCCACCCAGGATCTGAACCCTCTTCCTGTGATGGGGAATTCCCCTCATTCTGAGGCAGAGCCCACTTCCCACCAGAGCGGCTGAAAGTACCACGTGCATTTGTTTCCCAGCCTCCCTGTGGCTGGGCAAGGGCGCAGGACCTAGGCTCTGACAATCAGACACACAGGCTCCAGATTGTGACCCAGGAGCTAGAGGCCCAAAGAAGCACTTGGTTATCGTGAGTGCAGCAGGTCCACGTTCTGGGGTGGTGGAGATTGTGATACCCGAGGGCATGGACAGGATGGTGCAGCCCAGCCTGCACATCCTAGTGCATGGTAGTAGTGGTGACGGTGATGGCAGCAAGGTCCTGATTGAGTACTGCACTGTGATCTGGGGCCTTGTTAGAAGTGGTGTAGTCTATGGAGCTGCTTCTTCTTTCTGCCCAGAGATTCTCGACTCTCTCAGCTGCTCAAAATCCTTATTATTTTTTGGTTTAAATCAATTTAGCTTAAGTCAAGTAAGTTGATCTGCTTAAGTTAAGAGTCAATTTCTGTTGCTTGCAGCTAAAAAGTCTGACTGTTGTAATCCTTGAGATAAGACAACTGCATAATTCCCTTTTTCCAGATGTATAAATTGAGGCTCAGAGACTGGCCCAAGCTCATGCAATGTGCCAATTTCTGTGTTGAGACCAGAACCCTGGACTAAGTGGGAGAGACATACAACTGGCAGGTGGGAGCCAGGCAAGGAAGAAATTGCTAAGTAGAGCTGCCTCACCTGGTAGTAAGCCCCCTGTTACTGGAGGTATACAAGCAGACCTGGGGAGAGTGAGGGAGAGGCCAAGCAAAGTAACCCCAGTTCCCTTCTTCCTCAAGGGTTACACATGTTATTATCTGCCCAACTTAGATTCCTCTTTGTGAACACAAACGTATTAATGTGAAAACACAACTCCTGGTGCTGCAGCTTCAAATCCCCACAGTCTTTTTACCAACCCTCCTGTTTCTGGCCCAAGACACGACAGCTGCTGCTAGTCCTATATCCCAGAGCAAAGTCATGGCATTTACTGGCCTCCGTCACTTTAATGAAAAAGCCCCTACACCGAACAAATATAAGCACAGACATTTGCAACTAATTATGGTATTGATGATCAGTCAAATTTCATTGCAAATTGCATGTTGAAATTGTTAGTGGGCAAGTCATGAATAAACTGGTTGTCTGGAAAAGTGACACGGGCACACAGGACTAGATTAATAATTCAATTTAGACTCAGCCAGACACTCTGAAGAAGAGGAAGAAGCAGATTAGCATTGCCTCAAGATTGCTTGTTTACCCGGGTACCTCCTGCCAATGTGCCTTCTAAGGGAAGCTGATCCTCCTCTAGGATCCTCCCACTTTGGGAGACCACAGGGCGTTGAGCATTGCAGCCTTTAATTCTTGGTTTGCAAAATTGCAGCCTTGAGTGGTGTGGGGAGGAGAAGACTGCCCTATGTCTCATCCGATGTTAAGAAGCCCACTCAGGAGGCTTCTTGGAAAATGGATGCCTCCTGCCGCAGTGAACAGCACTCTCGGCCTCCCATCTGTGGGTACTGGTCTGGGAGGACCCATAACCCACCTTGAAAGCCCAGGTAGGGGACTTCCCTGGTGGTGCAGTGGTTAAGAATCTGCCTGCCAATGCAGGGGACATGGGTTCGATCCCTGGTCCGGGAAGATCCCACATGCCTTGGAGCAACTAAGCCCATGCGTCACAACTATTGAAGCCCATGTGCCCTAGAGCCTGCGTGCTGCAACTACTGAGCCCACATGCCACAACTACTGAAGCGTGTGCCCTCTAGGGCCTGTATGCCACAACTACTGAGCCCACGTGCTGCAACTACTGAAGCCCACGCACCTAGAGGCCGTGCTCCACAACAAGAGAAGCCACTGCAATGAGAAGGCCATGCACCGCAAAGAAGAGTAGCCCCTGCTCACCACAACTAGAGAAAGCCTGTGTGCAGCAACAAAGACCCAACACAGCCAAAAATAAATTAAAAGAAAAATTAAATAAAAAAGAAAGCCCAGTTGGGTTCCCCAGGTTAGGTATGGCTCCAGAGGAGTAAGCCCAGAGAAGGTAGGAAAGGAGCCAGAGGGGTCTTGCAGAGCTCCGCACTTGTCCTGGTCACCACGGGGTTCCGGAGAGCTAAGGAGTCCAAAGGTGAGACAATGCATCGAGGACACAAGGTAGATGGGCATTGTCCTCAGGATTGGGCCTTCCTGGAAAGTCACTATGTCCCTGCACCTGGGGAGGAAGGCAGGAAGGAGACACAGAGCAGGCAGAGTGCACTGGTATTGAGGGGCAGGCACCGGTATACATGTATGATGCAGCCACAGTGGTCACCTTGACCCACCCAGGAGTGCTTCCCCCTGAGCTGCTCAGCCACTCCAACTGCCCTTGGCTCCAAAGGCCCATGCAGAGGAAAAGTCTTAACTTTCATCCTCTAATGGGGTTTAAAACTCAAATGTCTACATGGGATGTGGGCGAGCTCTGGACCAGGCAGACTTGGTAAGCTTGGGCCTGATTGGAGGGGGGCAGCCATGATTCAGCTTCAGGAGACTGCCTAGAGACAATATGAGTGGGAATTCAGAAAAAGATTTAGGCCAGCGATATAAATTTGGAAGTTGTCAACAACCGAATTATATTTAAAGCCAGGACACTGGGGGAGATTAACAACAGAGTGAGTGGAGATAAGGGGTCTAGGGATTAAGCCTTAGAGATGAAGAAGTGCCAGCAAAGGGGCTGGTGAAGGAGCAACCAGAGAGGCAGGAGGGAAACCAGGAGAGGGGGGTGATAATCTGGGCACCAAGGAGGGACAGATGAACTCTCACATTCTATGAAGAGGCAAGGAAAGTGAGGCTTGAGATTCAACAACATGGAGAATCCTTGACAGAGGCAGTCTTGCCGTAGCAGTGAGGGCTGATGGGAGCGGATGGGAGGAAGGAAGGGAGGAAGGGACGTGAAGGCGGCAAGAAGAGTCAGTTCCCTCCAGGAGTTGTGCCATAAATAGGAGCAGAGAAATAGGGTGACAGTTTGAGGGGGATATAAGGCCAAGAGAAGGTTTTTCTTTAAGGTAGAAAAATTACAGGATTTTTGTGCGTTGATGGGAATAATGCTGGAGAGAGGGGAATTTTGATGATGCAGGTGAGAAGGGGGAATAAATGTTGGACTGAAGTCCTTGAGTAAACAGGTAGAGATGGCATCTGGTGCACAAAAAAGGGGGCTGTCCTTAAATAGGAGCACGGAAGGTTCACCCACATTAGCGAAATGGAAGGCAGAGTTGATGAGCACAGATGCAGGTGGGTGGAGGAAGTAGTGGTGGAGCCCATGGAACTTCTCTTCTATTTTCTTAAGCTAGGAAGAGGTTGTCAGCTGAGAGTGAGGTGGAGGAGGAGATCTGAGCAATCCGCTGGGAGAGAGGGTGTGAGGAGACTTGGGGATGAAGTATGATTGCTGGGAAGCTTTTAGGTCTCACTTAGGGAGGGTTGTGGCATTAATTTAAAGTAAGGCTATGTAACAAAAAGGAAGCAGACTCACAGATATAGACAACAAACTAGTGGTTACCAGTGGGGGGGAGGGGCAACATAGGGGTGAGGGAGGAAGAGGTACAAACTACTGGATGTAAGATAGGCTCAAGGATGTATTGTACAACACGGGGAATATAGCCAATATTTTGTAATAACTGTAAATAGAAAGTAACTTTTAAAATTGTATACAAATCAAAAAATAATAATTAAAAAAGGTTCTAAACAACTTTAATAAATAAATAAATAAAGCGAGGCTGCTCAGCTCAGTTGTGGGTTTTTCTTCAGTCCTGGGCAGCCTGTGGCTGCAGGTGGAGAGTAGCTAGAGGGTTGAGTTTAACCAGGGATGTGGTTTTGCCAGGTGACTATAGTGCAGTGAGGGGCAAGGGAGAGAGTATAATACTGGATCATGAACTCTGAGCTGGGTGAGGAAGGAAGTGGGGCAATGAACACTTGCTTGGTTCCCCAAAGAACTGGTGGAGATGGGTACTAGATGGAGTGAGCTGGAGAGAGAGGCAGTGTTTACTGGAGAACGGTATGCATGAAACTGAAGTGATGAAGGGAGTGCACTGACAGATTACAACCAGTTTAAAGTCTGGGTATGGGAGTGAGAGGCTGAGGCACTGTGGAAGCCAAGATCATGAAGAGGAGGCCAAGGGGTCTGTTTATTTACATGAATGCTGAAATAAAAACCAAGGCAGGAGTGGCCTTGGAGAGGGTGACTGTGGGCCAGGAGCTACAATCTTGAAGGAATGATGGAGAGTGACAAGGAGGTCTATAAGTGACTGCAAAAGGGGAGAAATGGGTGGTCTTCTCTGATGACATGGCTTCCAAACATGGGTGTTTCTAAGGAGGAGGGCAAACTGTCTCGAAGTGGCACTGAGGAGCAAAATGGGCACCACCCACTCCTAGACTCAGGGACACAAGGAGCATTAGAGGGAAAACAGCCACCACTTGAGAGGCTGTAGGGAGAGTGGAGTCCTTACAGGAGAGGCAGTTTTTCATTAGAGCAAGAAAGCAAAAGGGACATTTTGAAATGAAGTTGAGGATATAGGGGAGTTTACTGTTGCCAGATCATGAGTTTCAGCGAGTCCAGTGAAAGGGTTTCTGGACATGCGGTAGGCTGGGCAATGGGGTCAAAGAGGGAAATACAGAGTCACATGGGGCTTAGAGTCCTGGGGTGAGGGATGCCCTGAGAATTCTGGGCCTCTTGTGGGGACTGATACGAACGGGGATGAAGGGACTGATGAGAGCAGCCTGAGGGGTCCGAGGCAGAGGGTGGTGGCCAGGTTGGGTTTGTCAGGAGGTGGGAGGAGACAGTAAAGGTCAGGAGCCCTCTTCACTCCTGCTGACGGTGGTCTGGAGGTCTGAGGAGAGGCAGTCTTCCCAGAGCAGCTGGAGCTCTGGGCTCCCTCTTTACTCCCAGGTAGGAATATTAGTCAAAACACTCTTCATAGAACTGAGAGTAAAACCACAGACATATCAATGAAAGAGAATTGCCCAGAAATAGACTCATATAGGGCATAATCTATATATAATGAACCCGGCCCTTAAAACAGTAGAGATGAAAGCATATTTCCCCCCCCAGGGACAACTGGTTAACTGTTTGAGAAAAAACAAATCCAGATTTTAACTTTAGATCTTATACTAAATGAATTCAGGTAAATTAAAAAGCTAGTGTAAAAAGTGTGATATTAGTGTAAAGACAGAAACAGACCCACACCATACCCGATCAATTGATTTTCAACGGTACCCAGGCAACCCAACGGGGAACAAACGATCTTTCCACCAAATCATGCTGGAACTACTGGATAGCCATATGCAGCATAATGAATCTTGATCCTTACTCACACCATAGACCATATACAAAAGTTAGGTTGCTATGGATTGTAAGCCTATATGTATGAGCCATATACAAAACTACACATACAAAGATACAAAAATGATACACAACTCAATTTTAAAATGGGCAAAAGAACTGAATTGAAGAAGACTTTACCAAAGAAGATATTTAGATAATAAACACACGAGGAGATGCTAAACATCATTTGTCATTAGGGAAATACTCATTAAAACTACATGCTATGGGCTTCCCTGGTGGCGCAGTGGTTGAGAGTCCGCCTGCCGATGCAGGGGACACGGGTTCGTGCCCCGGTCCGGGAGGATCCCACATGCCGCGGAGCGGCTAGGCCCGTGAGCCATGGCCGCTGAGCCTGCGCGTCCGGAGCCTGTGCTCCGCAGCGGGAGAGGCCACAACAGTGAGAGGCCTGTGTACCGAAAACAAAAACAAAAACAAAAAAACTACATGCTAGAAGGACTAGAATTTAAAAAGACTGTCCAAATTAAGTATTGGCAAGGATAGGATCATTGGTTGCCCTAGAACAGACGGGCCTCAGAGGTACCGGAGGAAACACTGGGGAATTATGGGTATGTTGTATGAACATAGCAGAGTTTAACCTCTCTTCCGTACAGACATTTAGGTTGTTGCCAGTTTGGCCTTGTGTCAGATGCAAAGATGTGCCACCCAGATCCCTCCTCAAGGAAGGATTTGCTTGGGAGTGTGGTCAGTCATAGCTTCTTCAGGGTCCACCTGAGCTACAGATAGTGCCTTGCCTCTTCCCAGAGCAGACTGCATGGTGTGACTGAACAAAGGACGGATATAGAGGCTGGGCCATTTTTATCCGCTATAGGAGTATTCAGATGCAGAATATTTGCTCCAGAGTTCCCTACCAAGATGGCCTAGACTTCACTGAACCTGCATCACAGTTTGACTTCTGCTCAGTCCTGCTTCTCTCCCTTCCTTTCATAGATGCTGATCCCTCATATCCTCAATAAACTTCTGGCACCCCAAACTCCATCTCAGCATCTGTTTCCTGGGAACCTGACCTATGACAGGGCTATTACAACACAGCTTCTATGATCATTCTTGTCCATGTTTCCTGTCCTATAAGCACTCTTTCTGTAGCATATTTGCCTAGGCGTGGAATTGCTGGGTCATTAGAGTATGTTATTTACAGCTTAATTGAGTAATGCTGAACTGTTTTCCAAAGTGGTTGCACAAGTTTGTGTAGATTTACATGGATGAATATTTCTGCTGATCCTTGGTATCGTGACTTTTAAATTTTATTCAATTTGATAAGTGTGTAATGGTATCTCATCATGATTTTAATTTGCATTTCCCTGATTATCAAAGAAATTGAGCACTGTTTTTTAACATTATTGGCCTTTGAGTTTCTTATTTTTCAAAATGCCTATCTTTTGTCCATTTTTCTTTTTCTTTCTGCCAAGTTATTTTTAAATTATTACTTATTTATTTCTTTTAAAACCACTTTATTGAGGTATGACTGATATTAAAAAAAGCTGTACAGGGCTTCCCTGGTGGCGCAGTGGTTGAGAGTCCACCTGCCAAAGCAGGTGACATGGGTTCGTGCCCCGGTCCGGGAAGATCCCACATGCCGCGGAGCGGCTGGGCCCGTGAGCCATGGCCGCTGAGCCTGCGTGTCCGGAGCCTGTGTTCCGCAATGGGAGAGGCCACAACAGTGAGAGGCCCACATACCGCAAAAAAAAAAAAAAAAAAAAAAGCTGTACATATTTAATGTATACAACTGGATGAGTTTGACTTGCCCATTTTTCTGTTAGGTTGTCTTTTATTATTAATTCTAATGAGTTCTGGATAAAACCCTTTGTTAATCTTATCTGTTGCAGTTATCTTCTGCTATTCTGTAGCTTGATTTTTAACTCCCTTAATGTCTTTGATGAATGGTAATTCTTCATTTTATTCACCTTTCTTTTGTAGTATTGCTTTTTGTGCTTTGTTTAAGAAAACTTTCCTTACCCAAGATTATGAAGATATTTTTCTACATTATTAATTTGAAACTTTACAGGTTTCCCTTTTATATTTAAGTCCATATGCCCCTGGAGTTGATTTTGGTGTATGGTGTGAGATAGGGGTCCAGTTTCATTCTTTTTAAAATTAATTAATTAATTAATTATTTTTGGCTGCATTGGGTCTTCGTTGCTGCGCGCGGGCTTTCTCTAGTTGTGGCGAGCAGTGGCTACTCTTAGTTGCGGTGCACAGGCTTCTCATTGCAGTGGCTTCTCTTGCTGTGGAGCACGGGGTCTGCGCGTGCAGGCTTCAGTAGTTGTGACACATGGGCTCAGTAGCTGTTGTTCGAGGGCTCTAGAGCGCAGGCTCAGTAGTTCTGGCGCATGGGCTTACTTGCTCCTCGGCATGTGGGATGTTCCCAGATGAGGGCTCGGACCCGCGTCTCCTGCACTGGCAGGTGGACTCTTAACCCCTGTGCCACCAGGGAAGTCCCTCCAATTTCATTCTTTCTTGATATGGATATCAAATTGTTCCAGCCAACTCTATTGAGAGTCTGTCTTTTTGTCACTGCTACGTGTGCCATCTCTGTCACAAATCAAGCATCTGGATATGCAGGTCTGTTTGCATAACTTCCTCTCTAATCCATTGAATTGTCTATCCCCCAATCAATGCCATACTCTCTTATTACTATAAATATATAGTAATCTGGTACAGCAATTCATCTAGCCTTGTTCTTCCTCTAGAATGACTTAGCTATTCTTGGCCTTTTGCATGTCCATATAAATTTAAGAATCATCTCGTCACGTTCCACAAAAAAATACTGATGAGTTTTTGAGTTTTTATTAGACATAAAATTGAATCTGTAGATCACTTGGGGAAGAACGGACAATATTTGTAATATTGAGTCTTCCAATCCATGAACACCATATCTCCACTTATTGAGATCTTTAATTTCTGTCCATAATGCTTTCATTTTTTCTGCATTGGAGATTTACTCAACTTTTATTAGGTTTATTCCTAGTGATTTGGCATTTTTAATTGATTTACAAATGCTATCCTTTTAAAATTTTCTCTTTGTTGCTGCTATTAAGTACATTGATTTTTTTAAGGCCAAGACACTTGCTGAACTCTCAATAATTCTAATTATTGGTAGATTATTTTTTATTTCCTCTGTAAACTATCCTATCACCTATAAATAATGGGAGTTTTGTTTCTTCCTTTTCCAGTCTTTATTCCTTTTCTTTCTTCACTGTGCTGGCCATAAGCTCCAGTATAATGTTGAAAAAAAGTGGTAGTAATGGATATCTTTGTTGTGTTCCAGTTCTCAAAGGGAAAACTTTCAATGTTTCACCACTAAGTATGATGCTTGCATTAGTTATTTTTCAAAAGAAGCTTTTAGAAAATTAAGGAATTTTCTTTCCAGTTCCAGTTTGGCAAAATTTTTTTTGAATTATTCATCCATTTGATTCAGTGGATGTTGAATTTTATCAAATGCTTTTTCTGCATCTATTGAGATAACCATAAGGTTTTTCTCCTTTAATCTGTTAACGTGATAAATTAATGTTTTTGAATATTAAACAAAACTTGCATTCATAGAATTAATTATAACTTGATCATAAGATCCTATTTTTTTCCTTTGATTTTTGCAAAACACCTCATATTTTATTCATTGTACAAAAGTATTTAATAAGCACCACGTTGGTACAGAAAACCACACAGCCTATAGTTCATCCTTTAAAACCAGAACAGCCAAGTGAAAAGTCAGTAGAGATTCTTATTTTTACTTGAAATAAAAAATAAAAAACAAAACAAAAAAACTAAGGTACACATTAGGAACTGAACCACTATAGTTTTTCTTTCTAGAGATGTGACATCCATGTTTTCTAGTCAGTAATGTTCTATCAAACACTGTACTAAACCAGTGTACTAAATCCAAGCAGACAGATGGCCAGTAAAGCTGTTTGCTATCTCCTACTGAGCTAGACCAGTGGAACACTGTCTTGGTAGGATTATTTTGACAGCAAGAAGGAAGTGCAGAGCCCCAACCCCAACAGAAAACCTAAGGAGCTGATTTACAAAGAAAGGGTTTTAAGCAAACCTGCACAAATACTAACATGCTCTAAGAAGAGGAAACCTTTTAGACCATTTCCAGCATACATTCATTGGTGCCCAGTAAAATAGGAACACCAACATAGAAAGCATTTTTGCTTTCGTAACACTAATAGCCAAAAAGCACACAGCATATAATACTTTGATCTTGAAGTGGGTAATCATGGAAGTTCTAAGATTATATCCACTAGGTTAGCCTGAGTATTCATCTATAAAAATATTTTTCCAAAAACATGTAAACGAGCTTCCCTGGTGGCGCAGTGGTTAAGAATCCACCTGCCAATGCAGGAGACACGGGTTCAAGCCCTGGTCTGGGAAGATCCCAAATGCCGCGGAGCAACTAAGCCTGTGCGCCACACCTACTAAGCCTGTGCTCTAGAACCTGCGAGCCACAACTACTGAGCCCGTGCACCACAACTACTGAGCCTGTGTGCTGCAACTACTGAAGCCTGCGCGCCTAGAGCCTGTGCTCCGCAACAAGAGAAGCCACCGCAGTGAGAAGCACGTGCACCGCAACGAAGAGTAGCCCCCGCTTGCTGCAACTAGAGAAAGCCCGTGCACAGCAATGAAGACCCAACACAGCCAAAAATAAATAAATAAATAAATTTATTTTTTAAAAAACCACGTAAACGAGAGTTATAGAAACAATGGAACTACATCAGGAGCAGCAGAAAGTGACACAAGGACTGTACATGTAAGACTAAGAATTGATTTTCACATGTACCTTTTAGGTAAAGGAAATCTCTCTAAGTTGATTCCTACAGCCAAGATGAACTGTGATAGTAGGATTTTCAAAAATCTTGAGATGGTCAGCTAGCTTGAGTTAAACCCTAGATAAATACTCCCAGTCAAAAACCCCATTGAGACTGCAGGACTGAAACTCTGACCCATATAAAAAGCTGTGAGTGCACAAAAAGTCTCATGGGACATGCAAGGCCTGCTGGGCCAAGACAGTTGATGATGGTGGGTTCTTCCAACATGGACACACCAACATGTATGCTGGGGAAGTGTCCCCCAGGTGGAATGCTGGACTTGAGCTTAATGCAGGAGCCATACTCAGAAGCTCCTGAGAGACGTGTCTACTCGGGGAGGAGTACTAGGGTTACTGAAGACAAGAATGTGTCCCAGGAAAGTCAGCTAATTTTCTCCTGACCCATCAATAGTTAACATTAACGAAGAGTTGCAGAACAGAGTCAGTCTTTCCAAGATGTATTCTTCTGACATCATTAGCCAAAGCCTCTCCCAGTCTATTGGGCTGGTGATGTCTAGAAAGATCCCATTACCTGGAGGTGGGACCTAGGGCCACAGATTGTTCTGGGAAGCTGGCATAGAAGATGATTTGCACAATGAAGTCACCACTAAACCGCTGCTTAAGTCCAGTCCCCAGCCTTCTTTTTCTGCTCAATAGTCCAGAAACATTTCTTTAAAAGCCAGAAGATCCGTAAACGTGAGCAGGATGTCGAAAATATCACCTGCCACTTCATCTATGGTGCTGTAAAGTTGTAATGAAAGCCGCCATGTTAAATCCAGGAATTTGCTCCAACAGCTGTTCTTCTATATACTTTTCTACCACAGAAATAGATTCTATAAAAATAGGTGTGTAGGTGAGCTTATTCTCTTGTGTCTTCAAACTCCTGGTAGTACCTGTCCATGAAATTCCTCTGTAATAACTGGAACTCATCATCCATGATAATGGCCTCTAAATATCCAACCACAGCATCAAATTCTGCATCAGAGGTGGAAAAGATGGACAGCGCGAAGCTCTCTTCCTCTAGGGCATGCATCACCGTGGCCGCATCCACCACGCATAAGGGAGTGGGCCCGCTGGCGGGCTACCTCGCTAACGCCCGCCCATGGCCCAGGCGCAGCCTCTGCTCTGCTCTGCAGAGCCCCAACCGGCATCCAGAAGGCCTCGCTGCAGCTGCCGAGGCTGTGGCTTACGGCCCAGCCCAGTAGGGCCTGCACACGACGCCCTGGCCTCAGGCTCCCCAGCTGCAGCCAGCCGGGCCTCTAAGCCCTACCGGGCCTCACTAAGCTTGAAGCTCCTAAATTTTTAAAATAACACTTTTCATATGATCTTAAATTTTGTTTAATAATAGGTCAGTTAGCATTTTTTATATCTGTGTTCATAAGTGAGATTGGCCTTTAATTTTCCTATATTGATCCTGTCAGATTTGGGGGTTAGGGTCATATTAATTCCATGAAATGAGTTGAGGAGGATAGCTTTGGTTTTCTGGGAGTAGAAACTTCTAAACTTCTAGAATAGTTTGTGTATGAATGAAATTTTATTTTCTGTGAATGTTCACTATAATTCACAGCTAAAGTTATCTGGATTTGAAGTTTTCTTTGCGGGAAGATTTTAAATTACTGATTCAATAAAATATCTAGGAATAAACCTACATAAGGAGGTAAAAGGCCTGTACTTGGAAAACTATAAGATACTGATGAAAAAAATTGAAGATGACACAAACAGGTGGAAAGACAGCTGTGTTCATGGATTGGAAGAATTAATATTGTTAAAATGACCATACTACCCAAGGCAATCTATAGATTCAATGCAATCTCTATCAAAATATCAAGGGCATTTTTCACAGAACTAGAACAAATAATTTTAAAATTTGTATGGAAATGCAAAAGACCCCGAGCAGCCAAAACAATCTTGAGAAAGAAGAATAGAGATGGAGGAATCATGCTCCCTGACTTCAGACAATACTACAAAGCTACAGTAATCAAACAGTATGGTACTGGCACAAAAACAGACACATAGATCAGTGGAGCAGAATAGAGAGCCTAGAAATAAACCCATGTACTTATGGTCAGACAATCTATGACACAGGATGCCAGAATATACAATGGAGAAAAGACAGACTCTTCAATAAGTGGTGCTGGGGAAACTGGACATCTACATGTAAAACAATGAAATTAGAATATTCTCTAATACGATATACAAAAATAAACTCAAAATGGATTAAAGACCTAAATGTTAGGCCAGAAACCATAAAACTCCTAGGAGAAAACATAGGCTGAACACTCTTTGACATAAATCATAGCAATATTTTTTTGGATCAGTCTCCTAAAGCAAAGGCAATAAAAGCAAAAATAAACCATTGGAACCTAGTTAAACTGAAAAGCTTTTGCATAGCAAAGGAAACCATCGATAAAACAGAAAGACAGCCTACTGAATGGGAGAAAATATTTGCAAATGATACGACTGATAAGGTGTTGATATCCAAAATATATAAACAGTTCATACAACTCAACATCCAAAAAACAAACAACTTGATTAAAAAATGGGCAGAAGACCTGAATAGACATTTTTCCAAACAGGATATGCAGATGGCCAACCTGCGCATGAAAAGATGCTCAACATCATTAATCATCAGAGAAATGCAAATCAAAACCACAATGAGATATCACCTCACACCTGTCAGAATGGCTATCATCAAAAACAGCACAAATAACAATGTTGGTGAGGATATGGAGAAAAGGGAACCCTCCTACACTGTTGTTGGGGGTGCAAATTAGTGCAGCCACTGTGTAAAACAGTATGGAGTTTTCTCAAAAAACTAAAAATAGAACTACCATATGACTTGGCAATTCCACTCCTGTGTATATATCCATAAAAAACAAAAACACTAAATCAAAAAGATATATGCACCTCAACGTTCATAACAGCATTATTTACAATTGTCAAGATATGGTAGCAACCTAAATGTCCATCAACAGAAGAATGGATAAAGAAGATGTGAGATGTGTACATATTTACATATACATGTATATGTACACATATACACACAGTGAAATACCACTCAGTCATAAAAAAGGAATTAAATTTTGCCATTTGTAATAACATGGATGGACTTGGAGGATATTATGCTAAGTGAAATGTCAGACAGAGAAAGACAAATACTGTATGATATCTCTGATATGTGGAATCTAAAAAAATAAAACAAGCTAGTGAATATAACAAAAAAGAAACACACAGATATAGAGAATAAACTAGTGGTTACCAGTGGGAAGAGGGAAAGGGGGGGAGGGGCAATATAGGAGTAGGGGGTTAAGAGGTACAAAGTATTATGCATAAAATAAATAAGCTACAAGGATATATTGTACAATGCAAGGAATATAGTCAATATTTTGTAGTAACTATAAATGGAATATAACCTTTAAAAATTGTGAATTGTGTAACTTATGTAATATTGTACATCAACTATACTTCAATTTAAAAAAATAAATAGATAAATACTGATTCAATCTCTTTAATATTTATGAGACTATTCAGATTTTCCATTTCTTCATGAGCCACCTTGGATAAATTATTATTTCTAGGGATTTTTCCGTTTCACTTGAACTTTTTACATTTATTGGCATTGTTGTTCTTAATTCCCAGACTGGGGCACGAACCCGTGTCCCCTGCATCGGCAGGCGGACTCTCAACCACTGCGCCACCAGGGAAGCCCCTTAGTATCTTCTAAATGTGTATTGATCTCTAGTAATATCCCCTTCTTCATTCTTACTATTATTTATTTATTCTCCTTTTTTCTTTATTTTCTTTTTTCTTCATAATAAAGAGTATTTCAATTTCCTTATTTTTTTGAAAAATAAATTTTAATATAAAAAATTTTTATTGTATATTTGGTTTTTATTTCATTAATTTCTTCTCTTATGTTTATTATTTCATTCTTCTACTTTGAATATAACTTCCTGAAATGCATCCTTGGCTCATATTTTCAACAATTCTTTTCAAATATGTACATTTAATGCTATAAATTTTCCTCTAAATACTACCTTAGGTATACTCAAAATTTTTTATACATAGTACTTTCGCTATCACTCAGTTGTTTTTCTTATGAATTTATAGAAGTTCTTTATATACTCTGGATACAGCCATTTACTAATTATATGTTTTGCAGATATTTTCTCTGACTCTGTATCTTGCCAGTTAATTCTTGTAATATTTTAATGAACAGGAAATTTTAATTTGAGAATAATTCAATTTATGTATTAATTTTATGATTTTTTTGGGTGTGTCTAGCTTAATAAAATCTTCTCTCTCCCAAAATTATGAAGATATTCTCCTATAGTATCTTATAAAACTTTATATTTTTGCCTTTTCTGGCAAAGATTTATTTAAAATATTATAATTGCTGAAGCTGTGTAAAAAAATTGGCAGTGAACTTGAAGAATCTTACACATGTTGATTCCTCCCTTTTGACCCAAACACTCACTTCTAGGAATCAATCCTAAGTAAATGACAACTCATTTAGGAACTAGTAACTTAGGAAATAATAACTCACTTCTAAAAAGCAATTTTAAGGATATTCATTATAGCATAATATAATAATAATTTTAGATGACTTAGATATACAGTAAAACAAAGTATATCTGTAATGAAATATTTGTAGCTGCTGAGAAATCATTATGGGATTCTGGGATTTCCACATAAACCTTAACTATTACTTTACTTCATAACAACAAAATATGTACATATTGTACTTTTAAAAATCTAATAAAATATTTTAGGATCACACTTTTAAATAGCTTTAAATCACATACACTAATGCTCACAAATGTAATTTTTTTATTGGGGTCAAATTCACATAACATGAAGATACCCATTTTAAAATGAACGATTCAGTGGCATTTAGTATATTCACAATGTTGTGCAACCACCACCTCTAAATAATTCTAAACATTATCCTCACCCCCAAAAGAAACCCTGTACTCACTAAGCATTCCATACTCCCCATTCCGCATTCCCCCCACCTCCCAAACACACACACTCTTTAGCCCCTGGCAACCACCAATCTGCATTGTTTCTATGGATTTACCTTAGTATATGGATATTTCCTATAAATGGAATCATACAATATATGACGTTTGGGGTTTGGCTTTTCACTTAGCATGATGTCTTTAAGGTTCATCTATGTTGCAGATTCCTTTTTATGGGTGAACAATATTCCACTGTAGCTCACAAATGTTACTTTATTTTATTTTATTTATTTATTTATGTTGGCTGTGCCAGGTCTCAGTTGTGGCATGGGGGATCTTTAGTTGCGGCATGCGGATTTCTTAGTCGTGGCATGCGTGCAGGGTCTAGTTCCCTGACCAGGGATAGAACCTAGGCCCCTACACTGGGAGCGTGGAGTCTTATCTACTGGACCACCAGGGAAGTCCCACAAATGTAATTTAATTTTTTAATATATTTATTTATTCATTTTTGGCTGCATTGGGTCTTTGTTGCTGCACACAGGCTTTCTCCAGTTGTGGTGAGCGGGGGCTACTCTTCATGGCAGTGCGTGGGCTTCTCATTGTGGTGTCTTCTCTTCTTGTGGAGCACGGGCTCTAGGCACACAGGCTTCAGTAGTTGTGGCACATGGGTTCAGTAGTTGTGGCTCACAGGCTCTAGAGCGCAGGCTCAGTAGTTGTGGCGCATGGGCTTAGTTGCTCCATGGCATGTGGGATCTTCCCGGACCAGGGCTGGAAACCCTTGTCCCCTGGATTGGCAGGCAGATTCTTAACCACTGCGCCACTAGGGTAGTCCTCACAAATGTAAGTTTAACATTAAAAAAAAACAAAAAGCAAAACAGCATACCAAACTCCATATACATGATGCCAATTTTGTATTTTAACATGTATAAGCATAGGAAAAATGGGAAGGAAATGCACTTAAATATTAACAGTGGTTACCTCTACTTAGTGGGATTATAAGTAACTTTAATTTTAGTTGTACTTTTCTGTATTTTCTTATTTTTGCAATATGAAAACCAAGTCATTTAAAAATATAAACATGAGGGAACACTTCCCAACTCGTTCTATGAGGTCAGTATTACCCTGGTATCAAAACCAGAAAACTATAGATCAATATATTTAATGAATATAGATATAAAAATCCTCAACAAATACTAGAAAACCAAATCCAATAACATATAAAAAGTTTTATAAACCATGACCAAATGTGGTTATTTCAGGAGCACAGGTTGGTTTAACATCTGAAAATCAATTAATGTATATATTATAGCAATAGAATAAAGGACAGGGCTTCCCTGGTGGCACAGTGGTTAAGAATCCGCCTGCCAATGCAGGGGACACGGGTTCAAGCCCTGGTCCGGGAAGATCCCACATGCCGCGGAGTGGCTGGGCCCGTGAGCCATGGCCGCTGAGCCTGCGCGTCCGGAGCCTGTGTTCCGCAACGGGAGAGGCCACAAGAGTGAGAGGCCCGGGTACCACAAAAAAAAAAATAAAAAAAAAATACTAAAAAAAGGACAAAAACCACATGATAATCTCAACAACTTCTGACAAAATTCAAGAGCTCTTTATGCTAAAAACACTCAACAAACTAGGAATAGACAGGAACTTCCTCAGCCTGATAAAGAACATCTACAAAAAACCCTAATATCCTATTTAATGAGGAGATGCTGAATGCTTTCCCCTGAAGATCAGAAATAAGACAAGAATGTCCACTCTCATCACTTCTATTCAACACTGTAATGGAATTTCTAATCAGAGCAATTAGGCAAGAAAAAGAAATAAAAGGTCACTGGACCAGAAAGAAGTGAAACCATCTTTATGCACAGATGACACAATCTTGTATATAGAAAATCCTAAGGAATCTACTAAACATCTATTAGAACTAATAAATAAGGTCAGCAAGTTTTCAGGATATAAGATTAATAACAGGGACTTCCCTGGTGGTCCAGTGGGTAAGACTCCGTGCTCCCAATGCAGGGGCCCAGGTTCAATTCCTGGTCGGGGAACTAGATCTTGCATGTATGATGCAACTAAGAAGTCTGCAGGCCACAACGAAGACCTGGCACAGCCTAAATAAATAAATATTTGGAAACTATTATCTTAAAAAAAAGATCAATATAAAAAGCCCATTGTATTTCTCTATACTAGCAACATAATCCAAAAATGAATTAAGAAAACAATTCACAAAGAATAAAATACTTAGTAATAAATTTAACCAAGGAAGTGTAAGATATATACTGAAAACTGCAAAGCATTTTTTAAAGAAATTAAAGATCTAAATAAGTGGAAACACATCCCATGTCCATGGATCAGAAGACTTAATGTTGTTGAGATGGCAATCTATAGACTGAATGCAATCCCCATCAAATTCCAATGGGCGTCTTTGCAGAAACTGACAAGCTGATTCTAAAATTCATGTGGTAATGCAATGGAGCAAGAACAACCAAAACAAGCTGGGGGAACAAAAAAGGAGGACTAACACGTCCTGCTTTCAAAACTTATTACAAAGCTACAGTAATCAAGACTGTGTGATACTGGCATAAGGATAAGACATATAGATCAACAGAATAGAACTGAAAATTCAGAAATAAACTCTTACATTTAAGGTCAACTGATTTTTTTTTTGGCCACACCACACAGCTTGCAGGACCTTAGTTCCCCCACCAGGGATTGAACCTGGGTCCTCAGCAGCAAAAGCACAGAGTCCTAACCACAGGACCACCAGGGAATTCCCTAAGGTCAACTGATTTTTGACAAGGGTATCAAGACAGTTCAACAGGGGAAGAACAGTCTTCAACAAATAGTGCTGGCACAACTGAATACTCACATGCAGAATGAAGTTGGATCCCTACCTCACACCATATAGAAAAATTAACTCAAAACAGATCAAAGACCTAAATGTAACAGGTAAAACTCTTAAAAAGAAAACATAAGAATAAATATTTATTACTTGGACTAGGCAATGGCTTCTTAGCTATGAAATCAAAAGCACAAGCAACCAAAGAAGAAAGAGATAAACTGGACTTCATCAAAATAAAAAAATTTGTGCTGCAGAGAGCATAATCAAGAAAGTAAAAAGAACAACCCAAATAATGGTAGAAAATGTTTACAAATCATGTATCTGACAAGAGACTTGTATCTAGAATATATAAAGGACTCTTACAACTCAATAATAGAAAGACAAATAGTTTAAAAAAATGGGCAAAGGATGTGAATATACATTTCTTCAAAGAACACAGAGTGCAAATGGCCAATAAGCACATGAAAAAAAATTCGACATCATTAGCCATTAGGGAAAAGCAAATCAAACCATAATGAGATCCTCTGTCACATTACTTGGGTGACTCTAATCAAAAGGACATATGGAGTGAGAGTTTGGGGTTAGTAGATGCAAACTATTATATATAGAATGGACAAATAACAAGTCTTATTGTATAGCACAGGGAACTATATTCAATATCCTGTGACAAACCATGATGGAAAAGACTATAAAAAATAATGTATTTATATATATGTATAACTGAATCACTTTGCTGTACTGCAGAAATTAACACAACACTGTAAATCGACTATACCTCAATTAAAAGAAAAGGACAGATAATAATAAATGTTGGCAAGGATGTGGAGAAATTGGAACCCTCACGCACTGCTGATGTGAACGTAAAACAGTGCAGCTGCTTTGGAAAAACAATATGACAGGTCCTCAAAACATTATACATAGAGTTACCATATAACCTAGCAATTCTACTCCTAGCAATATACTCAAGGAAATGAAAATATATGCCCATACAAAAACTTGTATATGAATTCCATAGCAGCATTATTCATAATATCCGAAAAGTAGAAACAACCTAAATGGCCATGAACAGATGAATGGATAAACCAGATTAAATATATCCATACAATGGAATATTATCCAGCCATAAAAAGGAATGAAATTTTAATATATGCTACAACACGGGTGAACATTGAAAACATTATGTAAGTGAAAGAAGCCACATACTGTGTGAGTCCATTTAAATGAAATATCCAGAATAGGCAAATCCATAAAGACAGAGAGTAGATTAGTGGTTATCTAGGTCTAGAAGTGGGACGTGAGGGGAAAAGTAAAATGACTCCTAATGGGCATGGTTTTCTGAGGAGGAGGGTGATGAAGTGTTCTGAAATTGATTGTGGTGATCGTTGCACAATTCTGAATACCCTAAAAACCACTGAATTGTATACTCTAAATAGGTGAATTGTATGGTGTGTGAATTAGATCTCAAGCAAGCTGTTTATTTTTTAAAACTTCAATGGATCTGGGACTTCCCCGGTGGTGAGTGGTTAAGAATCTGCTTGCCAATGCAGGGGACACGGGTTCGATCCCCAGTCTGGGAAGATCCCACATGCTGCTGAGCAACTAAGCCTGTGTGCCGCAACTACTAAGCCTGAGTGCCACAACTACTGAAGCCTGCGCACCTAGAGCCCGTGCTCCACAACAAGAGAAGCCACCGCAATAAGAAGCCCACGCACCATGACGAAGAATAGCCCCCGCACACCACAACTTAGAGAAAGCCCTTGCACAGCCAAGAAGACCAAATGCAGCCATAAATAAATAAAAATTAGAAAAAAAAAAACCCACAAAACTGCAATGGATCTGACAGTCAGGAGGACTCTGGTGACACCCAGCCAAAGCCATTTCAGTGTCATGTCGGGGTGCTGGAAAGTGACAGGCTGGGGAGTAACGTGAGCGAGGAAGAAAGGAAAATACTTGCAGAAGACTCGGGAGGCTCATCTGTCGACGAGCAGGAGTGAGGCCTGATGCAGGGGAGGGCTTAGGGGTTTGCAGGCCTCCATGAGACACATTATATTCCTAAGCCTGAGATCCAGTTCCTCAGAGAAGATGGTGATGATGACTCTGTGGGCCTTTCCAGCCTCTATCCTGATGCTGGCTGGACTGGCCAGGCCAGGCCAGTCCTCTCTTCTCTATACCACTAAAACTTAGCAACCTGGAAAGGCTTACCACACACCCTGCCTCATCTTGGAGCCCTTCCCTGGAGGTGCTAGCTCCCACTGACCTCTTGCTTCTCAGCATGCTCTCACACTACACACAGGATGTCCTCACCATACTATATCTTACAGTTTACTGAAACAGCCTCCAAGTATGGGGAGGATGCAGGAACACACACACTGCTTCCCTAGCCTGTGAGGACAAGGGGACCCAGGCATGGTTCCAGCTTATATATCCCTGACTCTTAACTCCCACCTGCTCAAGCAGGGCTTCTGCAGCCCCCTGCTTGGTGCCCCAAGGATTTCTGGGAGCTCCAGGGAATGCTCTGGAATAGTCCAGGAAGGTCCCATGCAGGGTCTGCTGTCTCTTCCCTATGCTGTTCTTCTGGTCACTGTCTCCCAGTAAGGATGTACCTCTTGTTGGTGTTGGTTATGCTTTGTCAGAGGGGTCCCTGAGCAGCATAGCTTGGATGTCACTACTTCACTAAAGCAGTGAGAAAGCCCAGTTTTTAAGGACTACCTTTGCTCTTGTGCTTTCTATGGAGTCAGACATTTGGCCATATGAAGCTTAGCTCAGGGTATGTCCTAGTGGAGGAACTACATGGCATGCAGCCTCAATCAGCCTTAATGCTACAGCTTATAACCTCGAAGTCAGTATGTTCTCTACATAGGCCATGGGATTCCCTAACGATGACCAGGTATCCCTGATTCACTGATGCTAACCTGGGGACCTGATTTGAGGAACAGGATATTGCTTGTAACCCAGAATCGTGAATCTGCTAAACTCATTCATAAAGATTTCTCTTATGACCATTGCCCCTCGCCTGGGCTTCTACAGGTTGACCTCCCTTTGAGGAGATGGTCATTGAATCTGGGTTTCTAGGGAAACCATGTTTTCCTTGGTGACTACATGTGCCATCCATTCCACCTGGACCAGAGCCAGCAAGTAAGATACACTTGGGCCCTAATGTTTTCAGAAGAGCACCAAGTCCCATGGGGCTGGGCTTAAGATGGGAGAGGGCCTTCTGCATACCCTGTCCCCCTCTTGAAGAACAAAGATGCTTATTAATTAGCATATGAAAGAAAGGCTCTGATAAAGCCTACAGTAAATGGTATTTAAGTCTTCTGAATGCAGTGCTTCCCAAACATATTTTTCCATGGGACCCTTTTTTTGTCCACCCACCCACTATCATCCAGGGGCACATCACCCTAACCGTAAAGTCCAGAACTTATGACTGGCATTTGGGGCCCACCCTACAGATTTCACTGGTCAACCTCTCTCCTCTCCTGCCACCAGTCCTCTCCACATCTTGCATGTTCTCCTCCAAGACATAGCCCACAGCTGTCTCCACCTGCTGGAGCCACCTATGCCCTTAAACACCCAAAGACCCCTTTTCCCACCTCATACCCACTGTTGGCTACTGCTTCCAACCTTGAGTATCCTTGAGTACCCCTGGATGCCTGTCCTCTCTCCCTCCTCCTTTCCAGGTCATTCCTTGCTGCGTCCTGAGTTGCCCTTGTGAGGTTATGGGCATGGGATACCACACCTGACAACAAACCAAGGGGGCAGGACTGGGTCTAGAAGAGTTCTCAGAACCTGAGCCCCCTCACTCAACTTCCTACCCCACAGGGACTCTGCCTCAGGCAGCAGAAGAGCAGAGGGCAGGATCGGAGGTGAGATGGGGGTGGGGTGACAACCCAGTACCAGCTTCTCCCCTGGGCAGGGACCAGATGCTGTCCCCATGCCTGAATTTGACACTTGGTGAATGAACGATCAACGATGGTTCTTAGAGGGAAACCCCTACCCCCATTTCGGACACATTTCCCACGTGGGAACTGGCCAACTTCCCCAAACTCAAGACACATCCTGGCTGGAGCTGGCTATGGGCCGGGCACCTCCGGGGTTAGCGGGTCAGGGCGGGGTGTCCTGGAGAGCCGCGGATGGGCCTCACACCCAGCCTGGGCCAGGACACCCAGTCCTTGGCGGAGGCCCAAACCAGCTCTGTTTACAGAATCTGTCAGCTCTGTTTCCCCCTCCCCCTCCCACCACTTCCCCTAGAGTCCAGGGGGCTGGGAGATGGCAGGCGGGGCCTGAGGGAGCCTAGGAGGCAGCCAAGTCCCAGGCCGGCCTCTCAGTACTCCTCCCCTTCTTGGCTCCTAGGGTCTATCCGCCCCGTTCTCCAGTCTTCTGGTTTCCCCTTTAAAGCATTGAGTGGGAATGCGCATTTTAAAAGAGAAATCTGTAGAAGACAATGCTTACTCCCAAGGCAAGTTTAGCTACTGGTGGAAAGAAAGGAACAGTGCCTGTAGGCACAGGGAGACTTTTCTAGGCAAGGGGCTTCCTGGATACCTCCAGACAGCCTGGAAGGAGGTTCCCTCCTTCCTCAGGACCCCAAACCTATGGGACCCTGGGAGTTTTTCCAGAACTGCCGGAGGGACTTGGTGCAAATTAGCTGTAGCCGGGCGGGTAGGCCGGGGGCTTTCGAGGGGCAGACACGTCTTGAGATAAGGCCAACGGCCGGCCAGGCCGCAGTGACTCAGCTGCGGCGGCTGCAAGGAAGCTCTGCGGGCCCTGAGGAACGGGACACAGGAGGCGGGGCCCAACCCGGGACGCCCCGCCCAGCCCCAGGGCTCCGGGAAGTTCCGGCCCACCACCCCCAGCTTCCCAGAGGCGCCCGGATTTCCCACGGGTTTCCCCATCTGCTGCAAATAGTAACAAAGGCTGGCACTTTCAGAGCGCTCACTAAGTGTTAGGCACTTTGCTGGCATCGTGTCTTGTTACCTCCATCAGGGCTCTGAAGCAGGCGCCACTATTACCTCCATTAAGAGACATGGAATCTGAGGTTAAGAGATGCCCAGCGACTTGCTCAAGGTCACACAGCTACTGAATGGTAAGGGCTACAGTTTCCAAACCCCCAGACACCTCTTGCCCCTTCCCAGCTCCCATGTCTCCTATGTCTTGCCCCTCCAGGTGCTAGCAGGTCCCCTGGGGGGTGCCTCCCTAGGCAAAACCAGAAACCTGGACATCCCCTGGCCTGGGGCTAACTCAGTTGAAATATTTATCATTTTGAGGCAATTGCAGTGGTCTTGATTACGTGTCTGCTGAACTCCCAGCCTGGTTTCAGGTGGCGGCAAAGTTTCCCAGCCCTAAGTTTCCCTTTGACCTCCACTTTGAGGGGAAACTCCTAGGAACAGGGCTATCCCCGGGGAACACTGCCGTGACAGCACCCAGCTCTGTCCTCTGGAGAGACACAGTCTCCAGAAAGCCCCTGCCTTGCTCACAGATTAGCTCCCCAAACCTGGGACCTTGCCAAGTGAGAAGCTGCTGGCTGACCCCTGCCTGTGTGGGGTCAGGGCCAGGACTGTGCCACAGAAAGCCAAGTCTGAGCCCCAGAAGGGGTGGAGGAACAAAGAGCACCCTGGGGCTGCCCTGGAAGGTAGTGAGCTCCCCGTTATCTAGGGTGGGGGAGCACCTGTGGAAGAAATGATTCAAAAAGAGGGTGGGATGAGATGACCTTTAAACCCCCGAATTTCTCTATTCTATGAGTCAGGCAGTGTCCAAGTGAATGGCTTGTTCTGACAGCTGCTTAAATGGAAACTTTCCCAGACTCTCCCACTTCCTTCCCCTTTGACCTCTTTCTGCTGCGCTCCATGATCTTCCTTCTGGAGACTCCGAGAATATTGGAAAGAAGATGACGCCCATGCATCCCTGCCTCAGTTTGCCACTCTGTCCCAGTGGCCATTGTGTGGGCTCTGGGAGGCTCTGATTCATGGGAGAAAGGAAGGAGGAAAGGAAGGAAGGAAGGATGGAAAGAAGGATGTATTTTTAAATGAATGACTGCCTCTGGTTGAGCTGGTTTGACCTGGGCCCTAGTCCCAGCTCCAACCTCTTCTCCCAGATATGTGACCTTGAACAGTGTCACTTTACCTCCCAGGTCCTCTGCAAAATGAGTGTATTTTAACATCAACTAACCTTCCTGTGAGGGTAGTTGGTAGCAACAATGAGCGACCACCGTGGGTAAAGTCTTCCCAAGCACAATTGTGTGATGGCGCTCAGCGGGCAGCCCAGCTCTACAGGCAAACGTCATTCTTCGTGATTCTGTTTGAGAAGGTAAGTCCGCAAGGACAGGCAAGTTTTGGTGGGAGAGAAGGGAGAGAGAAGGGGGCCTGAGCAAGGGCTGCAGGGGATGGGTATCCTCTAGTGGGAAGAGCTGTCCTAAAGATACTACTGTGTATCACCTCTGTGTGCCATGCTTGGTGCTAGGGGCTTCACACACATTGTCACATTTAGTTCTATCTATATGGTAGGTACTAGTATTATCTCATTTTACAGATAGCAGTATCAAGGCTTAGAGAGGTTAAGACACTTGCCAGTAGAGAAGCCAGAATTCACAGCCAGGCTGGCTGACTTTGGAGCCCTGTCCTACCCAAGTCCTGACTTGGGTCTCTTGCCCCTTCCCCACAGTTGTCTTGGAGGCTGGTACCCAGTGGCCTGTCTGATTGTGCCTAGTCCTCCAAGATCCCTCCCCTTGCCTGGCACCCTCCTCTGCCAGCTGTCCTGTCCAGTCAGAGTAGCTTTGGCCAATGATGCCAGAGACAGTCTGGCATCATGGCTGTGTTGGACCTTGTACAGAGAGACAAGCGTTGATAGGGGCTAGGATCAAAGCCCCAAATTACAGGAGATAAATAAGATGTGAGGGATGGGTCCTGGCTGGTGCTGAATCTTGCATAGCAAAGGAAGAAAGGAAGACTGGGAGGCAGGCAGCCACCTCCGCCTACCCTGCACCCAGAACTAAGAAGTGACCTTGGGCACCTGAAACCAGCTCTGGTTCCATAAGGGTTGAGGAAGGTTTTAGACAGTTATTTAGGAAAGCTGTAAGACTTGAGGCTGCCCTAACTATAAGATGATATTGGAGGACCCCAAGATCTTCCCCAAACACTCCTGCACACATATACACACACTCTCCTGTCAGAGTCAAGTCTGGCCTGGGGCATCCCCTGGTCAAAGTGCTGCACTGCAGTCCTCCTGGCCATCCTGGAAAATCTCTGTCCAGTGGCAAAGAGCCCCCAAAGGGGGCCCCCTTCCCCTTTAGTAGAAGAGTCCCCTCCTTGCCCTCTCACCTCCACTCCCAGTCAACTCTTCATCTTTTCTTGGAAACAAATCGCTCCCAACTTCAAAGCATCATAATTCCCCCCAAAGAGCAACCTCAAGAATGTCAAGAGGAAATTATTGAATTATCCTGGTTGGCAGAAAAATCTAATTTATAGCAAAGCATTTCTCCTGAAATTTTAATAGATTTTTTTTTCTTCCAATGGATTTTAATGCTCATTTGTTTCCCGGGCTTGGAAATTTAGTTTGAAGCACTGACATAGCTTTTCAGTTCTTGATTTATTGCCAGCTCCCTGCTTTTGAGCCTGATAGTAAACCCAACATCCTATTTTCTCTTAAATGTGAGAGGACTGCTCTCTCTGTTCAGCCTGCTGGACCAGACATCTTATGGCACTGCCACTTCATTAAGGGTGTGAGGGGGTCTGGAGACCTGGCTGAACCTTCCCTGCCCTCCTTGACTGGCTCTCAGGGGCAAGTCCCCACCTTGAGGATTTTGCTAGCATGGAACCTCAATGCCATGTGTATGAGGATACCACTGGTGTCTGGGGACCAGTCGGGGCAATGGAATGGCTAACCTTCCTCTCTGCCCACTCCCTGCCTCCTAGCCTATCAAGGTGCCTGGCGCAAAATAAGGACTCAGCCAACAGGTGTCAGTTGAAATAGAGGGTGGCATGGCTGAGTGTCAGAGTCCTGCTTGGGCCAATGACAGCTTAGGCTCCCATTAGCAAAGGAATGTTGTGTTGACATCTTTGCCCAGGCTGCAGTCCATTAGATTGGAATCATCTGGGCATAGCACAGGGTGCTGGCAAGGGTGCTGCCTAGAGGTCTCAATTTATGGGGGCATGGTCAGCACTGGGGAAAGGGGCTAGAAGGCCCAACGGCATCAGAAAAATGCATCCTCCCCAAAAGATGAGAAACTCACTGTGCCCCCAATCACCTTTCAAGAGTATCTGACTACATGGGGCTTCCCTGGTGGCGCAGTGGTTGAGAGTCCGCCTGCCGATGCAGGGGACCCGGGTTCGTGCCCCGGTCTGGGAAGATCCCACATGCCCAGAGCGGCTGGGCCCGTGAGCCATGGCCGCCGGGTCTGCGTGTCCGGAGCCTGTGCTCCGCAACGGGAGAGGCCACAACAGTGAGAGGCCCGCATACCGCAAAAAAAAAAAAAAGAGTATCTGACTACAGCAATGCTTAACCAGAACTCGCTAATAAGGAGAGCGGGCTTTTGGAATGAATGACTGGCAGAGAAGGGAGATATTTAGGAACAAAGCCAACTTCTTTTGAGCCCTTGGAATGATAATATCGATTTTACAGATGCAGAAACTGAGGCTCTCAGAGAGGGGCAGAAGCTCATGAAGCTCTGGCAAGTAGCCAAAGTGACACTGAAGCCCAGATGTTTGACTCCCTGAGGGTTCATCTAACAGCGTGGGAGGCTGTACCAGGGTTAGTAGCCTGACACTACAGGACCTAGCAAAGATCAGGATCCTTTGGGAGGGCAGGGGTTCCTCAGGCCCCTATGGAGGCTGCCCCCCATCCAGTTTTAGAGCAAGCTGACAGGCCCATGAGGACTCCATCCTAGGTCATGGTTGTTCTCTGGAGGTTACTTCTAGCAGTCCTCCTATCTCTGACCCCATCTTTCCAAATATCCAGAGACCCTAGAGACTTCAGCCTCTTTCCTCCCAGAGATTGCTGTGGTGGCAAGTGGGAGAATCACCTGGCCAGAGAAGGGTGGTGAACAAGGGGCAAGAAGAAGAGGGTCTGCACCTTTCTACTCACTCCTCTCGGTAATGTGCCCTTCTCCATCTCTCCCTGACTGCCTGACCTTCTGTCCTCAGGGAATTTGGGTTTCCTTTCCCAGGGCATTGCCAGGAACAGAGAGACAAATGGCATGGCCCCTGAAAAGCTCTGAGGGGTTCCCTAGGCATGGAGGGCACACCCTGGCCAGGGTCTGGACATGGAAGTAGGGGGAGCACTAGTGCCCCCAGGAGAGCCACAGGACACAGTCTCATGGGCAGAAGGGGCCTGGCATGGGGGTTACGTTGTTTACCACACAGAGCAGGATGGCAAGCAGGGATGGGCACTTCTGTCCCATGCCCAGAACCTGAGGCAGAAGGGTGGTGGGAAGGGAGGGGGCAGTCCTGACTTCGCTAGCTCACCTACTGGCTCACCCTTGAGAGACCAGGGCTCTTGGCAGTGGCTGAGAATGGAGATGAAGGTGACAGTAGGATTTAGGGCAGCCCTTGGAGCCGTCAGAGGTGGCTGCTGGGAGAGCACACTGGCTGAGTCCCCCCTGATGGCCCGCCCCTCTAGCCATCAGCCCCGCTCTTGGCACCTCTCACGGGTCCTGGGCCGGCCTCACTGCAGAACACTTCTGTACACGGCCAGGCCCAGCCCCTGCCTGAAGTGGACCCTGGACACTTAGTGAGGCCCCTCCTACCCTGTCCAGCCCTCTGGAGCAAATCTAGGAGCCCAGCCAGGAGTGGGTGGTTTGAGGGAGCTCACAGGATTGTGGGGAGGAAGATTGGGGGCAGGCGTTTCTGTGTGGCTTCAGGGCAGAACCAGGCCTGAGGCTGAGCATCCTGGAGACCCTGCTCCCATGGGGAGGCGTCCTCACCACTCAAGCTGCAAAAGCACAGAACAGGAGGCATCATGGGGAAAGAACACCCTGCCAAAGGGCTCCTCCCCTAGAGGCCTGCCTCTCAAGGCTACACCACACAAGCTTCTGCTCAGGAGAGGGGGAGCTACCACCCGGGTGAATCTACTCTGTTCCTCCAGATTTAATGGCTCCCAAAATGTCATCTCTGCTGGGACAACTCCCTGGCTCTCTCCCAGCCAGGTGGAGCCCCGGTCACCTCTTCCCTCCCCAGTGCTCATCCCTTTACCCTTTGGCAGGCCTTAACACCAGACATGGCTGTGAGCCAGGCCCAGGAGAGCTAAGCGGTAGGTGGGTGGACAGGAGAAGGAAACCTGAGTAGGCTGGTCATCTGATCCCAGCTCCTGGGAATGGGAAGCTCATGAGAGGCCAATACTGGGACCCTTCCCTGAGGGTGTCAGGGAGCAGGCTTCCAGGATGGGGGCCGCTGCAGCACTGATAGACACTTTCCAGAAGGGCACGATAGGGATCGGGGATAAGGAAGCCACTGATGGGACCCCAAACACATGGCAAGTCAGTCTTGGGTAGGTCTGGGGGCTTTGAGGGTCCCAACTGGTCAGCTGGGGGGCAGATCCAAGGGGGGTTCTGCCTATGGCTCCCTGGTCGCAGTTGTAGTTTGGTAAGATGAGGTGTAGGGCAGCCCAGCTCTGGAAGGAGCTGTGCCCGGTCAGGGCCTTGGCCCCAACCTTGAAAGCCCCCTGTGCCACAGCCCCTGCTGACCAGCTATTCCGATCAGACTGTGGGGCAGGGCCCTTTTCCGGCGGTTCTGAAGCTTTGAACTCTGATGAGTAATTTCTTGGAGTTTGTCTGGCATCAAGATCAGAGGTTTTGCCCTCCACCTTCTATTTCTGAAGGAATCATGAAGAAGAGCCCTTCTTGAGGGCCCTGGGGGATGCTTCTGATCTGAGAGAGGGCTCCAGAGGCAGGATGAGGGGCATGTACCGACCTGAAGTGCTTGGGGCAGGAGGCTCCTGTACCGGGTACTCCAGCCCACGCACCTTGGCATGGGCTCCCTGGGTCTGAGTCTGACAGGCACCACAGGTTGATATGCTTAATAGCGGTCATGCAAAAGGCACACCTGCCACCCAAGCCCTTGGCCGCTAGCCCATGCCTCAGTCCCACCACCTCTCAGCACCGAGCAGACTCACCAAGGGCAACCTGGAATGGCTGGAGCTCCAGTTGCAGCTGGAAGGTCAGGGTTAGACTCGAAGAACTTTCTGAATATAAGAGCTGTGATGTGTAACCAGCAAAGGTGAACTGACCACTCATTTCTCAGCAACCAGGTGCCAGACTTGTCCCTTCAACCTGTCCCACCACTGGTTAGAGCTCAGTAAATGGTATTACCATCCACCTATCCACCCAAGACCCCTGGGCAGCAAGCCCCTCAGCCCCATGTCCAATCTAGCCACAGGCCTTGGCATCTCTTCCTCCCAACACCTCAAGAATCTGTCCATAGCCCTCCACCTCCACTACCACCACCCAGGCCGAGCCACCACCACCTCTCCTCTGGATGCCTGCAGCAGCCTCTCACTGTCTGCCTGCTCCTACCCATGCCCCCTGCTGTCCATTCTTCACCCAACAGCCAGGGTGAGCATCTCAAAATGTAAGTCAAATGGATCTCTTTCCTACTGCAAACCCTCCAGGGCGCTATGATCCCCTTGGGTAAATGTCCTGCCCAATCTGACTCCAGCCCCATCTCCTGCTACCTTGACCACAGAACTCAGCTACAGTGGCCTCATTCTGTGTGCCTCTAGCTTGACTATGACCGTCCCATCTCTCTGGCCTCTGAACTGTCACTTACTCCTCTTTTAAGACTAGGAAGACTTTTCAATCTGCCAACCCCCTCCAAGGCTCTGAGAATCCCTGCTGAACCTGAATCTATCCCCCCAACACCTGTCACCTCTTGCTGTCATATTTCTTTATTCTTGAGTCTACCTACTTGAGAATGACAGTCACAATCTAGACAACACACATAGAACAAGACATGTGATATGACCACAAGTTAGAGAGGCAGAAATAAAGGGAGGTTGGTGGTAGAGGTGGGGAACAGACAGCCCCCTTCCTTTGCCCCCATCCCGCCCACTATCTCCTAGGGTCATGAGTAAGCTCTCAGAAGAGGACACTTACAGATTCAGGTGCCTACTCCCATTCAACTTTTTCTTTTTTTATTGTGGTAAAATATACATAACATAAAATTTACCACTTTAACTATTTTTAAGTGTATAGTTTAGTGGCATTAAGTAAATCCACATTGTTGTACAGCAATCATCACCATCCATCTCCAGGACTTTTTCATCATCCCCAAATGAAACTCTGTATCCATTAAACAACAATTCCCCATACCTTTCTCCCCCTAGCCCACAACCACCATTCTACTTTCTGTCTCTATGAGCTCTACTCTACATACCTCATACAAGTGGAATCGTACAGTTTTTGTCTTTTTGTGTCTGGTTTATTTCACCTAGCATAATGTCTTCAAAGTTCATGTATAGTGTAGTATATATGAGAATTTCTTCCTTTTTAAGGCTGAATAATATTCCATTTTATGTATACACCTCATTTTGTTTGTCCATTCATCCACTGATGTACATTTGAGTTATTACCACTATTTGCCTATTGTGAATTATGCTGCTATGAACACAAGTGTACAAACATCTGTTCAAGTCCTTACTTTCAGTTCTTTTAGGTATATACCCAGAACTAAAATCACTGGATCATATGGTAATTCTTTTTAATTTTTTGAAGAACTGCCATGTCATTTCCCACAGCAGCTGCATCATTTTACATTCTCACTGGCAATGCACAAGTGTTCCAATTTCTCCACATCCTTACCAACACATGTTATTTTCTGTTCAGTTTAGTTTTTTGTTTTTTAATAGTAGTCATCCAAATGGGTGTCAATTAGTATCTCATAGTGATTTTAATTTTGAATTTCCTAATAATTAGTGATGTTGAACACCTTTTCATGTGTTTATGGGCCATCTGCCTATCTTCTTTGGAGAAGTGTCTGTTCAAGTCCTTTGTCCAATGTTAAATTTGGTTGTTTGTTTTTTGCTGTTGAGTTGTGGGAGTTCTTTATATATTCTGGATTTTAACCCCTTATATGATTTGCAAATATTTCTCCCATTCCATGGGTTTCCTTTTCACTCTATTGGTATTGTCCTTCGATGCACAAAAGTTTTTAACTTTGATGAAGCCCAATTTATCTATTTTTCCTTTTGTCGCCTGTGCTTTTGGTGTCATTTGCAAGAAATCATTGCCAAATCCAAAGACATGACATGGAGATTTTCCCTTATGTTCTCTTTTAAGAGTTTTATAGTTTAGCTCTTATGTTTAGGTCTTTGATCCATTTTTGAGTTAATATTTGTATATGGTGTAAAGTAAAGATCCAACTTCATTCTTTTGCGTGTAGATATCCAGTTTTCCCAATACTGTTTGTTGAAAAGACTGTTCTTTCCTCGCTAAATTGTCTTGGCACCTTTGTCAAAAACCATTTGACTATATATGTGAGGATTTATTTCTTGTATTTCTTGTATTATATTTCTATTATATTTCATTTGTCTATATGTCTATATGTCCATCTCTATGCCAGTGCCACACTCTTTTGATTACTATAGCTTTGAAGTAAGTTTTGAAATCAGGTGATATGAGACCTCCAAGTTTGTTCTTTTTCAAGATCGTTTTGGCTATTCAGGGTCCCTTGAGATTCCATATGAACTTTAAGATGGATTTTTCTATATCTGAAAAAAACATTGTTGGGATTTTGATAGTGATTGTATTGACTCTTGTGAGTTTGTTTAAGGAGGACCTGGGCCAGCTAGGGTGTCCCAAGGTGACCAGGAACCAGCAGTGCAGTAAGGATGAATGGTGGTCTGAGCAGAAGGAGAAGGCACAGAGCTAGCACATTGAAGAGTGGGGGCAAGGGGCTACCCTTCTTTAAAATACTGAAAGCTTTGGCTCTTCCCAGGTCTCCATCAGAGACAGGTCTCCATGGCAGGAGTTTACCCATTTGTATAATGGGCATTGCATTCCTAAGCCACTGAAAAGGCTCCTCCAGAATCAGATGCCTCCTCCTTTTCCTCGTTTAGGTTTTTCAGCTCTTGAAGAACCTTATTGATTTATTAGGACCTGGTACTCCCCATCCTGGCTAGGGATATTAGCGCAAATTTTGATGTGGCTGAGATTCTGTCTCACTCCAACCCCTGACCAGGTCATCCTTCCAGTCCAGCCAGCTACCCCTTCCAGGAGGAGCAAGTTCCCTCAAGACTGTGGGGAATAGGAATGTGTAGTTATGGGCCCTCAGGGAGAGGATGGCTGGGCAGAATCTCTTCGTGAAGATTATAAAGATGGTGTCCTCATCCTGGTGCATCTTATAAGCAGATCTGGACCTCAGCAGGTGAGGTCCACCTGCAGCAGTGAAAGCAATGGTGGACACAGGCAGCCTTCTTGTGCAGCCTAGACTCTTGGGAGATGATTCACTGGGCCCTAAGCCATACCTCTTGCTTTGCCTCAGAAAAACTCCTACACTCAGTCCATCACTGAAGACAGACAGAAGGATAAATGAGTAGACTCTGAGCCCCTGATGGGGCACCATTCCCAGTTCTGAGCTGTGACACTCATCCACCCTGCCTGCCGGGCCATGGGAACACAGGAGAGCCTTAACCACCCTAACTCTAGGAGGCATGGCTGGGGCTTCTGGCCACTCATCCTTCTCTGAAAGGGGCTGTCTAACTCCAACTCTGACAGAGGGCCCTGGGGTTTCTGGCACAGCCTGAATTTCTCTCTCAATATTCATATATATGTGACTAGGGGTCAGAAAATAAGGTCCTTGAGCCAAATAGGAACCTTTATCCCAGTTGTTTTTAAAG
This sequence comes from Neophocaena asiaeorientalis asiaeorientalis, assembly GCF_003031525.2. Lineage (NCBI taxonomy): Eukaryota > Metazoa > Chordata > Mammalia > Artiodactyla > Phocoenidae > Neophocaena > Neophocaena asiaeorientalis. Next base: position 138,506 of record NW_020173922.1, on the reverse strand, counting down.
CATCCCAAACTTTATCAGACTAACTGGAGTCATTTTAGATACAGAAGTAAAGCAGCCAGCAGGGAACATTCTTCCTATTTCAGAGATGAAACAGTAGAGGCCTAGAAGGTTACGTCAATCCTGGGAAGGGTCTCATCCAATTGAGCTTTTGTTTTACCAAGTGAAATCTATCCATCTGTTCATTCATGCATTCATTCAGTACTTACTACTGGACAGGTCCCTTGCCAGGGCCTGGGGATACAACAGTGAGTAGGACAGAACCTCTCTCTCATGGAAATCTGCTGGGGGAGGCAGATGGTAGCAAACAAACAAATAAACAAAAACCCCTAATGAAGGGAAAGAAGTAATGGAACATGGGTCTATGGGAATATTTAACTAAAGAATCTGACCTGGATCAGGAAGTCAGTGAGATGCCGCAGAGCAACTAAGCCCATGTGCTACAACTACTGAGCCTGCGCTCTAGAGCCCACGAACCACAACTACTGAGCCCTTGTGCCACAACTACTGAGCCTGCGCTCTAGAGCCCACGAACCACAACTACTGAGCCCTTGTGCCACAACTACTGAAGCCCACGTGCCTAGAGCCCGTGCTCCGAAACAAGAGAAGTCACCACGATGAGAAGCCCACGCACCGCAACGAAGAGTGGCCCCCGCCTACTGCAACTAGAGAAAGCCCACGCAGCAACGAAGAGCCAACACAGCCAAAAATAAATAAAACAAAAACATAAATTTATTAAAAAAAAAAAAAGGTGTTCCCCGAGAAAGCAGAGACCTGAAGGACGAGTCAGACAGACAAAGGGGAAGGGGAAGAATATTCCAGGCAGAGGGAACAGCATGTGCAAAGGCCTGGGGGCTGGAGGGACAGGCCCAAAGAGGAAAGGTCACCTGGGGAGCTGGAGACCATAACCAAGGGTTTGGGATTCCTACCTGTATTCTTCCACCATACCCCACAGCCCAATGCCCCCATGTTTCATGGCCTCAGATAACACCCTCAGCCCCTATTGGGCTGCTCACTGCACCCGCAGGTGCCCAGGAGAGCTCAAAGAAGGACCACAGAGTATAGAATATCAGAATTGTGCGAAGAACATATAAGGTGTATCCAACTTTGTTGAAGCCCCTTCAGGCCCTGTGGCTGGTGGAGGCCTCTGGCTTGAGTTAAGACTAGAGGCCAAAGATTGAGTGCTGAGTAGAAAAGTTTTACTGCCAAACAAACACTGTTCCAGCAGAGAGTCTAGGTTGGGGAAGGGGGAGAAATGGGGTTGGTCATGAACTATCTCTGTTCTGTATTCAAAAAACAAAGTTTCTGAGCGTTGCTGATTGACTAGGGATATTTGGCTTGTAGGTCAGGGAAGCACTGGGTTGGCTGAGAGTGGTCGGCTGTGGACCTGGGGTGTCTGCTTCAGGATTATGGTGTCTAGCAGCCTCTCTGTGTACATGATATGCCTGAATCAAGATTTGGGTGCCCAATCAGGTCTGCACTGATGTCAGCAGGCTAGATGGCCAGATTGGGGCTTATCACTGGCCACTGGCCTTCAATTCTTTACGTATGAAAGTATGTGGGGACCTCCAGATCCCTACACCCTGAGTCCAGTCCAGTTAATAATTGTTTGCTGAATGTGACTGTCGATCTGTGATCTATATCCTCAACACCTAAGCCAGGGTCACCTTCCTCTTCCTCACCCCCTTATGCTGTGTTGAATTCTATTTCCTCTCATCTTCCACTGTGCCTGCCCTAGTCTAGGTACCATTATTGCTCACCCAAAGGCATTCATTTCCTCCAAACTTATCACCTCCAGCTCATGGTCTATGAGTCATCTGTCTGAAATGTCACTTATCTTCTTAAAACCTTTCCTTGACTCCCTTTGGCCACTGGGACAAAGCCCTGAGGTTTGCACACCCAAGCAGTCGACCTCTCCAAGCCCACCCCCTCCATGTCCCCCTCACACACTAGGCTCAGCCACAGTGAATTTCCAGTTTCTCCAAAGTCATGCTCCCTCTCACCGTTAGGCCTTTGCCAGTGGTGTTTCTTCTGTGTGGAATGCTGTTCTCACCTTCACCTGGCCACACCCTGCTTATTTTTTAAGTGTCAGTGTGTATGCCAATACCTGGGAGCCTTCCCTGACATCTCTAAATTGGGGTTAGGTGTTCCCACCTTGGTGTACCACAGTCCCTTCTCTTCCTTAAATATTTTATTTGAATTGGAGTGTGGGGGAGAGATGTGGTACCTTGGGTTATTTAGGGAAGACATCTATCCCCTGTTGCTCAAACTGCCTAGAAACGTGGGCTGGAACCTCTGGAGAAGGAGATGCCAGCACAGCCCCGCTTCTTCCTCTAGTTCCTACTCTAAGGAGGGTGAATAGTCCCTTGGGCAGATTATTCTCCTGAGCCATGCTGTAAGGAGACTCACTGCTTCGCCAGCAGGGCACACGGCGAGTAGAGGGCTCCAGGCTGACCAGCCAGAACATTGGACCTACAGGGGCCAGGCAAGGGCCCAGGCTGGAGAAAGGCAGGCCAGCGTTCAAACTCTGCGTCTCTCCATCTGACCGAGTGACCGTGCCGTTAAAGCTGCGTGACTTCCCGCTCAGCTCAGCCGGGGCTTATAGTGGGGGTTGTGCTAGGCCAAGAGGATTCTCAAGCAGCCTGGCTGCCTTTTGAACTTGAGTTTCTGGCTCTTGGGTGAACAGAATGAATATCTTCCTGTGAACTAGAAATGCCTCCCTGGGGCTCTGTTCTTTGAAAGGAATCAAGGGGTCCCACAGACTGACCTCGAGGCCAGTGATTTTTTCCAAAGTCAACACAAGTCACAAACTCTGCTCCCCACCACCACCACCCTGCCACCGCCATGTCAAGTGGTGATGGAAAGTTCTCAAGGGTCCCCTCTCCTGTTGTGTAAAACGGGCACCCATGTGCATGCCTGACTGTTGACTGGGGTGAGTTCTAGGGAAAGGAGAGCTGGGATGACACAGTCATTTTACTGTGTATGCTTCTATAATGTGGGAATGTTTTTACAAGCATGTATCACTCCTATAATTAACGATACAAATCTAGTAAAAAGTTCTATCTTGTAGGCCATAGGGTCGGAGGGCAGAGGGTGACAAGGAAGACTTGATAGGTGAGACGGCACTGGAGCTGGGCCTGGTCAGGAGGGCATCAGTGGCAAGGGGACCTTTGGGCCCCGTAAAGGCAAGATCCAGGGCTCAAAGATGAGAGAGCTATAGGGGAAGAGGGCAAAAAGGATGGGCACACACTGGGCTGGAGGAGGAGTTTATGGAAGACTGGTGAGAGGTGAGTTAGTACTGTAGTGGGTAGGGCCTTGGATGCCAGACCAAGGAGTTTATATTAAGGGGTTTTTGAACCAGAGAGATGTGACCTGAGCTAGGCCCTGGGGCTGGAGCTGGCATAGGTGAGAGAAACGCCAGGCCTGCCATGAGGCTGTTTGCATATCCCAGTGAGAAGAGCAACAGTCAGGGGAAAGGGGTTCCTGGATGAATGAACTGGGCTGGCCAGGACATCAGCACTGATGACCCACCCTCCACCTGCACCACAAATCCTCCCAAAGCCTCGCTGGGCACTGGCGGCTCTGCCTGAGGTTCCTGGTCCACCTGTAGCCAGAGACAGGGTGACATCCCAGTGTAACTCTGGTTCAGTCTCACTTGCCCACCTTGACCCAGAAAGGAGGTGGACCTCTTGGGGCCTCCAGTTCCTTTTGCCTTCACAGAAGAACTCCAGAGCAGCTGTTTGATTTTGGGTCACCTGGTGATTCATTTGCATATCACGTTTTCCTGGCTCCTAGAGGAAAAGCAAGCCTGTACACCACCAAAAAAGTTACTAGGATGTGTCAGCATGAGCCAGATGACGATTCTCACACTGTAGGGCCAACTGCAAGATGCAGGACGGTGCTTTGGCAATGCTGGGGGTTCCCAAGGGTTCCAGAGAGGGCCAGATACCTCAACGGACTGGGTCTGACAGCAGGGAGGGTAGGTTAGAGTGCCCCACCCGGTGCACCTCCCAGCCTTGCCTCCTGCCCCACAGAGGCTGCTGGGGACAGTCATGCCTAAGGGACCGTCCAAGGTCACTTGAGGACCTACATAGAGATGGACTGGGCCTTGGGCAGGTTCTTCAAGATCAAAGAACCCTTCTCCTCTTCATAATTATGGTTCCCCCGCCCTGTTATGACCAGCTACCAAGGACTCAAAGTTGAAAGAAAACCCAACAAGCAGGGAGGGAGCATCTTCTCCCCTCTCTGACTCCTCTGAGTTGTTTAATGGAAAGAGATCAAGGCTACTGCACCTTGAAAGGGCCCAGAAATTTCAGAGTCCAATGAACACATCAGGCAAGGAAAATCTCTTCCTCTACCGCTGGTGGTCTCACAGCTAAGAGCTCTGGGGCTTGCTGTTCCCTTTGCCTAGATTCCCTTCCTCACCTGGCCCCATCGCGGCTGAGGAAGTCCTGTTCTTTCTTGCAGGTACCACCTCTTCTGTGAAGTGAAGCTTCCCTTTACCACTCTACCAGCACATTCCCCTCCTCCATTGTTTCTGTGTCTTGTATTTAACCTATCACTGCATATTGCACCCTCTGCTGTTTTGCTTTACTTATGGTCTGGTGTGATGTCATATGAGCCTTCCTCTGCTCCGTGTACCCCGGGGGTAGCCAAGTGTCTGCCTCATTGAGCAGGTGCTCACTAAGCATTGCTGCAACAGAGCCAACAAAGCACAGTCCTGGATTTCCCAAGCCAATTCCAGGCCACTTTGGGATGCTCTACCCTTCCTAACTAGCCCCTACCAGCCCACCCTTAGCTTCCAACACCCCCCTACCCCCACCTGAGGTTGGAGCCCGATGTCAGCCACACCTGGAGGTGTCTTTCTTGAAAGGGTCCTCAAACTAGCAGTCTGTAGAGGTCCCCCAAATTCTCGGTGACCTTGGCACTCGGGCCAAGGCAGAGTGGGGAAGGCTGGAGCTGTGGTGATCCCTTACTGCTCTGGAGGTTGACCCTGGTGCACAGCAATGTGGTGATGATTGACAACCCACGTACAATAAGGGGCATGGGCTGTGACCCGGGTGAGTGAGCATCCTGCCTACCCAGGGTGTCCTGACACCCCATCTGGAGATGGCCCGGAGTGGACTCAGGACCCAGGACGTTACCCAGATTGGGCTACGGGCAGGGCACACGAGACTAGCCAGGCAGGTAGGAGACTGTAGTCACCCTCCATGAAGCGAGCACCTCTGAATCCTCAGTCCACCTCTTCCACCCTCAAGATAAGGATCCAAGGTCTAGGCAGGCCTTGGCAATGAAGAGAAAGCCAGCTCCTGCCACAGGGGCCTTGGCAGTACCAGCTGCCCCCTTGGATGCCCCAGCTGTAGGCCTCTTGCTCCAGACTTTGCATTCCTCTAGGCTGACAGTGCCCTCTGTCACCAGCCACTCAGCCAAGTCAGAGCCTTGCCCTCCTTCTGCCAGGGCAGCTTTTCTGTGGGCTTCTCAAGCCTTAGAATCCTCTGGCTGGCTGATGGCTCATCTCCTGCTTAGCTAGGCTCCAATGTCGGGCTCACTCCCAGCTTGAGTCAGCACCCAGCTGGCTGCTCAAGCCTTGGCTCTGGTCTCTAAGAGGTCTGGGCGAATCTGCAGCTCGGCTCTAAACACTTTTGCATTTGGTCTCCTTGGTTCATTGATCAGGAATCATGCGATCTTTTAAAAACACAGCTGGTAGAGTTGCCCATCTGGGCTTCTGCATTGGGGTCATAAGTTGGGCTACCTAGAATTATTTAAACCTGCATGTCTGGGTGCAGAATGAGGCTGCTCTCACAGTGTCTCCTGCGATAGTCTTCTCATTTTCTGGATCATCTTAATTCTTGGGACCACTCTTGGCTGGGTTTCTAGGACTCAGTCTGTTTTTAATGTTCATTTGTCTCCTGAGTTCTTCTAAGGACTATTTTCTCTTGACACTGAGATTCACTAATTACAGGATAAAGCACTTATCTGCACTCCTCCCCTGTCCCTGCAACACACACACACACACACACACACACACACACACACACACACACACACGTTTCCCAGACAAGATGGGCCAGAAGTCCTTAGCCAGGTCAGTAACCCAAGATAGTGATGTCCTCTGTGCTCCCCTCCCCACACCATCCTTTGAAATATACACAGGGACATTGCTGATGTGTCAGAGACTGCCAAGTGTCCCCCAATATCTGGTCTAGCTGAGTACATGGCACCCAAAATAAATACTAAATTTCCCAGCCTCCTTTCCAGCTATGTGACTGTTTTGGTCAATAAGCTATAAGTAGGATAGTGTATGCAACTTCTTGAAAGGCATGCCTTCTTCCTTTCTTCTTTTTTCATGCCAGCCAGAAAGTACCTTCTGTGATGTGACAGCTGGAGTTAGAGCAGCCATATTAGAATATTGGGATGAAGCCACTCTCTGAAGATGGCAGATATGGTAGCCCAACTTCCAAGATGGCCTCCAGTAATTCTCAACTACTGGAAGGTCCTTGTTTCATTCTCTCCCGTATTCAACAGGACTGACCCGTGTAACCAACAGGATATTGCAGAAATGATAGTGTGATTTCTGAGACTACTTCATAAAGGACACTGCAGCTTCTGCACTTGCTCTAGGCTAGTGGAAGCCAGCTGCCATGTTGTAAGCACACTCAAGCAACCCTACGGAGGATTATAGGTGGTGAGGAACTGAGGCTTCCTGCCATCAGCCAGAACCAATGTTGCAGTGCCATTCAAGCCATCAAGTGACCACAGCTCCATTCTGACATCCTGACTGCAACCTCATGAGAGAGCTTAAGCCAGAATCACCTAGAAAATTACTCCTGAATTCCTGACGCACAGAAAGTGTGAGGTAAGAAAAGCTTATTGTTGTTATAAGCCACTGAGTTTTGAGGTAATTTGCTACACAACAATAGAGGGAAAAAAACAAAATAGAAGGAGCCTTGACCCTCTGAAATTGTGGAGGGCCATAGCAGCCCTTACATTTACATCAGACTTTTTTTTTTTTTTTTTACATCAGACTCTTTTTTAAGAGACATAAACTTCTCTTATTTTCACAACTATTATTTTGAGTTTTCTGTCATTCCTATTCCTAGTCTTATTTTGGAACTACTCATTCAGAAACTCTTAAGAATTGCTAGCTGGAAGTGCCTTTGGAGGCCATCCCCGTCATTCCTGCTGCCAGGGGTGTGTTGAGGCCTAAATCTCCCCAAGATGATGGGTAGTTAATGTCTAAAAATGTCTGTAAAAGGGATTTTATAATGAGGACCACTGGCCAAGGATCAGGAGACCTTGGTTCCACTCCCTTCTGAGTGCTATCATTTATTTAACACTTTGGTGACCTTACCTGGCACAGAGGGACACTGTCTTTAATATGGGATGTCCATGAGGCTCAAACAGACGTGTAAATAAGCAATTTGGAGAGTGCCAAGCTTCTCTACCAACTGAAGGAAGCACTCTTGCTGTGGGTCTGGCTGTTTCTGTTGCTGGATGGAGTTAGCCTGCCTCAGCATTTACAGGTGTTCCTTTTCATGGACCAGCTTTCAGGTGTGCATCTCTGTGGCCTAATGAACAAATCCTCACCAATGATGAGACACCCTGCTCAGATCCATTCAGCCATGGCAGCTGACGGGGCTTAGTGATGGCAGTCCTGATGGTTAGTCTAGTTTTTAACTAAAGCACTTCTTCCCATTGCCCTGGTTGCAAGACAGTGGCCAGACCTCTGACACTCTCTCTCCACCCCATGTCCTGCTTTGTCACAGACCACAATTTCCAAGTGGACTAACCATCCAACATGATTCCTGACCCCCAGCATCACAGTTCCCGGACCTGCTTAATGTTCCTTACCTTTTCCCATTGGCTCTTGCCACACTGCAGGATAGCCCCTCTCTGAAATGTTAGCCTCCTGAATTCTACCAGAGGCCTTGACCTCCTGCTTTCTAGATATTTCCAGTCTGCTCTCCACTCCTGCTCTTGCACTTCAACAAAGACTTTCTGTCCCAAGAGGCTTCAGTTGATTCTCCAGTCTGGCCACATCAGAATCATCTGAAGAACCAACAACTTTCTTAAACCCTGTATTAGTCAGGGTAGTGCTAGATGCTGTAACAAACAAATCCCCAAATGTATATTGGCTCAGACAATATAGCTGATTTCTTGTTCACAAACAACTCACGTGGGTGTTCCTGATCAGTGGTGTGTGTCCTCCAAGGGATGATTTAGGGACCGGGATCCTTCCACCTTGTGGCTCTGCCATCTCCAACATGTGGTTTCCAAGGGGGCCTTAAACTAGAAGAGGAAAAGAAGGGTGGAGAAGGCACATCTGCTTCTTAACTATTTGGGGCTGGAAAATACATGTCATCCCTGATCAACATTCCATTGGCAAGAACGTGTCACTTGACTCCTCTCAGATGTAACAGATGTGAGAGGAGGGGTATATGCTGGGAAATGTAGCCTCTGCTGGGACACCCCTTCCTAGCCTCAACTCTGTTCTATGGCAGGGCAAGGGATACACTTTTTTTTTTTGGTGAACAGTTAGCTGTCTCTGCTACACACTCAAAAGGAAATGAACCTTCTGCCACAATTGTCTTGTAAGACTGCAGCCCAAGTACTACAGGCCGACCAACCTTCCTGCCTTCTATGTCCTGGAGAAGACCCTGAGGAGGACAGGTCAGTGCTAATGCAGATTTATGACCTCCAAAGCCACCAGGGCCCCTGTATTGTTAGGCCTAGGTCAGATTCTCTGGTATTTCCCCTAACGGGTGTTCCAAGCATCTTCTCCTTGCCCTTAGCCCCTTCCCCACCCTCATTCTCAGCAGGTGAGAATTTTAGGGCCGAAGGGCATGATGCCCCTCCACTTCTTCCCCTGCCCTCTCCTCCCCAACCACACTCATGTAAATTTGTCTGTGCCCACATTCCCTCCAGCTTCACAGCCTGAACTGCTCCCTAGATTTCAGACCTGTGTGTCCATCTGCCTCAGAATGCTTCCACCTGCATGTGCATAGGTCCTTCATACTCACCATGTCTCAAACTGAACTCACCATTGTCCAGCCCATCCCCCTCCCCCAAACCTGCTTCTCCTCCTGGGGTTTCTTTCTCCTGTGATGGTGACACCCTAACCACATGGTTGTCCTTGCTTAAAATCTGACGGTCATCATTGTCTCGTTTCTCAGGTTAAATCCTGGCCAAAACATTTCTTGAATCAGTTCCCTCCACTTGTTTTACTAAGTTCAGGTCATCACTTCCTGCTCAGATGCCTGTAGCCACCTCCTAACAGGTCTTTATGCCTCTAGTCTGTTCCCCTCCAACCACTCTTCACGGGCAGCCAGAGTAACAGTTCTACAGTACAAAACTGGCCACAGCACTCAGTTTCTTGAGTGAAGTATGGACTTTCTCCTGAGGCCCCCGAGTCCCCACATGACTGGCCCCACTGCAGCCAGCCCCTTACTTTCCATGGCACTCCAGCAACACTAGACTTTCCTCTGGCCATGCCCTGAGGATCCTTGATGCCACACTGGGGTCATGGGTGAGTGCTGCTAGAATATCCTTTGTTTTCCTCTCTCTGTTCTTATCACACTCCTTGGTAAAGCTCATTTTGTATGTCTGCTTCCCAACACTGCAAGGGCAGGAGCTAACTCTTTGTCTCATGATTTCAGTGTCTGGGACAGTGCTCATCATACAGTAGGTGCTCAGTACATGCTCAGTGAATGAATGAAGATGGTGGAAAGGAACCCGTTGAAGGTATGGAAAATCTTGATTTAGATACGCTTGCCTTATGCTGAATGAACATTTCCTTCTCAAGAGAGCCAAAGCGTGTGTGTGTGTGTGTGTGTGTGTGTGTGTGTGTGTATTTATCTATGAAATCTGATCCTTTGCCTGAGAGCCTCCCATCAATTAATCATGACTGGCCATTCTGCACAAAACCTCTTCTCCCAAAGCACTTTGCACAGAGGGGCTGAGCTCTCCCACCCTGCCAGTGCTGTGGGCTTAGTTCCTACCACATGACTGGCCTGGGCAGTAGAGTCACACCCATGCCTCCCACTGGACCTCCATGGGGACCAGGGAAGAAGCCAGAAAGGAGCATGGTGCCCCATTTTTAAGATAAGAAAACCTGTTCATAGGAGATGAGGTGATTGTACAAGGATGCAGATCACTCTACTGTATCATAGAGTATACTATGTATCATAGACCCACTCTGCCCCCTGCTCTCTGCAGCTGACATAATGCCCCGTGGTGCCAACACAGACCCTGGGCTCTGTGGGAAACTGCCTCAGACACCACCCCAGCTCCTTAGGTCATAATACATCTTGCATGTCAGCTACTCCCTTGGGTAAGGAATTATTGGAACAGACACCACCCAAGCTGACGCCAGCATAAAGAGGACTCTCACAGAATCCAAATGCACAAAGTCATCCCAGGAACTGGAAGCTCATTAGACAAACGTTTTGTCTTTTGTGCTGGATTACAGGCCCTTTCCCCCTGCATTTCTAATTTCTTCCCTTTTTCACAAAACCCTTAACCATCTTTTACAAGGCCCAACATGACTGCCAGTCCTGAGTCACCATGACTCACAACTCCAGGGCCCACAACCAAAGAAGCAGAGCGTCAGGGCCTTGGGAGCACTTGGCTGGCTCAGCCTGGGTGATTGTTGGTTCTCCCAGGCTAGGCTTTCAGCCCTGGCCCATCACCTGGAACATGTACAGCATGTCAACTGGTACAAACAGGGCAGCAGGGGTTGTCGGCAGGGGAATTCCAAGGAGGGATGTAGGTAGGGAGCCAATTACAAGTGTAGGGAAAACTGTGAAAGATGTTGAAATTTAGTGGTTGTCCTGAATAACTTACCCACCTAGGTTCTTTCTGCCTTTTGTGTCTTTGACTAGGTATTTCTCAGCTCTAAAGATGGAAGGGAAGCTGTAACACCTTAATAGTAATGCAAATAATTCCTGTTCACAGTTACACAGATTGTGTCTAGTGGAAGGCAACTGACTATTGCTGTGTGGATTCTGACCAATTTTGCATCCATTTCTGAAATGATTTCAGCATTCCTTATCTGACTATCATGTGTGATAGTTTTGAGTTCTCCTTTGAATTGGTTGTAACGTTTTAGTGGTTCTCTCGTTAATTAATGAGTTAAACTAAATCTTTGACACATATTCATTTTATATCTTGGGACAGACATGAGTATATCCGCTTTTAAAATTGTTAAATACAGACACATCTTGTGTGATCACATACTCCAGAAATATTATTGATGCAGAGAAAAAAATTTAGGGTACACCAGAAACTGTTAGTGTTCACCTGTGGGGCAGAGGGATGGAGGAGGCACTTACTTTTCATTTTATATCTTTTTGTACTATTTTAATTTTTAAACTATGTTAAAAGAATTTCAGTGGAGGTTGGCCAGGCAGAGGTTTAAGGGCCATCTGTTTTCTTTTTTTATACTTTTCTCTATAAAAAAAATAACATTAACTTTATAATTATTTGTTACGTTGTACATATGGTTGTTTGGACTTTTCTGATTGTATATTATATTAAAAAAAAACCTGATACATGTTAAAATTTAAAGGAAAAAGCAAACCAAATAGGAAAAACTACAGCTTGGCATATTGCTCCAAGCCAGCCCAGGGCAGTCAGTGGTGGTTACGATGTGCTGCCTGTCCTCGGGGAAGAGGATAAGGTTCAGGCTCCACCCACAGGCCAAAGGGTTCCAGGCACCCTCCCTCCACACCCACCTTGTGTCAGGGGCTGTGCAGGTGAGGGACCTTCCTCACTGTTCAGTAGCTGTCGCATCCCCTCCCTTCTGCCTTCCTGGCAGCCCAACTCAGGGAACACTGATGGAAGATCATTCCAGAATGGGAACATTCCTTCCCCCTTCCCTTCCTCTCCTGACAGCTGAGAGGCATCCCTCCCTCCCTGGCTTGCAGCTGAAAGGGAATAATGACTGCCAAACCACTGCTTACACAACAATGCACTTCTGAGCAGGGTACACACAATTTTTGTCAGTTGAATCCTGTCTTCCTCCTGACTTACATGATGGTCTAGATATGCTCTGGCTCCTATGCTCATGGGTGGTTCAACCACTAGTAATGGCTCCCAACACTTCATATTCTCTGTCTTCATTAACCAACCTATGAACTGGCAGATTTTTAAGTTCATTAGGATAGAACCTTCCTTCTAGGGAATTTCCCCAAGCTTGGGTATTTGTCTCTGCTGTTTTCTTAGTGTGTGTGTGGTGAGGGAGGCAACACCCACAGGCAGTGGGACCATTTCTCAGCCCCAGGAGCCTCCCCTGACCTTTGGCATGAGTGTGTGCAGTCCCTTGCATTTGGCACATCTGCACACAGGTGCCTCATTAATGAACTCTGGCCTAGGAGGACCAAGGAATAAGGCAGGCATGAGCCTCCTCTCACGTGCTGAACACCTGCAGCTAGCCTGACCAGAGCTGACCCTTCTCACACTTACCCACTAAGCACAGAGTCAGTCAGCCCTGAAATCCTGGGGCTGCTGCCCCACGCACTCCAGAACACCCTCCTACGCAGCACACCACTGCCGTCCCCCCCCCTGCCGGGGGGGGGGGGGGTCTTTACGCCTAGTGCCACTACTTTGGATGTTTGAGCGCAGACGCTCAATGTCGTATGACTACATCACTCTCTCCCTTAAGTACTTCAGTGGCTCCCCGTTACCTGCAGGATCAAGTCCGAGCTCCATGGCCTGGCCTTCAAGCCCCTTGCTTCACAATCTGGCCCTAGGTATACCTCTGGCACCATCTCCCTACACCGTGTACCCCACTGTCTAACTACTCATTCAGCCCAGGCACACTGGAGTCCAACTTCCGTGTAAGTCTAAAGGCTGTTTTCCAAGCCCTTGTAGCTGCCCGAAATGCCTCATTTCAGAACTGCGTGATGCAGATGCAGATGTAGGCGTGCCAGGGTCTGTTCTAATGCAGGGCCTTACCCTGGTGCGCACACCACCCCTAAGGCTGCACCTGGCTGAACACTGCACAGGTCACTTTCCGGAACGGCTCTCTCCACGGGAGCAGCTGCAGATTCCTCCCACCTCCCCAGAGCTCACTGCCGTGGAGCAGAGGCAGTGGTACTAGGACACATCACAGCGTCTTGCTGCCAAAGTGACAGCTACAATTATGTTTTGGCTGACAGCTAGAGAGGAGAGAATGTACAAACAGCCAAGGCCTCGTGGGCCTTCATGATTCAGCAGTTTGTGCTGTATGCCCAGCTGGTAGGTGAGGTGGGCCCAACCTGTCTGCTGTCCAGGCCCCCCCTTGGTGGGCAACCTGCTGGCTACAGACCTCAAGTTAATACCTGGGGCCCTCAGGTGAAGTCCTCCACTGGGCGGTGATAGTTAATGCCCCCAAGGGCCACCCCAGGCCCAGAGGAGTGGAAGAGTAGAGTGGTCAAGCCCAGGCAAGGCCCAACCCAAAAGATAGGCACTTGCTTCCTAGGCAAGGGCAGGGGCAGGCAGTGCAAAGGGCCAAGCTGCCCAGGGGTGGACTCCATCATGCTGGGCAGCCTGATGCGGGCTGTGCTTGTGAGGGACAGACGGTCTCTCTTGAGGCTCAGGGCACCACCTCCATGAGGAGCCTCAGGGCCACAGGCTATGGTGTCAGTGTAGGGGCCAAGACGCTGCACCAAGAACAAGCACGCAGCAGCGGCAGCTCCCACTTACTGAGTCCTTCCATGTGCCAGGCACTGCGCTGACCGCTTCACATACATTTCTTCTTTTCATCTTCCCCACAACCCACTGAGGTAAGTTCTGTTATTGCCGCCACTTTACCAGGGAGGAAACTGGGTCTAAGAGAAGAATGTGATGGTGGCCACGTGGCTGGCAAGTGTGGAGATGGAATTTGAGCCCAGACAGTCTGGCTCCAGAGTTCAGTTATGCCTCCTTATCCTGGTTCGACCCTTTCAATCCAGTCTTGGTTGACAAAGCTAAGAGACCCCCCAGCACATTCCTCACCGAGTGTGAGTTGAGTTGGGGCCTCCAAGTATCCTTTGGCCTGGAAGCCAAGATATTACCAAGGAAAATAAACAACAGCTATTTCAGGTGACAGGTACTGGGCTATGGAATTGGGGGGGAAAATTTAAAAACTACCAGGATTTCCTCATTGTACGTATTTGTATGTTCGGCAGAACAAGCGTCATCAGGAAGCTGCTGTGTGGCCAGTGTTGCCCCTGGAGACAGGGGGCAGGAGCAGGAACAGTCCTTTCTCTCTGACCTGCAGGCCTCCTGAGCCCAGGGCTTGCCTCTTACTCAGCCCTGACCTGGGCTCTGGCTGAGGCCCTGGGAGGGGTGGGCTCAGGGTCTTGGGGTTCTCTGAGGAGCATTGCTGCCCTTCTTAGGTCCCTTGTGAGGCAGAACCTGCCTGTCCTCGCATCCTGTCCAAAGGCATGAAGATTGGAGACGGTAGGCTTCCAAAGTGGGCGTCTGAAAGGCCAGCGGGGCTGGGACGCGGGAGCGTTTGTACTTCAAGTGGCTGCTGCCCATGAATCACCAGTTTCATTCTGTGCTCTCAGCTCCACAGAGGCATCATTTCCACCCAGCCTCACATGGAGCTGGCGGCCAGAGCCTCTTAGTGGGGCTATAAATAGCATATCATCAACTCACCTCTCCTGAGCTCATCACAGGCTCCTAGGTTTACTGTGTGTCTTCCTGCTGCCTGCACGTCACCATCACTCAGATTTCCCAGGTGAGGCCTGGCTGAGAGACCCAGGGCACACTCTGGGGGCTGCAGGGTTTGGGTTCTCAGAGCTGTTCAGGGTGACAGTGAGGGCAAGGGCAGACTTTTGAAGAGCTCGGCATTTAACGTGTCATAATTATAATCTCGGGTCTCTGAGATCCTCTCCAATTAAACGCAGCAGCAAGGGACTGTCATTTCTCCAGGAGTCCTAGAAATAAAAGGCAAAGGACTCATCAAGACACACCCAGAGAAAGCCACCCGGAGTGGATAGCAACAAATGAGAGGTTTCATGCCTTCCCGTGGACTTGTCTCCGAACACTGAATGAAATACTTTATGACTCTCTGGCTTCTGAAGTGAGATACACTGAATGAAATACTTTATGGCTCCTTGGCTTCAGAAGTCAGATCACATTTTTTTAGTATTACTCAGAGCTACCATTATGGAGTGTTCCCTGCGTGCCAGGCTCTGTGCCCAGACTTGGCATACAGCATCTCATCAAGTCATCACAACAACCATATCGAGTTAACTGCTAGCGTCATTGGCTTTCTGTCAGTGAGGAGGCTGAGGCTCCCAGAGTCACAGGGACAGGGCTGCTGGATTCCAGAGCCCAATCTCTGAACCACCACACTTTCTGCCTCCTGCTGAAGACGACTGTCTGTGTGTCCATGTCCGTGTCCACATGTAGCCATGCATG
Source organism: Neophocaena asiaeorientalis asiaeorientalis (assembly GCF_003031525.2). Lineage (NCBI taxonomy): Eukaryota > Metazoa > Chordata > Mammalia > Artiodactyla > Phocoenidae > Neophocaena > Neophocaena asiaeorientalis. The sequence goes on along the minus strand of NW_020173922.1, from coordinate 123,119 downwards.
TGTCCATGTGCGTGTGCAACTGGAGGGATCTGAACCGTAGTCTCCTTTTCCCAGCTTCACATACCAAGTGGGAGCCAGATGCTTGCAGTCATCTTCCCCCAAGTCCCAGGCCCCTTTGGCATCCTAAATGTCCCCTGTCGCTATCTTCTCCTGCATCTGATCTGCTTCTAGGTTCTTCTGCAGGAGGGGCCCAGCCTCCATTTGGCTCTCCAGGCCCAACCTGATGGTCTTTCTCATGCCTCCCTCCGCTCAGGTCCTGAAACAGGCAGGGGTCAGGTGAGACTCCCTCTCTCCCCTTTGCCCTCCCCCCACTTCCCACCCTGAAGGCAGCCTGCCTCCAATCTGTGTCCTCCTTTGCCTCCCAGAGCCACAGTCCCGTGTTTGAGGTCTGGAGCCCTTTACTGGCATGTCTCAATAGCCTTCTAGGGCTTCCCTGGTGGCGCAGTGGTTGAGAATCCGCCTGCCAATGCAGAGGACACGGGTTCGATCCCTGGTCCGGGAAGATCCCACATGCCGCAGAGCAACTAAGGCCCACGCGCCACAACTACTGAGCCTGTGCTCTAGAGCCCGTGAGCCACAACTACTGAGCCCACGTGCCACAACTACAGAAGCCCACACACCTGGAGCCCATGCTCCACAACTAGAGAAGCCACCGCAATGAGAAGCCCGCACATTGCAACGGAGAGTAGCCCCTGCTCGCTGCAACTAGAGAAAGCCCGCGTGCAGCAACGAAGACCCAACACAGCCAAAAATAAATAAATTAAATAAAAATTAAAAAAAAAATAGCCATCTAGCTCACTGCTGCACCTGATGAATGTATTAGAACACAGATTCTTGGTCCCTTCCCCAGAAACCTGAAACAATCTAGCAGGGTGGAGGCCAGGGTCTGGATTTTTAAAAAGCTCTCCCAGTGGTCTGTGAAGCCAGGATTAAGAGCCACTTTGTCTAACTGGCCACCTAGACTCCAGCCTCTCCCTGTTCCAAACCCTCCCACCCACAGCTATCAGCTTAATTTTCTTAAAGCACAGTTTATCTCAGGTCACTGTCCTGCTCAAGATTCCTTGGTGGCTCCCCACTGCCTGTAGGCCGGTGCAAAGTCCTTAGTGTGGCATTCAAGGCCCTCTCCATCCTGATCTACTCATCCTGCTAACCCCTTGCCCCACCCACAGAGCCACGTTTCCCTGTGACAGCCTCCTGGCCCTGCTCTCTCTCCTTAGCTTGTCTGGACTTTAGATGTCAATTGAAACAGCAGTGATCCTTCCCTAAGACTTTGAGCCCTTCAATAAGAGGAATGAGGAATTATTGCTAAAATGCCCTCTTAATTCAAGAGACATGTGTGCAGCTTTAAATGAAGAGGGCTTGTGTGGCTGCAGATGAAAGGAGATCCGCCAGCAGATACAACACAATAGCAGTAATGTGTAAACACAGGATAGCAGGAGAGGTGGGGCTCATGATTAATTCAAAGAAGATGGTATTTCAGCATTCTCCCTGCTTTTATTCAAGCCCAAAAGACAGAGCAGGTCTGGTAAGCATTGGGGCCCGGGACCATGTTTCAAAGTGCCTCTCATGCTTTTCTGTCCCTGTTCCTAGACAAAAGCAGAGAAACCCATTTGGATCTTGTTCAAAAGGTCAGAAGTGTTTTACTAATATGATTAAACAATGTGTGTGTTTGGACTTTGCTCCATTTCCCACAAAGAAACACCTAGCCCCAAACACAATAAAAAGTGTGTTGATTGACAGCAGGAGTTATTTCAGAACGTGGCCTGGAAATTGTTCCCCTCAAGTACTTCAGAGTGAAAGTGGACTCTAAAGAACTTCTGGCTAAATGTGACAAAAGAGCCTCTCATGAAGCTCCATCTGCTCCCTCCCAAAGCCCTACTACAAACAACCATAAAGGAGTAAAAAGAGTTACAAATCCACAAGGTTTATGCAGATAAGGGAGGACATGGCAGCAGATGAAGTATGTCAGCACATTTTTGGAAGGCAGGAAGCAGAGGAAGGAGTGGCGAGTCACATGGCAGCAAGGGGGAGGCTGAAGGCCTGATGCCTACAGAGGGCTTATGGGTGAGAAGTGAGCAGACTGCTGGGACAGGGAGGGCAGAGCTGCACATGGAGTGCGGAGCGGGGAACTGGTGGAGACTGCATGAGAGCACGGTCCCTGTGGGCAGTGGGGTCGCCACACCTCGCTGGCTCCTGCAGGAGACTTCAAGTGCCCATGGGGAATTTGGGTCAGCTCATCAGGCACTATGGAGGGTGAGTATGGAGTACAGAACTGAAAATATGGGTAATAAATGGAAACCCTGATACTAAGAGGTAAACTTGCAGCCCCTTTTCCTCACCCTGCTTCTAGGAAGCCTGGCAACCAGGCATACCGCAGGCTGAAGACTCAAGAACTCTTCTGAAGAAACCGAGCAGACTCAAGGGGAAGGCCTACATGATCCTGTTACAGACGCCCAATAGAAGAGCCAGCTCACCCTCTACAGGGCAATCCACTGGTAGACAAGCTCTACCCAAGCATGCTGACCATCCAGTCATCTCTTCAGCACATGACTCTTAAATATGATCTGAGAGCCAAGATCCCCAGACATTTAAGGGAAGCCTCAGGCATGAGAGATAGGTGTTGGGGAGGGAGAAAGAATGCATAAGTTTAGAGAGGAGAAGAAAGCTTTACAAATGCTATGAAATCTTCAGGGAAAGAAAAGAAGATTTCTCTCTCAAGTTTCATTTTCATGAAATGTCAGAACACCAGGGATAAGGAAAAGACCCCAAAAGGACTCAGAAAGGAAATACAGGTCAATTGGGAGGATCAGGAAAAGATCAGAAAGACACCAGACTTCTCAGCAGCAACACTGGAAGCTGGAAGATAATGGAGTCAGGACCTCAGAATTCTGAGTGAGAATTATTTATAGCTTAGAAATCCAAACCTAAACCATTAAGAGAAAGGGTAGAATAAAAGACACTTGAAGACATGGGAGATCACAAGTAATTTGCCTCTCATGCTCCCTTTCTCAGGAAGCTCTCCACCCAAATAAGAGAATAATCCAAGAATGAGGAAGACATACCCAGGAGAGGGCATAGGGATTCCCAGGATGATGGTAAAGGAGACCTGGATGCCAGGGGGGCAGTAGGCCTAGGGATGTCCCCCTTTGAGCCAGAGAACAGAGGACTCAGGATAGAGATGGGCCAGATGGATTACCTAACAGGTGTGACTAGGTGGAAAATTATGTTGAGGGGCTATTAGATGGTTGTGAGAATTAGTTGTGAGAATAAGTTTGTGAGAAAAAGTTTACCAAAAACTGAGTCAATAAAATATCTGAGGCAATTGCTACCTACAGAAAACCCCACAACACAAAAACTGTAAAAGAAGATAAAGGCAACACAAAAAAATTTACAGAGCCATAATAATGTTAACACAGATTATTGATTTAACCAAAGGCTGTGATACAGTGATGGGAAGCTGGAGGAAAGGGAAGGAGGATGTAGGTGGAAGAAGGTAAAAGAAACCAATCCTCATCTCCCATGATTGCAAGAAAATGGGTAATGTTTAAAATTGACAAATCAACAAAAGAACACTATAAATATATGATTTAGAAAGATGGGAGAGGAGGTTAAAACTGGGAGAAACAGCTGAAAGCATTTAACTGGGTACCTCTGAGCATCAAACAGGGAGCTGGGGTTGGGTGGGATAAGAGACTGCTATTTTCACCATGTCTCTTTCAGTACTATTTAACTTTTTAATTTTGGGGGTATATATGTTATTTTTATGAAAATTTAAAAATTAAGAAAAATTAATAGAAAATATTTTAAATTGACAAAAACAAAAATTTTAAAAGTGTTAGACATGCATTAATTACACCTCTGTGATTTGTTTCTGTCCTATTGATCTTCCTCACCATTCATTCATTCATTTTTCTTTCTAAGTCTTAAATATTGATTGGAAAAATGTGGCAGATTGCCAGAGAAAACACATTCTGGATATACTTACACTAAAAAATTATTTGTTTATCTGAAATTCAAATTTAAGCTAGCTTCCAGTATTTTTGTGTGTGTACTAAATCTGGCACACTAAAATGTAGTTCTCTTTTCACTAGCCCCACAGGTTAATCCTGTGGCTAAAGAGATGGCAGAAGCAGAAAGTTTGTCTGCAATTAATATTCACAGTGTGGGAGAGTGTATAACAGGTGACAGAACTTCCTGGTTAGATGCTGAGAAGTGATCTGTTATCTAGTCGTGGTGTGGTGCCAACCAGTCCCTGGCCAGTCTTGGTGAGTCCAAAAGTATTAGAAAAGTGCAGTTCTTGCCCTGTGACTGGCAGCAGTGTCCACCCCAGGGCCCAATGCCTGGCTGCTTCCCTCCATCTGTTCCTCAGAGCACAGGAGATGAGCCCAGGCCTCTTGCCAGTCATCACCATCCCTTTGCTGCATTTTCTTTCTTGAGAAGGGGAGGGGCAAGATAAAAAATAAACTTAGCTAAATTCAGGAGTGGGACCACATCCATATCACCTCTTCTTGCTTTTTTAAAAACCCAAACCCCCAAAATTGCTAGTTTATTTTTTTTTTGGCTGGGCTGTATGGCTTGCAGGATCTCAATTCCCTGACCAGGGATTGAATTTGGGCCCAGCAGTGAAAGTGCTGAGTCCCAACCACTGTACCACCAGGGAATTCCCCTTCTTGCTTTTTATTGAAAAACTATCTCTCTCTCTCTTTTTTTTAATTGAAGTATAGTTGATTTACAATGTTGTGCTGGTTTCAGGTGTACAGCAAAGTGATCAAGTTATACATATATATGTGTGTGTATATATATTCTTTTCCATTATAGGTTATTACAAGATATTGAATATAGTTCCTTGTGCTATATGGTAGCTCCTTGTTGTTTATCTGTTTTATATACAGCAGTGTGTATCTGTTAATCCCAAACTCCTAATTTATCCCTCCCCCTCCCCTTCCCCTTTGGTAACCATAAGTTTGTTTTCTATATCTGTGAGTCTGTTTCTGTTTTGTAAATAAGTTCATTTGTATCATTTTTTTAGATTCCACATATGAGTGATGTCTTGTGATATTTGTCTTTCTCTGTCTGACTTACTCAGTATGATAATCTCTAGGTCCATTCATGTTGCTGTAAATGGCATTATTTCATTCTTTTTTATGGCTGAGTAATATTCCATTGTACCATATTCCATATCTTTATCCATTTATCTGTCAGTGGACACTTAGGTTGCTTCCATGTCTTGGCTATTGTAAACAGTATTGCTATGAACATTGGGGTGCATATATTTTTTCGAATTAGAGTTTTCATCTTTTCTGAATATATGCCTAAGAGTGGGATTGCTGTATCATATGGTAACTCTATTTTTAGTTTTTTAAGGAACCTCCATACTGTTCTCCATAGTGGCTGTTCCAATTTACATTCCCACCAAAGGTGTAGGAGGGTTCCCTTTTCTCCACCCTCTCCAGCATTTAATATTTGTAGACTTTTTGATGATGGCCATTCTGACTGGTGTGAGGTGGTACCTCACTGTAGTTTTGATTTGCATTTCTCTTATAATTAGTGATGTTGAGCATCTTTTCATGCCTGTTGGCCATCTGGATGTCTTCTTTGGAGAAATGTCTATTGAGGTCGTCTGCCCATTTTTTGATTGGGCTTTTGGAAGAACTAGCTCCTTAAGCAAATTTCTTACACAAAAAGTGTACTGTGTGCTTACTTAAGAGTTTCACTCTCAAAGGAGGATTTTGTTCTTGAACTGTGGGAAAATCCTCTACCACCACTGACTAACAGTAGGAATGTAATAATTTTCTCCCTTTTGTGCTGGGGAAACTGTTCTTTGGGGTTAATAGAATTAATACAAAGGATATGTGAGTCCTCCTGAAAGCTAAAATTATTTCTGGAATATATAAATACATAATTTGGAAATACATATACATAAATGTATATAGAGAAAGAGAAACAGCTAAAATTTAGATATTTAAAAATGAGGGAGGGGCTTCCCTGGGGGCGCAGTGGTTGAGAGTCCGCCTGCCGATGCAGGGGACACGGGTTCGTGCCCCGGTCTGGGAGGATCCCACATGCCGCAGAGCGGCTGGGCCCGTGAGCCATGGCCGCTGAACCTGCGCGTCCGGAGCCTGTGCTCCGCAACGGGAGAGCCCGTAGCAGTGAGAGGCCTGCGTACCAAAAAAAAAAAAAAAAAAAAAAAAAAAAAAAAAATTTTTTTTAAAAAAAAAAAAAAAAAAAAAAAAAAAAAAAAAAAAGAGGAAGCATACAAATATAAAGCATTTTTGTTGTTTTGCTATTAATTATTCCTTATGTGAGTAGATGTCAAAGGCAGCCAGGCAGGCAACAGGTTTCAGAACTCCAATTGGGATTAAGATGACCAGCCACAGGGTCCTATTCAGCAAAACTAATAGAATAACAAAAGACTTTGCTTTTCTTAAACATTTTCAGGTCTTCCTAAAAACAAATAGCTGTGGCCACATTTTTTTTTTTTCTTTTTTTTGCGGTACGCGGGCCTCTCACTTTTGTGGCCTCTCCCGCTGCGGAGCACAGGCTCCGGACGCGCAGGCTTAGCGGCGATGGCTCACGGGCCCAACCGCTCCGCGGCATGTGGGATCTTCCCGGACCAGGGCACGAACCCGTGTCCCCTGCATCGGCAGGCGTACTCTCAACCACTGAGCCACCAGGGAAGCCCCCATATTTTTTTAATCATAAAATATTTAATTATGTATCTAGTTCAATCATGAATTTATGGTAGATGTGAGATGACTGGAAGCTCGGTTCAACCCAACGAAGCATTTTGTATTTTTCTGACATCTCTAATTGTTTAAAGTTCTTTTATTTAAAGATTAAACCTAATTGTATAGAGGTCTCACTCTTTGGCCTTATGCCTGCCTTGGAAAGCAACGAAGAATGAGCCGTATTCTAGAAAACAGCCCTTCCAAGATCTGAAGACAGTCCTAGGGCCTCTCCACTGTGTCCTTTGCTCCCATGTAACCTGGTCTCTGATTCCCCTCCTCCATCTCCTTCCCTGTGAGCACTTCAGTTCATCAGTGCTGCGCTTAAAATAAGGCACTCAGACTCAACTCCTGGTATGGCCCGAGGTGTACAAAATAGCGAAGAACTAGAACTTTCTGTGATCTGAGCGCTGAATATCCATTCAGTTAGGTTAAAGCAGCCGCTCAACTGCTGTTATAAGAATATCAATTTTAACGTTTCTGGCAAAGAGAAGACTTGTCTAATTCAACAGAAAACACTTAAGCTTAACATTTACAACAGGTTAAAACATTTATGCATTTTGATACAAAACACCATCTTATATGAATATAAATGATGGATTAACAAACTTTTGCAAAACAGAGGCTAACCTAATTTTAATCTTTACTACCTTTGCAGTAAGGAGCAGGGTAACTTCCTGCAGTAGGAAGCCTTTGGGGAATGTAATTTCCACTGCCTTGTGATGTTAATTTGAGACAATTATCATAAGCAGACTAAAAAAAGTTGTGCATATTATTTGTCCTTGTGAGAGCCCTCTGCTGTTGGCTAGTCGGGATATGGGAGAAGCCCTAGGAGAGGAATATCTAGCATTTAGATACTTCTTTAATAGCCATGGATCCCAGGGTTTCAAAACTTTTAATGTTTCCCACCTTTGGCTGGGAAAACCTGTACAAAGGCTTGAGAAGCCGGATCCAAGAGCTCTCTCCACTTGGTATTTTTAATGCACCTGCATTTTCAACTTTTCCAAAGCAGGATGGGCAAGAATAAAACCGCTTCTCCAGTCCATTTGGCTATTTTGAAATAGTTTTGTCATGTATGGAGGGGAACTAGGTATTTTTTTCCCTTTGAAACCTCCAGGACCGCTATGAATTTAGGTTATTTGCTGAGAAAAAGGAAACCCTGGGGGTCCATGGTTCAGTGCTCTCATCTGACCACCCACTAGGAGGCCTTCTAGAGCCATTTCCAGGAGTGTTTTCACCTGTTGGATTGACCCCCCCCCCCCTTCTCAAGACCAAAATCAGAAGAGAAGAGCTGAAAGTGCTGGAAGGTAAATAATGACAAGCTCTTTTTCCAGCCTCAGGCCTCCATGCCACGGCCTCTGGGTGGGGGACTTCTACAGAGTGTCAGCCACAAAGTAGGGGCCTGCACAAAGAGAAGGAAAGTTTTGCTCAAGACAGTCTGGAAATATTAGAATGTTCGAGCAGTGATTGCAGTAACTGTTCACCGGCTTTAAAGAAGAAGCCTGTGGCTGGTAGATATGGAAACTTAGGTATAAACTTTCTAGGGGGTACTTTGGCAAAACATAGTAAAAGCTTTAAAAGTGTGCATGCCCTTCTGAACCAGGAATTTCACCTTTAGGAGTTTCTCAGAAGGAAAAAAAAAAAGACCCTGATGTCCATTGAGGTTTAGTTGAAAGGATGTTTTAGTGGCATGAAGATTTTTTATTATAATTTTAAAATAGGAAAATGTTCCATTTCAGAAGGAACATGGCAGCAGTTTAGTTCTGAACTATCTCACACTCAACAAGGATGACAACAAACCTGCCAACTACACATGTGGTGAAACCAGGAGAAAAATGCAACCTCAAAGTGTTGTTCAGAGCAGCCAGAGGTGAAAATGAGCAGCAAAGCTGGTGAAAAACCTTGAGTGAGGAGGGGATGTAGAGCCTCAGAGAGCAGAAATCTCCAGCAATGATTCCCTTCTGGAAGGGAATGACCCTATTCTGAAAGGAAACTATGAGAACAAGGTCATTTTGAACAAAGCAAGATTACTGGGGACAGTGGAAAGTCTTGGAAAGCACTGGAAAAAAAGAAACCTTTTAAAAGTGGGTCCATTTTCCTAGAGACAAAGGCTGTAAAGAAATGTGGGAAACAGAGAAGCTCTCCTCAACCAAGCTCTGAAATCCAGAGAACAGGTGACTTCTCAAGGAGTCCATGTCAGAAGTCCAAGACAGTGGCAACGGAGAGGTCCCCCCCCCACCGGCCCCACCTCTCCACCCTTCCACCACTTCTCCAGGGCAACAATCACTACCACAAACAGTGGAGCCACACCTCAAGACCAAGAATTCTATCCATCCGAACTGATCTTCAGGTGTAAAGCCTGCAGACAAACATTTAAAAATCTGTAAGAAGTCAGGATATCATTCTCATGAGCTCTTTCAGAGGAACCTGCTAGAACCATGGGAGAGCAGTCTCAGCACCCCTAAGCAAGCCTGGGGAGATCAGGGTAAAAGGACCTTCCTTGAGCACTGAATGTATTAAACTGTAGAAATAAAACAAATATAGAGATTAGGGTGACAGATCAGGAGGCAGACGTTACATGCCTTACTTAATATTGTAGACATTTCTCATTACTAATAAAAAATTGAAGAAGAAAGAGAGAAGATAGGAATAAGAATGAGTTTACTGATCACCTCAAATTACTTGATTCAAAGGATAGTATTTAAAGTTTCCAAATCAAGTAGAAGCTTAATCACATGCAACATAAACACTAAGATTGTTAATTCTATTGACTAAATGATGGAGGAGGGGTGAGGCAGAGAGGATGAAATTAAAAGATAATTTTATTGTTGCTCATAGTAGGGAATCAAGATACAGTCCCCAAAAAGAGTGGATTGAGGGTATTTTATAAAGGTAACTTTTAGACCAAAAATACAAACCTTCCTAAATATCAAAACTACATTAATAAAAAGGGCAAATTCAAAAATATATAATGAAAACACAACATAAAATAATATGACAGAGTTGAAACCAAATATATCTGTCAATTCAATAAATATAAGTGGGTTTAACTCATCTATTTAAAAAATGGTCTTCAAAGTAGATTGCAAAGCTTAATCCAACTCTAGGTTATATACACAAAATGATTCAGAAAGGTTAATAATGAAAGGATGGGCAAAGAAAAGCATACCAGAAAAATACAAACATTAAAAGTCTTAATATCTAACAACACAGAATTCAGGACAAAAAGCTTTAAACAAGGTAAAGAGAAGTACTTTTAAATGCTAAAGGCTATAATTCATCATGAAAATTTAAATTATGAATATCTATGTACCAAATAACACAGCAGGAACTTTCACATAATAGAACTATAGAGATACAAGGAGATTTAGACAAAGACACACTGTGGTAGGGCCCAGCGGTAAGGCTAGGTAAGAACACAGGACTGGAGATGTATGAAACAGCCAATACTCAATGCATAATCACTTGGTCTACTGCACACAATTAATGCACAGCACAGGTTAGTCAAAGTAGTGAAAATAAAAAAGGGGTAATGAACCACTCCAAGCGGAAGTCCTCAGAAGGAGGCATCTCAGCAGTGGTCCCCAGTCCCTCAACAGGTCTCACAACAAGCCTGAGTGAGAAGTTGCCCTCTGCTCTGACAGTCTCTGGCAGTGTCAGTCTAGAACAGCTCTCAGCAGCCTGGAGTTGGGTCCTCCAGCAAAGAGCCTTCAGGTCACCTGACTAAAGGGTCTTATTTTAAGGAGTCCACCAGTAGGGTATAATGGTTACACTACAGGGAGTCTAGTCTCTATCTGATGTACCTTCTGTCCCAGTGAAGTCTTTCCAAAGATGTTACCAAACAAATTTCTTATCTAAAGTAACACTCTTAGTTTCTAACACTAAGACACTCACAATCCTACATCAGATGTTTCAAAACAACTAATATGGAAATTCACATTGGCCACTGTGACTCCATTTTGAACTACTTAACACAGCTTAAATTCTATGAGTTTCTCACAAGATGAGTAGGAATCATAACACAAAAGAAATCCCACCACAACACACAATAATAATAGAAGGCTTTGATTTCACCTTTCTCAATCCAAAACAGATCAAGTGGTCAAAATTAAATGAAGATCTAGAAGTCCAACAAACACAATAAAAAATGTAGATGTTATTGATATGCATCAAATATTGTGCCCTGAGAATAGAGAACATACTTTTTTCTCAAGTGCTCTGGGATATTCCTGCATACACACAAGATTATAAATAGGCCACAAACCAAACCTCATTAAATTCCCACAGTAAAAAGAATATAGATAGCATCCTATAATAGCAACTCAATAAACACTGACATGTATAACATATTCAGAAAACAAACAAAAAGTGCCCTTCTATTTGGGGGTGTGTGGGAGGTCTAAAATAATTCCATGATCAAAGGGAAAATACAAATTCAAAACAGTAGAATTTCTAGAAAACAATAATAATGAACATATCATATTGAAGAATCTATGAATATAGCTAAAGTAGTACTCAAAGGAAAATTAATAGCCTCCAATGTTTATATCAACATAAATGAAAGAATTAAACAGCTGATTCAAAAATCTAGAAAAATAATTTAAAAGTAAACCAAAGGAAAGCAAAAGGAAAGTTAAGACAAATACAGAAATTAATTAGTTAATATAACAAAAATAAAGTAGAACTTATAAATAAATAAACTTGTTCTTAGAAAAAAAATCTGTAAATTAGGTCAGTCTCAAGCGAATTTAATCATTTAAATAAGGAGAGGAAATATACAAATACCTCAAGTAAGAAATTACAGGTGGGAAATAGTCAAACAAACATTAGAAAGTAAAAAACAAAACAAAAAACCATAACAGAATACATTATACAATTTTATGCAAATAAAGTTGAAAACCTATATGAAATGTACAATTTTATCAGAAAACTAAAGATAGAAAACCAAAATACACCAATCTGCATAAAATAATTTGTCAAAACAATTTCAATGAAATAAATATAGTATGGATAAATATAAGTATACAGATGTAATATATAATTTATAATAAATAATTTATTAGATAATTTGTCAAAGTAAATTGATAAAACTTGTCAAATACTTACCCTTCACCACCCCCAAAAAAACCCCAAGAAACACCAGGCTCATTGTTGCACAGGGGAATTCTAACAAACCTAATCTTTAAAGAACAAATGATTCCAATGGATTCTAAAAAAAGAAGAAAAGCTTACAAATTATTTTCATAAAGCAAATATAAGTACATTAATACCAAAATATAAAGATTATAAGAATAAAGAAAAAAAGGCCAATCTCACTCACAAATATTAATGGAAAAACCCTAAATAAAATTTTAGCAAACAGAATCCAGAGAAACACACTGAAAGAATATATACAGCAGCCAAATGGAGTTTATTCTAGAAATGGAAATAAGGTTCAATATTAGAAAATCTATCAATTTAAATCATCATATTAATAGTTCTAAATAGAAAATCATGTAATTACTTTATAAATACTGAAAATGCATTTGATAAAATCAAATATATATATATATATATATTTTTTTTTTTTTTTTGCTCTCAACCACTGCGCCACCAGGGAAGCCCCCAAATACTTATTCTTGATTAAAAACAAGACATTCAGTAAACTGGGAATCAACGGATACTTCCTCAAAATGGAAAAATAGGTTTTTCTTTCAGCAGAAAAGCAAAACTTTACTTAACAAGGAAATACTAGAGACACTAATATTTAGGTTCTGCTATACTTACTAACCAATGCAATGTAGACATGAGAAATAAATTTGTGGTAAAAGAATTGAATAGAAGTATTCTAGAGTATTTTCTAAAGTATCTTCTAGAATTCTCTCAAGGTTTCCAGGCCCACGATTAAAAGAATTGGTGAGGAATGTTCTAGAAGATCACCTTAGGAGGAGGAGGAAAGAGGAGGGGTAGAAAGAGGAAGAAGAGGAAGGAGGAGAAGAAAGAAGAGGAAAGAAGAGAAGAGAAAAAAATGTTTTAAATAAAAGAAGATGTGGTAGTTTAAAATCCATTCACAGGGCTTCCCTGGTGGCATAGTGGTTAAGAATCCGCCTGCCAATGCAGGGGACATGGGTTCGAGTCCTGGTCCAGGAAGATCCCACATGCCACGGAGCAACTAAGCCCGTGCACCACAACTACTGAGCCTGCGCTCTAGAGCCCGTGAGCCACAGCTACTGAGCCTGTGTGCCACAACTACTGAAGCCCGCTTGCCTAGAACCCATGCTCTGCAGCAAGAGAAGCCACTGCAACAAGAAGCCTGTGCACCACAACAAAGAGTAGCCCCCACTCGCTGCAATTGGAGAGAGCCCGCGTGCAGCAATGAAGAACCAACGCAGCCAAAAATAAATAAATAAATAAATTTATAAAATCCATTCACAAGTTCTTTGACACTCTATTTAAAAGGTGGAGCCTAAAACACCTTGCCCTCAAATGTGTACTGGACTCAGTGATTTACTTCTTTTTTTTAAAAAAAGATTTTTTTGATGTGGACCATTTTTAAAGTCTTTATTGAATTTGTTACAATATTGCTTCTGTTTTATGTTTTGGTCTTTGGGTCGTGAGGCATATGGGATCTTAGTTCCCTGACCAGGGATTGAACCCGCACCCCTCCATTGGAAGGTGAAGTCTTAACCACCAGACCACCAGGGAAGTCCCTGGAGTTAGTGATTTACTTCTAATGAACAGAATAAGTTAGAGTGATGGTATGTTACCGATGAGTCCATGTCATACAAGATACTGTGGCTCTGCCTTACTCTTTCTTCGTTCACTTACTCTGAAGGAAGACCTCTGCCATGTGAGGACACTCAAGCAGCCCTGCGGAGAGGTCCATGTAGTAAGAAACTGAGAACTGAGACAAACAACCATGTAATTGAGCCATCTTGGAGGTGGCTCCTGTGGCCCTAAACAAGCCTTCACATAACTAAAGTACTCACCAGCAAATGTACTGAAAACTCAGCAGAGACCCTGAACCAGAACCACCCAGCTAAGTCATACCTGAATTCCTAATTCACAGAAACTGTGAGGGACTTCCCTGGTGGTTCAGCGGGCAAGACTCTGCACTCCCATTGCAGGGGTCCTGGGTTTGATCCATGGCCAGGGAACTAGATCGTGCATGCTGCAACTATAGAGCCTGCATGCCACAACTAAAGATCCTGCATGCCACAACTAAGACCTGGAGCAGCTAAATAAATAATTTTTTTTTTTTTTTAAAAAAGGAGAAACTGTGAGATAATAAATGGTTACTGTTTTAAGACACTAAGCTTTGGGGTAGTTTGTTATGCAGTCATACAACTAATACAGAAGGCAAAATAAAGTCATTTTAAGTTTGACAAAAAGTGAGCTTGCCACTAACAGACCTGTACTAAAGGAAATGTTAACAAATTTTTCAGGTAGAAGAAAAATGATACAGATGGAAAGTAAGAAGTAGAGAATGAAGGAAGACCAAATAAAGTGGCAAATGTGTTTTAAATCTAATATTTCATCGGACTTTAAAATATACCATAACAATAAGACCTAAATACATGGAGATATACCATGTTTATGAATTGGAAGATTCAATATTGTTAAGATGCTAATTCTCCCCCAGTTGCTCTATAGATTCAATACAATCCCAGTTAAAATCCTAGCAGCTTTGTTTTTCTAAAAATTGAGAAACTAATGCCAAAATTTGTATTGAAAAGCAATAAATTAAAATAGCCAAAACAATTTTGTGTAAGAACACAGCTGGAGAACTCAAATGATCTGATCTTTTTTTTTTTATAAACTTATTTATTTATTCATTTATTTTTGGCTGTGTTGGGTCTTCACTGCTGCATGCGGGCTTTCTCTAGTTGTGGTGAGCAGGGGCTATTCTTCGTTGAAGTGCACAGTCTTCTCATTGCGGTGGCTTCTCTTGTTGCGGAGCATGGGCTCTAGGTGCACAGGCTTCAGTCGTTGTGGCATGCAGGCTCAGTAGTTGTGGCTCGCGGGCTCTAGAGCACAGGCTCAGTAGCTGTGGTGTATGGGCCTTAGTTGCTCCGTGGCATGTGGGATCTTCCTAGACCAGGGATTGAACCCATGTCCCCCTGCATTGGCAGGAGGATTCTTTAAGGGAAGTCCTTAAACGACCTGATCTTAAGACTGTATAGGGACTTCCCTGGTGGTGCAGTGGATAAGACTCTGCACTCCCAATGCAGGGTGCCCGGGTTCAACATGCATGCTGCAAATGAGAGTTCACATACCACAACTAAGGAGCCCGCGTGCCGCAACTAAGACCCGGTGCAACCAAATAAATAATAAATAAATAAATATTAAAAAAAAAAGAAAGACTATAAAGCTACAGCATGGGCCAAATTAGCCTGCAGCCTATTTCTGTAAGGCCCATAAGCTACAATGCTTTTTATGTTTTTAAATGGCTGAAAAAAGAAACAAGAAAAGTATACACACTAGTATGTATAAAATGGACAACTAATAAGAACCTGCTGTATAAAAAAATAAATAAAATTCTACAATTCAAAAAAGAAAGTATACAACAGGAATTATATGTAGCCCACCCTTAACAGAAGAAGCTTGCTAACTCTTGAGCTACAGTAATCAAGACATTATGGTATTGGTACAAAGATAGACACATAGATCAATGAAGCAGAAATGAGAGTCCATAAATAGATTCACACATATATGGTCAATTAATTCTTGACAACGGTATCAAAGTAATTGAATGGAAAAAAGGTAATCTTTTCAACAAATTGTACTGGACCAGTTAGACAACCATATGCAGGAAAAAAAAAATCTCAACCTATGCTGGGAAATAATTTTCCATGGGTTTCTCACGTATCTGCACATCTTAAGAGTTAGACACTAACTGCCGTTTTGTTCCAGACTGTCTTTTCAAGGATGTTTTGTCCATGAAGCATCCTAGGGATAGTGTCTACCTTCAGAGCAAAGGGTAAATTTGTTTACCATCCAGATAAAAAAGATAATGTATTGCTCTGGGGCAAAGGTTGAGCAGGTTTGCTTACAGTCCTTTATAAAAGACTGATGTTCCCTAGGACTTCCCTGGTGGTCCAGTGGCTAAGACCCCATGCTCCCAATGCAGGGGGCCCGGGTTCGATCCCTGGTCAGGGAACTAGATCCCACATGTCGCAACTGAAGATCCTGTATGCCACAACTAAGACCCGGCGTAGCCAAAAAAAAAAAAAAAAAAAAAGATTGATGTTCCTTAAACTTGAGGTTCCTCAGTGGTCATATAAACCCACTGTGTGTACCTGTTTGTACCTTATCTACCTGGGCCCTTTGGCATAGCCTCTGTGGGACTTACGGGACAAGGGGAACCAATACAAACATGAAACTCATGTTTGCTGTGCTCTGAGTCACAAAGTTCTTTGTCTCTGTTTTAAGAGTCTTAAGTATTTTGCCAGCACCCACTGAAACTGTGGAAGCGTAACCTATTAGCTTGTAAGTGGGATAAAATCTTATATTCTTTGTTGCTCTTGACAACTCATACCTTGCATCATATACAAAAATTAACTTGAAATGAATCACAGACCTAAAAGTATAATCACCAACCTATAACATAAAACTATAAAACTTCCAGAAGAAAACAAATTTTTAGGTCACTGAGTTAGACAAAGATTTCTTAGGACAAAGATTTGTCCTTAGGACAAAGATTTCTTAGATAGGACAAAAAAGCATGGCTCATAAAAAAAATAATAGATTTGATTTCATCAAAATTAAAAACTTTTGCTCTTCAGAAAACACTGACAGGATTTTTAGGGCAGTAAAACTGTTCCGAATGTTAGTATGATGATGGACACATGTCATTATGCATTTGTCAAAACCCACAGAATGTACAACACCAAGTATGAACTCTAACATAAACTGCGGACTTCGATGAGAATGATGTGTCAACGTAACAGATGTGTCTCTGGTGAGAGCAGTTGGTAGTGCAGGAGGCTGTGTGTGGTGGGGGTCAGGGGAGGATGGGATATATGGAAACTCTCTGTACTTTCCATTCAATTTTGTTGTAAACCAAAAACTGCTCTAAAAAATAAAGTCTTTTTTTTTTTTTTTTTTAAAAAGGGCAAGGGAACATTCCTGCACTGTTGGTGGGAATGTAAATTGATGCAGGCACTATGGAGAAGAGTTCCTTAAAAAACTGAAAATAGAACTACCATATGACCCAGCAATCCCACTACTGGGCATATACCCTGAGAAAACCATAATTCAAAAAGAGTCATGTACCACAATGTTCATTGCAGCACTATTTACAATAGCCAGGACATGGAAGCAACCTAAGTGTCCATCAACAGATGAATGGATAAAGAAGATGTGGCACATGTATACAAGGGAATATTACTCAGCCATAAAAAGGAACGAAACTGAGTTATTTGTAATGAGGTGGATGGACCTAGAGTCTGTCATATAGAGTGAAGTAAGTCAGAAAGAGAAAAACAAATACCGTATGCTAATGTACATATATGGAATCTAAAAAAACGGTACTGATGAACCTAGCGGCAGGGCAGGTATAAAGACGCAGATGTAGAGAACGGACTTGAGGACACAGAGGGGAAGGGGAAGCTGGGACGAAGTGAGAGAGTGGCACTGACATATATACACTACCAAATGTAAAATGGATGGCTAGTGGGAAGCTGCTGCATAGCACAGGGAGATCAGCTTGATGCTTTGTGGCCACCTAGAGGGGTGGGATAGGGAGGGTGGGAGGGAGGCTCAAGAGGGAGGGGAGGGCTTCCCTGGTGGTGCAGTGGTTGAGAGTCCGCCTGCCAATACAGGGGACATGGGTTCGTGCCCTGGTCCGGGAAGGTCCCACATGCCGCAGAGCGGCTGGGCCCGTGAGCCATGGCTGGGGAGCCTGCGCGGCCGGAGCCTGTGCGCCGCAACGGGAGAGGCCACAACAGTGAGAGGCCCCGCGTACCGCAAAAAAAAAAAAAAAGAGGGAGGGGATATGGGGATATCATACAAATAGCTGATTCACTTTGTTGTACAGTGGAAACTAACACACCATTGTAAAACAATTATACTCCAATAAAGATATTAAAAAAAAACAGGGGCAAGGGATCTCAATAGACATATCTACAAAGAAGATATACAAATGGCCAATAAACACATGAAAGATGCTCAACATCATACAAAACAAAACCACAATGTGATACAGCCTTGTACCCACTAAGATGGCTATAATCAAAAAAAGGGAAAATAATAAGAGTTGACAAGGATGTAGAAAAATCGGAACCCTCATACATTGCTGGTTGGAATGTAGAATGGTGCAGACACTGTGGAAAACAATCTGTTAGTTCCTCAGAAAGCTAAACCTAGACCTAGCAATCCACTATATACCAAGAAAATTGAAAATATATGTCCACGTAAAAACTTGTACATGAATGTTCACAGCAGCATTATTCATAATAGCCAAGACGTAGAAAAAACCCAAATGTCTAGCAACTTATGAAAAGATAAACAAAATGAAGTATATTCATACAATGGAAGGTTACTCAGCCATAAAAAAGGAATGAAGTACTGACACATGCTACAACATGGATGAATCTTGAAAACATTCCGTAAGTGAAAGAGCTAGTCACAAGAAACCATTACGTTAAACGTCCAGCATAGGAAATCCATAGAGATAAAAAGTTCATTAGTTGTTGCCAGGGGCTTGAGGGAGTGGGGAGCAATTGCTAATGGGTATGGAGTTTCTTTTTGGGGTAAGGAAAATGTTCTATATTCGTGTTGATGGCTGCACAAATCTGTGAATATACTAGAACCATTGAGTATTTTAAATTGGTGAATTTTATAGTATGTGAGTTATATATCAATAATGATGTTTTTAAATGAAGATGAAGTAGGAAAACTGATCCTTGTCTATATAAGTAAGTAACTTTAAGAAAACCTGAATCACAGAAACGAGTTAGAAACAATAAACTGGGCAGTAATTGGACTTGCCGCAGGGGCTGGTAAAATGTTAATATTATCTAATCATTTTACGCTACTTTACGTTTTGAAAGTATAATGTTAACAAGATCATATTATAAAAAAAGAATACCTATTTGTGTACTTTTGAGTTGTTATAACCTGCATGCATGTCTGAATATGTTTGTATGTAGGTACACATATTCATGTCTCATCATTATCAAAGATGATGCTAAATGAGCCAGTTGCTGGATGACCTCTTAGCTTTTTCACACCCTAGGGGGCGGAGTTAGCTGTGTAGCTGCAGCTGTTGGTCACAAAGCCCAGGTTCCTATTTCTGGGTCAACCTCTCCACCATACAGTCAGGTGACCCAGAATTTGGTTCCAAGAACCCTCATCAACATTTTTCAAAGTTTGGCCAGCTGCAGATGGAATCAATTACCTGGAGCCTAGACTCAACATCCAGTGATGGGCCTGGGAGTCCACCATTTTTTTTTTTTTTTTTTGCCACATAATGCAGCTTGTGGAATCTCAGTTCCCCAACCAGGGACTGAATCTGGGCCACAGCAGTGAAAGCGCCCATTCCTAACCATTAGACCACCAGGAAACTCCCTGGGAATCTGCTATTTTAACAAGGCCCTCAGGAGATATAATGTGCACTCACTTTTGGGAGCCCCAGCTCTGGGCACCTCTTCCCGGCTGATGTAGAGTAGCTGAGTTTGTCTTTGGTTTCACAGCCCTGTTCACATTCTTCCTGTTCACCAGGGTGAGAGTAGTGTGCCTCCCTATTTTTAACCACAATGGGATGTCACTGAGCCTGATGCTGGTTCTACAGGCACAGTCTACTCATAAGACTGCCTGATGTTTCCATTCTATATGGGGTTTCTGCCTGTTGGAGGCCCTGATGTCTCATCAGAAGCTGCAGAAGCAGCAGACAACACATAGGTGGCTCTGCCCCTTCGCCTCATTCACAATATAGGACCTACACTGGAATCCTGGATCCTGGATTCTAGGCTCAGCTCTGTACTCTGCCCCACATTTGATGGGGGATGATGGGGAAGCCTATTAGGTCAATAATTTCCCAAGGCTGATGGAGGCTCAAGTGGTTTCCCAGTTATTGTACTTGAATGGGATGGGAAATGCACCTCTTATGAGGAAGCTCTTCTGTTTGTCGATGGGTATCCCTGACCCTAGGACAGACGGCAGAGTTAGGCCAACTCACCTGCTCATCTCCTCTTGACACATCCATTTTGGCTCCTCCCAGCATCTTTTGGATACACCTGGTTAAAATCCTTCAGTGGCTCCCCATTCCTTTTAGGGTCTAGACCACAACTCCTTCCATGACCTACTGTTCTTGGTGATCTTTGCAGCCTCATCTCCTCCACTGTCCCCCACTCTAGGATCTGTCATACAGATCTTACAGTTCTCTCACCAGGCCAGGCTCTCTTGCAGTGCCCTACTCTTTTTCATGTAATTAACTCTTGTTCATCTCTCTGCTCTCCAGCATCATTTCCCTGACCTCCAAGTCTGGATCAGGTCTCTTGCTTATTCATGGTCCTAGCACTCAGGGCCTTTCTTTATTAAAAGTTGTCAACTTTGAAAAGTTACCCTTGAGCAATTAAATTTTCACGACTGTAAAGTTCGTTAGAGCAGTGCTCTGAATTTGCTCTCACTGCATCTCCAGCACGTAGCAAAGGGTCTGGCAGGTATTTAGTTGGATGGATTACTGGCTCCAGGAAGGCGGGCCACAACCTGGGTGGAGTGTCGAGACCTCTGGGAATCGATAAAAGTAGATCCAGAGCAGCTACACCTATACGTCCTCAGAACTGGGGTCATCGGTTTGCGGGCCGGGTGTCTGGGGAATTCCCAGGCCAAGGACACAGTACAGTCCTGGCTGGCATCCGGCTGCCGAATTGGAGAGGGCCGCCCTTACTCTGTGCTTGGGAGGGCCTCGGTTTCCCTACTGGTTCCCCGCGGGGTGGGCCGAGAACTGCCCCTGAGGCCCCGGGGAAGACCCAGTCCGGGGGCCGCCGCAGCTGCAGAAGTCTGAGGGGCCGGGCCGGGTGAGTCCGCCGCGCCCGCCGAGGGCGCTCCAGACCAGTCTTCCTGAGCAGTCGCTCGCAGCTGCGGCCCCTCTAGCTGCGGGGAGGTGGCGCAGTGCGTGTACGGAAGGCGGTGGGCGGGTCCGGCCCTCAGCGGCGGAGGGCGCCATGGTGGGTGGCGAGGCGGCTGCAGCCGTGGAGGAGCTGGTTTCTGGTGTGCGGCAGGCGACCGACTTCGCTGAGCAGTTCCGCTCCTACTCGGAGAGCGAGAAGCAATGGAAGGCCCGCATGGAATTCATCCTGCGCCACCTGCCCGATTACCGCGACCCGCCAGACGGCGGCGGCCGCCTGGACCAGCTGCTGTCCCTCTCCATGGTCTGGGCCAACCACCTCTTCCTGGGTTGCAGGTGCGGACCCCTGGCGGCTGGCTGACCCTGTCCCGATCCGCAGTCCTCCCGCAGGGCTGACCCCTGCCCAAGGCTGACCCTGCCCCCAAACTCCAACCGTACTAGACAGGCCTAAGGCAGGTTTCCACCGTAGCCAATCCTTTGGAAAGATACTTAATCTCTCTGAGCTTTAGTTTTCTCATCTGGAAAATTAGTTGTGATGACTACAGCCTTAAAGGGTGAAAAGCACTTAGCACAGGCTATCATCTCTCAAGAGCTCTATAAATACTAGGCGTTCGAGTTGCCATTGTTATTTATGTTATTATTATTACTTCAAACTGTCACCTTTGCAGAGGGCATTTTAAGTTCATTAGCTCCTTTCTTCCACATGGCAAACGTGCAGGGACAGAAACAGATCTCCAGTTTACATCTACGAAGCTGAGAGGGAAAGAGACATACCTAGGGTCATGCAGCATCTATCAGGATTGGTGGATTTTACCATTTATGGCAGGATGTAGTCTGCGGCCCTTGTCTTTTTCTCCTTATGTCCTAGTCTGCTGGACCCTGTAGCAAGAAGCAGCCTTTGCCTTTCTGCCTTTCCTTTTATCAAAATAACAAATGCCTTCAAGGGACTTTTTGAAATGGCGCTCCCTCTGCCGCTCCATGTAGCAGGTGGCAAATCTTGAGGCTCCCACATCCTTTTATTTAGCATTTCCTGAAATTGTGTTAGGATAATGAGATGACTTGGCTTAGTCCTGGTTTCTGTGCGCCTTATGGCTGTCTGGTCACATGGTCCCTCCAGCCCTAAGCTGCTTGGTGGTGTTTTCAAATTTGGGGAGTTATTAGAACTGGATATGGGGAAGCAGTGCCTGCTGTATCCCTCCCTTTTCTCTGACTTCCAGGTTCCTCTAGTAAATTCTCGTTAACAGGATCCAAGATTAGGCAAATGTCAGAAAATTGGACAAATGAACAAATAATGTTATTTCGTTAGACCAATACTCCACATGTTCAAAAAAATAAGAATTTTGGCCCTCATATCATATCCGTGAATATATACTGCCAGAGGTACACTGCCTCTATTTTTGTAAGTCTTGTTTGTTTTGTAAATCTTAAAACACCTGCTCCATTGGCATCCCTAGTGCTGCTTCTGTATCCACACGCGCAAGAACTATTTTCTGACTTGATACTGAACATCTGTCAGTTTCCCCGGTAGTATCAAATCGTTCCTCTGAGAGTTGAGTTTATAGTCCAGCTACCTGCAATTTCTTTTTAGCCCACAGTGACAATAATTCTTCCACGGTTTTTATCTTACTACTTTTTATCGTGCAGTTACAACAAAGACCTTTTAGACAAGGTGATGGAAATGGCTGATGGGATTGAAGTGGAAGACCTGCCACAATTTACTACCAGAAGTGAATTAATGAAAAAGGTAAACAGGATTTCCAAGTGCATTTGAAATGGTATAGAGCTAACGGCCCCTGCCTTTATGATGATGTATTAGAGTATATTGTTTTCTGAATGCTCTTGTTTACTACCCCAATCTAAGCCCTTTCATTTTATTTCTCTGTAATTGGTATAAGCCTTTTCATAACTAGAGAACAACTCAGTAGATAAATTATGCATTGTTGGTAGAGTAACACATAAACTCAACCTCTTCAGTTACTTTAGGAAAATTCTGTTTTGAGCTTTTTGCTTGAATTTTAAGAAAATGTTGGTTAGAGTGCTACAGTTGCCCACTTATTAAAAAATCTTGTTGGTAACATTAACTCAACCTTACCCCAATCGTTGAGGACCCCACCAGACCTGTTTGGACCCTCTGACTTGCTGATGGAAATGTAGATGGAGTAATATCGTCATAGCTTTTCCCTATTCTGCCAGGCTTCTTCTGATCTGAGGCTGTGGATTTTTTACATGGTGAGCTGCTGCCTGTCAAGCCTTGTATCTGGGTCCTTTGGCTGGGGCCATGGAGAGTGTGGCAGAAGGAAGCTCAGAAGATGGGGCTGGGCGTCCCAACTGCTTTTCACAATCTCCCAAGATATGGTTTTTCTCATTTGCCCTGGTCTCCTCAGGCAACAAAATTAATTGCTTCCTCATCTCCCATAGTTTATTTCCTTAGCACTTTACCCAGACCTTTTTAAGAGCAGATTGTAAGCTTCTTGAGGGAAGAGATGGTGCTTAAGATATTAGTCCTTCTAATTCCAAAACCTAGTATAGGCATAATCCAGAGAAGATGCTCAGAAAATGCTTACAAAATTGACCAAAGCAAAAGAGTAAAGACTGCTGGCCTCTCTTACAGTTCTATTGTCAGAAACATAGGTAAGCCCTTGCTTCACCCTAGTTGGGTCTTTTTTTGGGAAGCTGGGCATATAAAAAGGTTCCCTTTAGTGTGAGTGTCAGGAGCTAATCAAATCCTCAGCTGCCCAGAAAGTACTTCAGCCCCAAACAGCACACCCTGCATGATTTCAGATATTTTTCTTTAAAAAAGTATTGTTTTTTAATTGAACCTGGAATCAAAAGTTCAGGTTGTGTTCAAGGGCCTATTTTGTTTTTAAAATCTGTTAACAGGGCTATTGTTTGTAGCCCGGGAGCCGTTGTGAATTGGGAGTTTGTGACTTTTTGGATTCTCTTATATAATATTTTTTAAAAACCTCTAGGAAGTCCTTCAGTATCCTAGCGGTGAGGTTCCTGGGGCCCAGGCATGGGGCGTCTAGATAATTTCCGGCCACCTGATTGCACCCCATTCGTCAGGGCAGGCAGGGAATAGGATGAGCCTTTACTTCCTGACTGCTCATGGCCGATTCTTTCCTCGGCCTTTTGGTCTTAAGAGGTATTCTGCTCTCCGTAAGATCCATTTTCACATAAATTTTGTTATACTTCTCTGTCTCTTTCCAGTCATACTGGGATATTAGAGGTCAGAACACTTCACGATATTTGGGCTTCAGACTCCAGAAGAGACTAAGGAGGTTTTGTAATTAATATGCATGTCCCTAACATTATCCATAGGCTAGTGTGAAGAAGTATATGTATGTGTGTTGAGGAGAAGAGTTTCTAAACTGTTATAAACATTGTAAAGGGGTCTTGAACCTCAGAAATATAGGGAGCCCTGTCCTGGGATGTTCATTTTTGACACTTTAATTGCAGTGTCAGTCTCCAGAGAAGAGTCTTCAGAAATGAACTTTGGCATTCCTGAAACCAGTTCTGCCATCAGACTAATTAATGATTTGGCACCTGGCTACCTGGAAGAAGCCTACAGGGAGCCTGTATTTCTATAGCACTTGTTCATTATATATGTTTGAACTTCCTTCAAATAAGACTTATGTTTTCTTAGTAACCAAGTTTTAGACTGTTGATGTCACTGAAAATGAAGCTAAGTTGATCCTGAAAAGTGAGACAGAGGATGTGTAGAGTTTTGCCAGTTGGTAAGAGTCTTTTAGATAAGCTTGTCCTGAGAACAAGTCATCTGGTCTGTGTGCCGTGACAGAACTGTGTAGTGTTGAAGGCTGTCCCTTCTCTATTGAAGGCTGCCCTGAGAGCCCACTGGAAAGAGCGCCCTGGGAGCTTTGCAGCAGTTTTTTGTGTCTTCTTGCTGAGGTTTTTGCATGTAATAGAGGCTGGCAAACATTAAGCAACATTGCCAGCCCAGAAACAAAAAACAAAAACAAAAAAACTGATGTTGAGCCATGCACCTGAAAAGGTCAGTTATAGTTCTTTGATCCTTAGCTCTAAAATTATTTTAGTTGGGTTTTGAAGCTAGCTAGCAAGTGGAAATGAATCACCTGGCATTATTGGTATCCTGAGACTGAATAGTGAAGATAACTTAGGGACATAAGTTCTTTAAAGTAAGATTTTAAAAATACTTTATGGTTATTCTGCGGTTTTAAGGCCAGTACACCTCTGTGGTCTGTCCAACTCTCTTTTTTTTTGGCAGGGGAAGGGGGATGTGGAATCTGAGAAAAGAAATGAGCATTGGTCTCTGACAGGTGGTATTTGTCAGATATTTGCGGTGTATGATTTCTTTTTGAAAAAGGGGGATTCAGACACAAATATATTGAACAGTCTGTTATCTAACAGCCCTCCCTAGGTACCTACTAGCAGACTTTGTGATTAACCAACCAGCTTTACCCATTAATGAGCAATAATTAACAAAGAGCAGCAGCTCACTCAGGAATGATGTTATTACTAAGACTGTCAGAGTTTATATTTCCAAGGCATTGTCTTAAGGAGAAAGAGGAGTGATTGACTAAGAAGCTATCATTATTGGCTCAAAAAATCTGTCCACTTAATTACTTCATTTTTCCTAAGAACATTTTTTTAATATAAATTTATTTTTATTTATTTTTGGCCGCGTTGAGTCTTCGTTGCCACGCGCAGGCTTTCTCTAGTTGCGGCAAGCAGAGGCTGCTCTCCATTGTGGTGCATGGGCTTCTAATTGCCGTGGCTTGTTTTGCAGAGCACGGGCTCTAGGCGCACAGGCTTCAGTAGTTGTGGCACACGGGCTCTAGACTGCAGGCTTAGTAGTTGTGGCGCATGGGCTTAGTTGCTCCGCGGCATGTGGGATCTTCCCAGACCAGGGCTGGAACCTGGGTCCCCTGCATTGGCAGGTGGATTCTTAACCACTGTGCCACCAGGGAAGTCCCCCCTAAGAACATTTTTGTCCAAGAGGGAAAGTGGCAGTATGGAAAGTGACTAAATATGAAATGTGAAAGAAGTTGGAAACACAAGTGTGCCTGCCTTTCAAGAGGCTTTTTGTGCATTATATACGGTCTTGGCGAGCTCTAAAGTAATGGAGCAGCCACTCCATTGGTGGAAAGAGACGTGATTCTAATAAGATGGCAACTATTTGTGAGTATTCAAAAAAATTTTTTTTCAGCTTATCAGATTAGTTAAATCAGGTTTTGTCTTGTATCCTAAGATAAATGCTCCATGGAGCTACCTTTTCCCTTTATCCACAGAAATAGAAGAAGCCAGAAAAGCTCTGTCTGACCCCACAGGCCAGTCTGTTGCCTGGTGCCCAGGCTGAGTGAATCACCTGCCAGCACCTTGAGTCAAAGACCATACTTGCAGCAGCCAAAGCCAGTGGCAACTCTTCTGCTATAGCCTTGGTCTATCCTATTGGAAATTTGAGAGATGGCTTAGGGGTTTCTCTTTCCTTTTGGACTAAAGATGGTTTCTTTAGGTGATACTGCATTCTCCTAAAAAGAGACAGCCCTCTTATATTTTGCTTTTGCTGAGGAATTTCGCTTCTTCACTTCTCAAAGACTGGGGTGACAGGCTTAAGCTAGGAAATAGGTCATACCTTGAAAACTCTGCTTACTAAAAAGAGTCTCAGACTGATTCACTTGCACTGCTAAATGTTAAGGAAATCCATTCAAATAGAAGGTGACAGACAAAATGATTTCTTTGCACCCTGCTTAAAAGTTGTCTAAAGCCAAGTTTAAATTTACCAATGGTGCTAGAGAGTACCCAGAAAGAATATATCTGCTTCAGTTCACCACTTTTAGAAGACATGCAGTTTCTGTAGTTTCTAACAGTGTGAAATCCAGAAACCTATAACCTTCACATCTCCTAAATATCCTGACTCAATGTGAAATGTTGTAAATTACTATCTGGATTTAACTGATTTTAATTTAGAACAATAAGTGTTTATGTGATTCTGTTTTTAGAAGCCTTCACTGCAGAGCATGCCATGGAGAAAGCTATTTTTTAAGTATTTCTGTTATCACTTTAAATTGTGAACATTTATAGATCACAAGTGACAAGACAAAAAAATTAGACTCTGGCTTCCAAATGGATAGTATGGTCAGTGTTTTGCTGAATTTTCTGTATGTAGTAAAATCTTAATAATTTCTGAGTCTGCCTACCATCTGGGTAGTACATAAATATTGCATCACTGCTGTATTTTAATTTATGAATTTGATTCATTAGACTACATGGTTACTAACTTTGTCTTTTTTTCCTAGCATCAAAGCTAAGGCAGAAGATTCATCACATTTTCATCATTAGTTACAGGCTTGGAAAGGAGGCTGGAATGAACATGACATTGACCTCAGCAGCTCTCTTAAG
Organism: Neophocaena asiaeorientalis asiaeorientalis; assembly: GCF_003031525.2. Classification (NCBI taxonomy): domain Eukaryota; kingdom Metazoa; phylum Chordata; class Mammalia; order Artiodactyla; family Phocoenidae; genus Neophocaena; species Neophocaena asiaeorientalis. Next base: position 95,966 of record NW_020173922.1, on the reverse strand, counting down.
ACTCTTGATATTAACATGTAGGAAAGAGGCAATTGGAATGAAAGGGAATCTTGTCTAGATTGGCGTTTTAAAAGTTCTCATTCTTCTAGTAGCTATCATTGTAAAAGTATGCATGGATATTTATGTATTTATAAATCATGCCCTCTTTTTTATTTTCAGGTTTTGAATGTTGGTCAAAATGTTAAAAATGCCTATTTTTTTTTTAATGTTGATGTAATAATGGCAGGTAGTGAATTTTACACTTTGGATTTTTCAACAGCGTACCTTTATGTGTGATTCTGCTTTATGGTCTTTTTTTCCCCGCCGACTGAGGTAAACCATATCCCTTATTTCTACCTGAAGTTTACACCATCCATGTACCCTATTGCCACACATACTTCATCTTTTTTTAAAGAGTTGAGTGAAAATCAAATCATAGGCTTCAGGTATCTACCAGCTCATGGGAAGAGGCAGCCTATAAAAAAAGCCTTATTTTAAAACTCATTGACACAAGATTCCACAGCTTGTTCCAGGCAGCCAGTTGATTGTAGGTTCTCTACAAAGCCTTCCAGGCCGCTGAATAAAGCCCATATTCTCTTTTTCTGCAGGGAGCCTGAGGCTTCAGTATTCTAGGCTTGAGGAATTGCCTTGTACAAAGTCCCTCAAGAAATACTTGCTTATTAGTGCAGTGCTGCTTTGCTCTGAAATTCTGGTTTTATTAATTTCCCCCTTTCAGTTGATGTATGTTTCTTACCCCCTCCCTGTTCCTCTTTCTTATTTAGTACCCACTCTTAAGTACTTATCTCCAGGCATAAATACAGAGAGGGACTTCATTTGGGGGGGCAACAAGGTAACAGTCACAGCAGGATTCACTTATCACTGTACCGGACAGGGTGGCAGAATACAACAGTGGACCTGCCTTAGCTTAATCTACTGGTAAACTCAGGTCACTGAAGTGCTGAAGAGGAGAGCAACTGTGGGAGCGTGGTATCTGGGAGCAGAGAAGTAGGATGACTCTCACCCATGGCTCAAGGTTAAGGCCAAACAGCATACCACATCTCTGTGCAGCTTCTAGCTCTAATCTGTAGTGACCACTAGGATGGGCCAAGTGAAGACCTCAGGACCTCTGACAGGCCACTTTTCTCCTATGGCCTTTCCTGGAAAATTAAGATCATAGAAATACCTACCACAAAGACCTATAGCAAGGATTAAGATGTTAGAGGGCCAATCACGGTGCTTAGTGAGCCTTGGCCTCTCTGTAAGATATAAAATAAAATGTCCTATCAGGAACATATCCATTGCAAAGTCTTTATATAGTTTTTGAAGACTTCTCTAGTTAATCAAATTTTCTGGTGCCATTTTCTAGTGGGTTTTCTCTATTTCCTCAGTTTAAGCTGCCCTTTTTAAAAAACTTTTTAGAAATAAGCTTTTATTTTAGAACAATTCTAGATTTACAGGAAGTCTGCAAAGATAGTTCAGAGTTCCCACATACTCTGCACAGTTTCCCCTATTACTAGCATCTTACATTAGTATGGTACATTTGTTATAATTAATGAACCAATATTGATACACTATTAACTAATGTCCACACTTCATTGAGACTCCCTTAGTTTTCACTTAATATCCTTTTTCTGTTTCAGGATCCCATTACTCTTCCCAGGATAAGCTGCCTGTTTGTCATCTTACCTTCACAACCTCTGTGGCTATCTCACCTATAAAATTAATCAGTATTTTAGAATTTTATCCTTTGTTTTTTCTGGAGTGGAAAGTGGCATAGAAATCTAAAATTTGCATTGCAGCACTCCTTGTGCAAGTAAAATGGCCCTCTCTTAGATCTGAAACTGGAGCTCACACCAGATATAAGCTGCAAGCTACTGGTCTCTTCATATATACAGCCCTCCCCAAGATGGGGTGAGGATCAAGTGAGATCACAGGAAGGGACATGGTAAATAAAGTATTACTGCAAGTAATGACTAGGAGAGGATCTTAGCTGTTAAAAGACATGTCTCAAGACCTTTTGAGAAGTACTGTTGATCCTTGAACAACCCATGGATTCAACCAACTGCAGATCCTGTACATATTTATTGAAAACAATTTACATATAAATGGACCTGTGCATTTCAGACCTGTGTTTGAGTGACCTATACTAACAGTACAGTTTAGGGTTCTCAGTTAATAGTGATGCCCTTTCATGTTATCCAGAAAGTTGCTTTTTGAAACATTCCTCAGAGTCTGTGGCCCACCTGATCAATACTCTCTACCTTTGCAAAGGAAAGGATTCCTTTTGAACTTTTCCAGGATCCATTCGGACCTGTGGCTTACCTATTCTGTGGGCACTGGGAGGAATCACATTAACTACCACTGCCCGTCCTCTGTTGCTTTGCTATCTGTAGTAAGTGGCAGTGAAAATACAAATTGTTGTATCTGACATGAGATATATATACCCTAACCATCAGGTGACTTGTGTTTCCCAGCTGTCCAGCTCTAAAGTCACTGCCTGGGTACCCTTATGTCTGGAAGGAGACTGTCAACTTCTGGGGTCTGAGGCCTGTCATCTAGTTATCTTGTCATCTAGTCCTGGCTCTCATTCTTGACTAGTTTAGGGATACCTTTCAGTTCTGTAGGAATAAGAGTAAACATAATCCTTAAGAGGCGAGAATTTTAGAACTTAAACAGGTTGGTGGTCGTATGGAAATTGCTTCCTTCAACAAATAAATGCATGCTCTCCCTCTCCCTCTTAAGAAACAGAACCTCGCCTGGCTTGCTTTTCATTAAAATAAATAGCCAGAGAACCTATTTATTTAAATGAAAGGCAAGCCTGCTAATTTCTTTCCCAAAGTTTACTCTGTCCCTTCTAAGTTATGACACCCAGGGCAAGGGGTGGCAGTAGACTGCCTTTCTCATTTTGGTTTGGAAGGTTTTTTTTCACACCGCCAGCAGTAGAGGCACAGTCCTTTGCATGTGCTCCTATCAGAGATGGAGGTGGGCCTGAAGCCTTGCTCACAGACAAGAGTACCATCTGAGGAGTTGGGGTAACAAAGACTTCATCACCTGAACAGATTCCCTCGGAAATCAAACAAAGTAAAAGTTGAGACTCTTAAGCTCCTATTAGAAAGGAGCTAATTCCTACCTGTTCTAGACCTGGGCGTGTGAACCAGAGCTTTTTTCCTTGATAGTGCTGTCAGACAAGGTTACCTCTTTAGAACATAATCCAGGTAGTCACAGCCCAAGTCCCATCCTCCTTTCCCAGCCTAGTAAAAAAAAAAAAAAAGGCCAGTGAAGCAAAAGTATCCTTGAATATGGCCCTTCAACTTATTTGCCTAGGAGAAAGAAGCTGTTAGGGGCCTGAGGCGGGTCTTTTTTTTTTTTTTTTTTTAATATTTTTGGCTGTATCGGGTCTTAGTTGTGGCACGTAAGCTCAATAGTTGCAGCGCGTGGGCTTAGCTGCCCTGCAGCACGTGGGATCTTGGTTCCCTGACCAGGGATCAATCCTGCGTCTCCTGCATTGCAAGGTGGATTCTTAACCACTAGACCACCAGGCAAGTCCACTGAGGCAGCTCTTGGTCCACCCCTGCTTTAGTGGAGGGGCAATTAACAGTAAGGTCAACTTTGAACTGCATGGGCCTAGTGATTAAAGCCCTTGCTTTGCTGTGAATGCTAGCACCAAAATCTCATGCTGTTAGGGCTGCATTTTTCCTTCCCTTCGGCATTTTCTCTTAAGAATGTCTAATTATCCCCAGTAGTTGTGAACTGGTAGTGATTCCTTCCTCTTGAGTTCCTCGGTGTAGGGATCTGCACTGTGTGGATGATTCCTACCTTATTGGAGGATTCCGTAGAAAAACCAATGTCTGTATAAGTACCTGGCACTTAGTGAATTGCTTCATTTCTGCCCTACTTTCCCTTTGAGGCCACGCTGGGAAGATATGAAATGTTTCAACTAAAATTTACATAAAATAAAAATGACCACCCATAAACACCCCACCAGACCAGTCTCCATTCCCAAAGCTGCAAAAGGGTGGACCTAACATGCAGCTTGGCACCCATTAGGTGCCAAGGTATCAGTAGTTATGTTAACAGAACAAATGGCAGCAGGCACTGAACAATGCAGCACAAATTAAATGCCAGGCTCTTTGGGACAGGGGGCAGAAGCAGGATGGGGAAAGGGGTCAGCACGTGGCCAGCCTTGGAATCCCTACCTCTAGGGGTCTGGGGCTTGCAAAGGCTGTGGGTATGCTCCTTTCTCCATGAACATAGCTGCCTGGCAGAAAGCTTACCCTGGAGTCTCATACTGTAAACTGACTGGATTCCTTATCACTTTGGGTGTGAATTTTGGGCCCCAGACTATTGGAAACATTTGGGCTTGGACCAACACCTACAGTCCTCACTTCCCCTTAAACCAGCTGTTCTCAACTTCTCAGGTGGTGAGAATGACTCATGCTTCCTTCTACCTTTGTGCTTACCAAATTTATTATGACTGGGTTCTACTTTTATAACAAAAAACAAAGCCGCTAATTAAAAGGTGTCCCCAGAGGATTCAGAGCTTGGACCCTTGGAGGTCCACTGCTGTCCTGTTGGCCTCCTCCCTAGGCCTGTGCATATACTGCCAGAGGTTATCTGGAAAGCAGTTCCCAGTGTTTGGCTCCAATCTTTGGTACCTATATTGTTGCTCTTACAGCCTGATCCCTCAAATTTAGGTCTTGAGAGGGTGCCATGGTGACTGTAGTCTGTTCTCAAGCTGCTCCGTGCACAATACCCAGCCCCTGCCAAAGAACCAACGTGTAAGGGCTAACGAAAGCTAGGAAGGAAGCTTTCTCCCTAACAGATGGTATCATCAACTTACCGCCAGGCCTCAGTACTGCCCTCGCTGATCTTTCTGGCTTGCGAGAGATCTCTTGTACCCACCTCTGGGATTGACAGTCTTCATTCTAAAGGCAGCTTTCCAGCGGATGTTCCAGGGAGTCTCCACCTGAAACCACAGTCTTATGTGTTCATGCAGGTACAGTCCTATGGCTGAGGCCCACTACAATACAGCAAGGTCACTAATCTAGATTTTCTTTGGAGGCGATTTTCTAGGCCTTTAGCTGAAGCTGAAGCCATGAGCTAGCCTCTGGATTCTTTTCTATTCTCTGCTCAGGACAGTTATAAGAACAAGAAGCTTCCTGTTCCTGTTGTCTTTCTACTAGCACCAACACAAAAACATAAAACATAAAAGCTCCCAACTCAAGTTTTGTAGAATGACTTTATGCAGATGCCAGCCAAAGAGCTGCAAACCTCTCGGCATATGACATTCTTCTGTTCAAGAGTGCTGCTAGTCCAATTTAGCTGGTGGGCTACAGTATTCTTGGCACAAGGCCTTGTTTGTAAAGGGGGAAGGGAAGAGGGCTTCAGACAGGAAGCAGCATTAAGAGGTCTGCCTTAAGTGTGCTTACATTTGCACTTTGGCAGCCCTCAAGACACCACAAAAGCCCTCCTGCATTCCAGGAAGAATGACAACTAAATGATTCAGGTCGGTGGCGCCTGAGGTCAGCTCTAATATCCCCCCAAAGGACTACAGAAGCATCACACTTGTAACCAAACGAAGACCATCACCACAAAAAGACCTAACCAGCTAAAAGGTTACTTGCTTTTACTCAGCAAAGTACACTCTATATTTAGTCTTTCCAAATATATGATTCCAGAAGTCAATGGTAAACAAAGCATCTTGTGGCCAAGCTTTAGCACTAAGTCAACGGCAGAGTTCCTGACAGTCCATGCAGGCTTCTAGCCCAAGTCTGAGTCCTCCATATGCCAAAGGGGAAACTTGGAGCTTTTCCTTCCAGGGCTCTTGATTTCAACCAGCAAGGAACTAATGTTGCTGAACTAAGAGAGTTTTGTATAGGGTGCACCTTGTTCATCTTTTGGGCCCATCTAAAAGAAAGCCCTAGTCCATGCAATGAACAGAAAACTTAAAAAACCTCAGGTTATTATTGACAAAGTTGTTTTAAAAACCTGTAGTGATGGTGGGGAGAAATTACTGAAAAAACAGCACACACATCTGTGTGTGTGTTTCTAATATATCTTTGTGCTCTATATCATATGTTAGAACAAGATAACTAGAATTTCCCCATATCAGACAACAGTTTAGTTTTTCCCCAACTAGATGGGAACTGAAGTACCATCTTTGCACAAGGCCCCTGTCCTATGGACAATTTCATTTACCTTTAATAGCTTTCCACCTATGGACTTTTCTGTTTATATACATAATCCCCACATACCAGATTCCTTGGGGACTCTGCATTGCTGAATGCACTAGAAAGGAATTGTAATAACACCAAGACCTAAAAACTTGATCTCTCTTAAAACCTGGGAGAATTGGTTACCTTAGACATAACTCTAAATTGTTTTTGAGCCCCAGGCTTCTGTCTTTTAAAAGAGTACTAAATGGGGCTTCCCTGGTGGCGCAGTGGTTGAGAGTCTGCCTGCCGATCGATGCAGAGGACACGGGTTCGTGCCCTGGTCCGGGAAGATCCCACATGCCACGGAGTGGCTGGGCCCATGAGCCATGGCCGCTGAGCCTGCGCTCCGCAACGGGAGAGGCCACAACAGTGAGAGGCCCGTGTACCGCAATCAATCAATCAATCAATCAAGAGTACTAAATGAATAAATTAAGACAGGTACCTCGTTTACTGGGCACACAACAGACTTACTAAATAAGCCACCTTCAATAGCTTTCCTCTCCATTACCTTCCACTACATGAGGAAGAATTTTTAGATCAGTTTCAGAAGTCACTCATATTCATGGAACTTTTAAATTTTGCGGTGTGTGTGTGTGTCTGTACAGACTCAAGGATACTTCTAGGAAGGGGAAAAAAATTGGTGTATAAGTCAAGAGTGCTTTCTATCAGAGATCAGAGTGTTCCTATATCCAGACTTTGTTTACATTACAAAAAAAAAGTGGAAAATGGTGAAAACCTCTTCACTGGATAGATACAAGTCTATATAAAACTCAATCAACATGATATTTTCACAAAGTGGGATGAATATTTAAGTTCAGTAGAATTTTAAAACTAAACTCAATCCCTTAACATCTCTTAAGGGATAGTATAGTTATTGGCTAAAAGACCAGAATGCTTGGGTTCAAATCCCAGCTCTATCAGATACTGGCTGGTTGACCTTGAGAAAGTTACTTGATCTGTACCTAGTTTCCTCATCTGTAATATGGTGGTACCCACCTCATAAGATTACTCTGAGTTTGAAATGTGATCATGTTAAAGTGCTTAGAATAGTGCCTTGCACAGAGTTATGTTAGAAGTACTGTTACAGAGGAATTGCACATCACAAATGCACTTAATCTTTAACATAAATCCAAATTTGTACCAAAATAAATTAGTTCTGGCCTCTTGCCGTACCATACATTTATAAAATTTATGTAGTAAATTTTAGAGTAAACATTCTTTGCATGACATGACTTTGTAAATTGAAGTGCATCTGGTATTCAACCAAAGAAATAGGAATCTGTTCCAAGGTTGAAGAAAAAAATTGTGAAGAGTAATTGAGAGATGGAACATTCCTAAGAATTTTCTCCAATAGGAATGGGGGCTAGATATGAGTTTTATGCATGTGTTGAATTTAGGAATTAGAGCTCATTAACTCCCTGCGAAGTAAGATGTAACTTCCTTATAATTATCTATCAATACTTGAAATATTTCAGTTTTAAATAGGGAAAACAGGTTAAAGATAAAAATAGATTTTGAAGTAGTATCCAAATAACATTTAATGAAATAAGAGGGGAGACTATCATAGCTACTGTATATTTAATCTAAGAGACAGTCACTGGAGTACATGTCTAAAGAAACTGTTTTAGAGCTGAATATAGAAGTATCACACATTTGATATGACCAAAAAGTACCTTTAAATAAAGCATCTTTTTTGGGGGGTGTGGGAGCATAATTCCAGTGAGTTAACTCTCAATTGTATCAAAAGTTCCCTAAGATCATACTTACCCCCAAATTTCCCAAGTATTAACTTTTAAAGGGAAACATCAGCACTTATCCTTTCTAAAATTTGCTTAATAAATAGAACCTATAGATATTGCCATCCTACAGTCTTCCAGTAGAGGAATCAGTCTTTCAATAGTAAGCTGTTAGCTTACTAAGCTAGTATGAATGTGTAAGAAACTCTTGGGGTTAATGAAATAGCTCTTTTAACTACTAGAAAGACTACACAGGTGGTTCAACAGAATTTACTTGTATATTTTCCATTTTCTATACTATCTGAAGGCATAGGATAGCTTTGTTATTAGCTTTCTTCACTATTGTGTTTTGTTTATCTAGTAAATGAAAATGCAGTACAAATTTTTTACAACTTAGGAGATTAAAAAAAAAAAATCTCCACAAGAGAAAGCAACTCAGCAGGCCCTGGTGTTAAAACATTTTTCCAGAATAAAAAGATAGGCAATTGCATTAAAAGGCAGTTTTCAAATATTTAAATTACACCAAGATTCCTTCCAAATATCTGCCTTGTTCAAACCAATGCAACAAGTTCTTATTTATTGTTAATAGTGGGGCATGAGTTTTTGGTAAATGTTGACAGTTTACTTTTTTTCATTATCAAAAATCTTTTAAAGTGCTATCAAGCAGCAAAATAAGTTGCATCAGCTCTCTGCTCATGGTAGAGGTGCCAATTCCTCGTGGTGGAGGTACAAATTGTGAAATCCCAAAAGGTAGAGTTTAACAGTAAGTAGTGCATGAAGAAACAGTAACAAGTGGCCTAAATACAGAGTTGGACAGAATCAAACCAGTTATGTCTATAATTGCTCAACTGAAACTAATATAGGTACATTCAAAATAAAGTTTGAGATTATAATTGGTGTTTAGAATCAAATTTGAAGAATTTCTTGATAAAATATAAATCTGTTCTTTTGAAATTAGAAATGAAACTATCAACTGATGGAGAGCTAGAGACTTATTAACCCCTCCTACTCAGATAAGGAAATAAGTGACAAAGTCTCTTGCACTGAAGTTATGTATTTTAACAGCTTTACATGTAATATTCATATATAAAAAACTTTAAGTGCTTTTCTCCAATTTAAAAATCTAAAGAATTCAAAAATAAGGCATTCAATATTTGAAAAAAGTACAGATTTACAAAATGTGTATATTCTGTCATGAAAACTCCACACCAACATTATACACTTGGAAAAAAATACAAACAGGATATATTACAAATTTATGTAAGCAATAACTTAGTTCACACCATGCAATAAAAAGTACATTAATCAAGATACACAAGCTTTTGTAGGTTCTAAACCGAAGGGTTTTTTTTCTGCAGAATCCTTAAAACCTGTGGCACTTAAAATTTGTTAGCCTTTCTACTGAGAGGTAAATTATACACAAAAATGATGAAAAAGATTAACAGACCAGTTGTCTATTATGAATCATTCCAGCTTTGTTCAACAATGGCCGAAACTCTTTTCTCATACTCTCGTTTGTTTTCCTGATAAAGCTGTGCTGCCTGGCTATTGGCTGGACTATTTGGATTTGGTTCATCCAGCAGAGACTAGAAGGAAAGACAGAGATAAAACATATTTGTGGAGTTATTCTTTATATTAACATGGGTCCGATATGGAGCACAGAAGTTGTATAAAGCAGAAATTATTCTATGAAGAAAGACAGAAATTAGTACGTCTTACATATTTTTAGATCTAAGTACTTTCAGAAATGGTTTGATAAATACAGTAAGAAGTTTCCTGCTGCTAGAAAACTTAAGCTTTCAAAACAGATAGTTCTTAATTGCCTTAAGCGCTCTAATCTCAAAGAAATTGGAAAAGAACAGTATTCTTCAGCATACTGAGACAGTAACCAGGAAATAAACAACTTGATTTGGTTAATACACAATATCTATAAAATAGCTTAGCAACTAACATTTTCCAAAGTTAAACTCTATTACTGAGGTAAGTTTGCAAATTTCTGACAGTAAGTTGGGTGGTGTACCTTGTTTCCTTTAATCAACAAAACATATGCACCTAGCAGCAAGGGAATGAAACAGGAAAGCCGAAAACACATTATAAGATGACCTGAATTAAAGCAGAAGTGTGACAGAAAAAACTTTAAAAAGGTCATAAACCAAAAACGTTACTTCTGCTCCTCTCAAATCCATATAACTAAAACATCACTCACCCCCCACCCCTCCCCCAAACTGTCATTCAAGGTCAACTCTGAAATATTCTGCCAGAGTACTTTGGCAAATAGTTATTTACTTTCGTTTAAAATAGAATTTCTTGGATAGGGCAACATACTCAATGCTTCTCTGCACTTCTGCAGTTTCTTGAGGTCCCTATGTTTTTTTCTAAACAATCATCTTTATCTCTCCCCAAGAAGACTCTTCTTTTTGGGCACGAATAATACTTGACCCGTGAGGGAATTCCCTGGTGGTCCAGTGGTTAGGACGCTGCACCTTCACTGCAGGGGGCATGGGTTCAATCCCTGGTCAGGGAACTAAGATTCCACAAGCCTTGTGGTGTGGCAAAAAAAAAAAAAAAACCCAAAAAACCCAAACGAAACAAAACAAACACCTGACCTGTGAGAACACTTTATACTTAAATTTGATCAGAATGTTTGTGTATTTGATCCAATGTGGTCACGAATGAAAAAGCAGATTGGTTGTACAAAAATCATGAGGGTTTTGTCCAAGCTCTGCCACTGGTTACCTTAGTGTTGGGAAGGTTAGTTTGCTCATTTGGGCTTTAAATTGATCCTAAAAGAGCCAATTATATCCCATAGAATCTTGAAAAGTTAAGATGCACCCTAACACATGCTTACCTGAATTGATGTTAAGATAGAAGATACATCGTATGTTGGACTCCATCTATTCTGAAGGATATCTAAACATATGCTACCATCAGCATACACTGCAAAGACAACACTAAAATTGGTTACATATTAACTTTGTCATTTCTAACAATTAAAGAGAAATTTTTACCACAAACCGAATGCTTGGCTCAGTCAGAAATCTTGAACATTAGTCAATAACTAAAACTTTCTGTCTCACAGGAAAATCAGTCTCAAACTAAGGACTCTTTACGTGCCTTTTGATCGGGAGGCTGAGTGAGAGTTAAATTTTTTCATCACATACCATATAGCAAATCTGTTTAAATTCTACATTTCCAAATATTCCTAAATAAAATTCTTGAGGGGATAAAAGAGCTGAATTTTTGACATAGCAATTCTACTCTAAAAGTAATAATCATGGACATGCAAAGTTTTATTTACAGGATGTTCACTATAGTACTCTTCATAGAAGTGACAAACTGGAAACTACCTTTGGTCCACAGTGAGGGGACTGGCTAAATAATGGTACATTATTAACGGTGCATACCAATACTGCCGCCAGAAATGATATACATCTACCATATATTAATTAATGTAGAATGACACCCCCAATATATTACGTTAATAAGTTTCCAATTACTTATTTAGGATAATTCCATTTTTTATAAAGAATTATTTATAAATATTTTCATCTGAAGTATATGCAGTCACAAAAACATTTGTAAGACTAAATGCCAAAATGTAAATATCTGTAAATAGTAGGATTATGAAGGGTATTATCTTCTTTACCTTTCCTTGTACTTTATGATTTGTTTTTCCAATAAGTATGCATTCCTTTCATAATAAAAATAAAAATCAAGTGATTACCGTTTTAAAAGTCTAACATTTGAGAGGCTTTTCCCCCCTCCTGAACTGATTATGTGAGAATACAATAAACATAAATTTTTATCCAGAACTTGCCAGATTATTTATCTCTACAATAAATTTCCAGAAGCAGAATCGCTGTGTTGACAAAGGATAAATGCATTTAAATGTTATAGATACTGCCAAACTGTGGAATGCAGAACAAGCCAGACCACTCTGCATCCAACAGGAATAAGTGAGGCCTTTTTGGGGAGAGGAGGCAAATTACACTTAAGTACTGTCGTTCCTCAGGGCTCTATCCTCGGTCCTCTTCCTTCTTACCCTTTACACACCCTCTGGGCAATTTTATTCATGGCCTCAATTATTACTATCTATGTGCTAGGTACTTCCAATTGTTAGCATTAGACCAGATTTAACTCTCAGCTTTAAAGCAGCATACTCAACCGCTTACTGTGTATCCCATAGGAACATCAAACTTAGCAAGTCCAAAGCAAAAATCATCACCTCTGTAAAACCCATACAACTAAAATGATTTTAAAGTTTTGAACTAGTAACTATTTTTGAGAAGTAATCCAAGAGTAAACTAGAAACTGAACATCCATCAACTGATGAATGAACAAAATGTAGTCTATCTATACAATGGATTATCATTCAGCAATAAAAGGAAATGAAGTACAGGTATGTGTTACAACATAGATGAATCTGAAAACTGTGTCAGCTGAAAGAAATCAATCACAAAGGACCACATATATTAAATGATTCCATTTATATGAAATGTCCAGAATAAGCAAACCTGTAGAGTGAAAATACATCAGTGGTTGCCTATGGCTGGGAGGCGGGGGGGGGGATGGGGATGGGGAGTGACTGCTAATAGGCATGCGATTTTGGGGGGAGGGTGATAAAAATGTTCTAAAATTGATAATGGTGATGGTTGCACAACTCAGTGAAGATACTAAAAACCACTGAATTGTACAACTTAAATGGGTGAGTAGCACAGTATGTGAATCTTTTAATAAAGATGTTTCAAAAAAGCAAACTAGGAAGTTAACTAAATAAGGTACTGATAGTGGAAAAAAGGGAAACCATGTTATTAATATGAAGGGATAAAAATCAAATACGCTGTTTCCTTATAAATTTGTTAAGGCTGAAAATCTTAAACCTATACACATATACTCCTTGCACATTCCACAGTCTTTTCTACCTTGATTTACAGAGCTCCCTTACTACAGTTTGGGTCGATTCACTAACAAGTCTAAGCTAGTAAAGCTACAGTAGAATAAATGATAATAAGTGACTTGAAAATTTCCTCAGAACAGAAACAGAAAATAAAATTAAAGCTGCCTTGCCTCTGGGTGGGGGAAGACCTTGAAAGAAAAAGCAACTTCACAGCAATAAAGCACAAAGGCTGAATCTATGATCTAATCTATTATTGGGAAGTCACCTTGATTCCAGACACACAAACACACCTCTCTCCTATGAGTAGGGAGATCCCTATCTGCCTGCAGTTTTCTCACGTAGTCTGTAGTTCTAGACTAGATGCACAATCAAGAGGACCTCTGAAAATATTCCTCCTGAAAGTACGTTAACTGATGGAAAACCACATTTAAATGTGCAAAGGATATAAAAGGGAAAGAGAACTTAAATATTCTGGAAAATAAGTCTTTCATACAGTAATTTATAATCCAGGAATACAAATTTATTAGAAATAAAGAGCAATAAGTCAGGAAGAGCAAATTTAATTACAAAAGTCACTTAGCAATCATTTATGGAAAATAGTAATAAACTGCTAAAAGTAAAAATAGTAACAAGGGAGGAAAACTGTATTTAAAAAAAACCCTTAAAAACATACAAACCTTTGACCTAGTAATCCTACTTCTAAAAACTTATTCATGGGTATTTGAGAAGATTTATTTTCAAGAAAAATGTGCTGTTTAAAACTGTAAACAATTAAAAATCACCAACTGGACAATGATTAAATAAATAATGAAAAACTCATATAACAGAACATTTTGCAGCCATTAAGAATGATATAGGGAATTCCCTGGTGGTCCAGTGGTTAGGACTCTGTGCTCTCCCTGCCGGGGGTCCGGGTTCGATCCCTCGTCGGGGAACTAAGACCCCAAAGCCGCGTGGCGCGGCCAAAGGAGGAGAAAAAAAAAGATACAAAAGAATGTTTAATAAGTGAAAATGTTCATGTTATATATAATTACTTAACCTTACATACAACATGATCTTAATTTTGTACAAATTAAGCAAGCTAAATTTTAAGCTATAAATCTTTAGTATCTTTCACATTTTGATAAATAAATAGATATTACTTTAAAATCAGAAGTTATTAAAACAAAACTTTATCTCAAATCTGGAACCTTGATAAGATTCCAGACTACAAAAGTATGGTTAATATTGACATAGAAGCAACATCTAGAAGTGGGCCCTAATAACGAGAAGTATGGGCAAGACCTAAAAGGATGAAACAACTCTTTTTTCCTCCTATCATTTGCAAAGGCTAATAAATTGCTACTTACCATTTGGATGAAACATTTTGGATAAAAACCTAACAGTTGGCGGTTTATTTGGATATTCTTCAGAAAATTCTATTACTAGTTTAAAAGTACCTAGATAGAAACAAACCAAAATAATTACAGTAAAGACAAGCATAACTTTTCTCTCTCTTCATCAATGAACTCCCAAGCCCATGCTGGCTTTTGCACGACCATACAAAAATTAATGTCAATTTTGGTTTAGCGCATAAAACATACTAAATATACTATTTATGTACTGATAACATACAGCATTGGCAAGCACTTGGGGGGTACAGCACTTACATGTGCTACTGGTGGGAACATTAACTGTCATATTGTTGGAAAGCAATTTTGTCCTAGCTACCAAAATTTTAAATGCACATTTGAGGAACTACAAATAACTTATTGTAACTTAGAAGGGGGTGCCAAATGATTTTGAGATGGGCTCACCACCACATGACAAAGCACTCAGATTGGAGGCATGGCCACTAATGTGAAAAGTCTGCTCTGTCCCTATCACTTAAGTATGCCAAGAATCAGTTAAGCATTAGTGTAACTGCCTACTGTTGGTTATAGACCAATACAGTACATTTTGGTCAGTCTAAATCATTATCTTATGGTCAAAAGAGACAGGCATTTTAAAAAAAATATGCATTTATAATAAAGTCTATCTGTTCAGAGTGTACAAAGAAGAGCTCTTAACTCAAATTCCAAATCTATTTAGCAGAAACAACCACTGTTAATAGTTTCGTGTTTGTCTTTCTAGCCTCCTTTTGCATTTATTCACTATCCAGAGTCCTTTTATTTTGAGGAAATCTACCTGAAGGTTGGATACGTGCTCCAACCACAACACCTTGGGCATAGTAAGTTGAGGCTTATTCCTAATGAAGTCAATAAAAGTTTAAAACCATTCCAGATGTCTCCACAAGCTTCTTTCCTTATTTCATCAATGCAGTTTAAAAAAAACAAAACAAAAACCCTTTCTCACCCTAAATTCTAAACTCATGACTCCAGTATCAGAGGCATGTGTTCAGTGAAATATTTAATATTTTATTTTCATTAGTCATATATTCAGTATGTAACCTCTACCTCTTTACATTTTTTGTTTGGAAATTTGGGATTAGGGAGGCCAAAGATGATATTTAATTCACATTTTGATATATTAATAGAGATTCTATGAAATGTACAGTTCATTAGCAAAGATAGCCTTATACCTAATTCTACAGTTTTACAGTTTTAATTTTAATTATAAAAATGTACAACATAAACACTTCAGACAAACACAAATATGAAACAGCGTTTTTTAACCTTTTAAAATTCACATTATGGGGTCTCAGGACCCCTTTATACTCTTACTCCCAACCACACCAAGTTTCCAAAGTGAAGTCACTGAATGTGAAGTTGGGAAGAGATACATGCAACAGCATACCATTTTATGGTATTTCCACCAAAAATTGAAAATAATTTAAAAATATGGGCTCTTTAATAACCAACTTGCAAAAATTCCCGCAAATTTTTAAACAATCTATTCTCATAATCAGTATAAGCTGCCTCCAGCACATCACAAGCTCTATCTATATTTACTATATTAGAAACTATAACTCAAGGAAAACTTAACATATTTATTAACAACTGTATACACATTAACCTAAGTAACATTTAATGAAAATAACTATATTTCCCCCAACCAAGTTAGTGAGAAGTGTAACATTGTTTTACATATTGGCAAATCTCTTAAATGATTAGCTTAATAGAAGACAGCTGCATTCTCTTAGCTGCTTTTGCGTTCAATCTGTTGCAACATGCTGATTTGGTTGAGGTACATGAAGAAAATCAGGCCTCACACAAATATGTAAATGAAAAAGGAAAAGACTATTTTCATAGCCTTTTCAGATAATTGTAGATATTCTTTGATATTACACCAAAGAAATGGTACGTTTTTAAAGGTTAGCTGCAATGTAGAATCTGAAACCACATAAACTTTCTGCATCAGTTACATTAACAACTGTTGCATACTGCATATATCTTTTATCCATCCATAATTTTCTAATACATTGGCCATTTGGAAAATATTCGTTCACTGAGTTATCCAAATCTTCTAAATGTAGCCATATTTCATTACATATACACTCCATCAAAAAAAAAATCACAACAGGTAATACCCCCTACTGATCTCATGAGAGAAGTCTTAAAAGTATTGGGAAGCCGTCATTTTATCAGCAGCTACAAATACTGTCAGTCACTTTGCTTGACCTAACAGTTTATTTTGGTAACTTTCAAGAATATGTCAACCAAATACATACTCGAGTCTAAATAACTGGAGTTTGTCTGTCAGTCATTCCTTCAAGTAAAAAATGTTCCACGAGAAAAGCAGTAATTGAAGTTGCAGCTCAAACGACTGCAGAAATGTTTTCCGTCTAGACGACTATCATAGTTTGGTATGCAAGAGAAGTGTTTCATGCATACTTCCAACTTCATCACGCAGAATGTTAAAAAGATGCATACTCAACAGTCAGAATTTAGTAATATTAATAAATTCCGACTTTTTCATGAAGACATTTTAAACTGAAACTGGCATCTTTTAAAATGCAAAAAATACAATGACTCCCAGCAGTTTGGTGCCACTGTCTTGTTTTAACCACTATCCATTTTAACTGATTTTAAACTACCAGTTTTAACCACTATCGCTTTTGTACCATCAGAGCTAATGTTAATACAATGAAAAAGGCAAATGTTTCACTACTGGTATGAAGACAGTTTTGATCCCATGGAACCCCTGAAAGGGTCACAGGGAACTTAAGGGGTTTATGGATCACCCTTAAGAATCCTCTGGTATAAAGTAAAAAGCTGAACTCCTTGAGTACCTCCCTTCAACTCCTTAACCCCCATTTAGAGGTAACCACTGGTAACAGTATGGTATATAACCCCCTTTAACCACACACACTTGCATGCATGTATTTAGTAAAAATGTGGTATTACAACATACATTCTGCAACTTTTTTGTCTCCTCAGATATATGTCCAGATCTACCTTATTCTTTAATAGGTACATAATATTCTAGAGTCTAGATATATCATAATTTGCTTAACCACTTCTCCTATTGAACATTCAGGTTATCTCCTTAAAAATACTTCTGCAATCATTATTTGTACAAATATCCTTGATGGGTTAATTCTGAAGCCACTGTGATAACTAAGACAAACCTGTTTAACAATTTTTTAAAATCCATGCTATAATTAGGGAAACTAAGTATCTGGTTAAAATCAATTTGAGAAGTTCAACTATAAAAACATGTTAGAAGGAGTTTTCCATTTTCCTCGCTCTTGGTGAAAATACTGAATTTAAGACGCAAAAGGTCCTGCAGAATGGTAACTATTTACGGGTGTCAAATGCTAGCTGTTACGTGAAGCTACTGGCCGCTGTGTATGATTAAGAACAATTTCAGCTCAGCACCTGATCAATATAAAGTTAAAAAAGCATGATTACCCTTCTGATGTTTACCTCAGGGACACTTTTAGCATGATACAAAGCCATTTAAACTATTCTCAACATAGACCCCACCATCTAATCTAGGCTTCGAGTTCTACAGCCAATATCAAAGTAACAGGGAACTAGTAATGAAGGTGATCAAGCTGATTTGAGAAGACAGTCCTTTGTAAAATATAAATTCTCAGTAGCATTATTTAGTTACAATTTAACCTATTAACAATAGAAACTAGTTAACTAGATAGGTTGGTGTAACAATTCCCTACTTAAAAGAAGCCTCTTAATAGAAAACATTGAGAATGACTTACCATCTTCAAAGGGTGTCCCTTCTGGTCTGAAAACAAGAAGATTTCTGATTAAAAGAAGTTTTTCATTCTGCTTTTTCCTGATTTTCACAAGTGGAAAGAATAAACTCAGAGAAAGAGGGGTTCATTCTGGTAATTTGTGGAGTATTTAAGTTATTACTAATTTAGTATCACCATAGCCCTGGATTTTTATTGATGTAGACATAAAGGGTAACTTTAATTTTCAAAGTTTTCCTTTTAGGGTGGCTTTTCAAAAAACAAAACAAAAAAACTTGTCATAATTTTAGCACAAAAAGAATTCAGTTCATAAATACCAACGCTTTTGTAAATATCTGTATTCTTAAGAGGAAAAGTCTTACTTTCAATGTAAGATGGAAATCAATACCCTTTAGTTTAAGATAATTATGACACCATGGACTTCCCTGGTGACGCAGTGGTTAAGAATCCGCCTGCCAATGCAGGGAACAAATGTTCAAGCCCTGGTCCAGGAAGAGCCCAACATGCCGCGGAGCAACTAAGCCTGCCTGCCACAACTACTGAAGCCTGCGCACCTAGAGCATGTGCTCTGCAACAAGAGAAGCCTCCGCAATGAGAAGCCTGGGCTTCTCTATGTACCCCCACTCGCTGCAACTAGAGAAAGCCCATGCGCAGCAATGCAACCAAAAATAAATAAATAAATTTATATTAAAAAAAGAAGGGCTTCCCTGGTGGTGCAGTGGTTGGGAGTCCGCCTGCCGACGCGGAGGATGCTGGTTTGTGGCCTGGTCCGGGAGGATCCCACGTGCCGTGGAGCTGGGCCCGTGAGCCATGGCCGCTGGGCCTGTGCTTCTGGAGCCTGTGCTCCGCAGCAGGAGAGGCCACAGCGGTGAGAGGCCCGCGTACCACAAAAAAAAAAAAAAAAAAAAAAAAAAGATAATTATGACACCAAAGTGTCCTGCTTTTCAAAAGAGCTATAGCTCTTGTTCAAATCGACTGGATTTATCTGATGTCACCAAGAAAGCCAGTTTCTTTTGCCCAAATCTTTTTCTTGCTACCACATTCCAATTTCATCTTTCCTAAGCAGCAACATGAAGTTTAATTACCACTTGCAAGGCACATTCAGGATCTCAAAGAAACATGCTAACAGCCTGAATTAGAAGTGTAAACTACCCTCATTTTTCCACTAGTCTTTAACGTAGACTCTCATAACTGATTTAAGAGCAATTCAGAATTCTGTTTACAAAAAGTATTCCTTTAAAGTTTTAGTGCAAAACCCTAGTTTAAAAAGAGTGAAAGAAAATAAAAAGTTCTAGAAAACTAAAGAAAAACATATGGAAAATTTAAATTAAAAAGCATATATAAAATATATACTATCTGTAAAAGGTAAAAATGCATCTCAAAAGGCTCCATTCAGTTATTTCACACTGAGGTGTGAAACATTTTTCATTTAAATCCTTACCATGGTGGAAGTTCTAGTATTTTTGGTTCCTAGCCTTTTTACAGTTCTAGTAGAATGCAAGCATAAGAATGTGCTTGGCACATTTTCCACAAAATAATTTATCTTTCTCCTTTAGTCTCAAATGACATTTTTATCAAGTAAAGCCCAAAGTGATCATAAAATCATTTTATGTAACTGCCGAAACTCTTCTCAGAATTCTTTTTTACCTTGCAGTTTTTGTAAGATTGCTGATCCCTCAGCTTCCTTTCCTACTTGTTATACATTCACTTTTCTTAAAAGAATCACCACACCTACCATTTGTCATTTCTTTCAACTCACCCAAATATAACTGCATTCCACTGCATGATGTTGTTTTCAGATGGTGCACCACTGACACCCACAGGTGGGTCCTCTTGCAATCTAGAAATGCAGAGTAGAAATTTTAGAGTTGAATATTAAGGCCACTAAGAACGCCAAACGGAACACCTATGGACTGTACACCATCTACTTTGAGAAACAAAGTAAATCAATTTCCTTGTTCTTGTGCTGGGCTGGAATAAACCATGACTTAAAAGCGCCTTGGGGTCATCCCTCTTCAAATATCACCAAAGTTATCTGTTCAAGAACTGCCTTCAACAGTAACAACAAAGTAAAAACCTCAAATGAAAAAATGATTTTACTGTTGTGAATATGCAAAGACTTCGTGAGTCCTAACCACAGCTACTTGTGCAACAGGCCACCAAATATTCTTCCCCCCAAAACCAAAACAAAAAACCCCCACCTCAGTGTAAACACTAAATGACTGAAAACACATGTATATCCAATTTAATTAGGAAACTAGTTTTAGGCAGTAGAGTTACTTTATCCCATTTGCTTCAATTGGCAATAGGTTTTAAAGTAATCAAAGCTTTGGTTAGGTTTTCCCCTCAGTCCCTATTTTAAAAGCTCTGCACCAACACTAAATCTAATCTCTCAGATCATGCAACTCAATACAAAGCTACCTTCCAACATTTGTCATAATCAAATTCTTGCAACCGAAGACCCTTGCAAACTACCAAAGATGCCAAGTATACAACTCAGAATTAAGCAGAGAATTGCAGTAAGAAACCAGGGTAACAATGGCCACGAACTGGGAAGTTTTAATATTTGAATTTCACTCACGGGAGCTAATCTGAAATCTACTGGTTTCAAGCTGTAGAAAGTGAGTTCTGCACCAAAATGAGCATCTCCTTTTAAAGACTGTCATCTCAGTAAAAAAATAAATGCTACATTTTATATATATATATAT
>NW_020173922.1:30781-74996 GCF_003031525.2 Neophocaena asiaeorientalis asiaeorientalis | reverse complement strand
TATTAGTCACCCCCCAGAATGGCTTTTTAGTCAACCTCAAGCAGAATAGGCCACAACGAACAGAAGCGTTAGAGGATATGCTGCTTGAAGCCCGCCCACCAAAGATAAAGGCTAAGTTACGAATACACTCAATGATAAACTGGCCAAAGCCCCAAACAATGGTTTCCAAGTGCCTCATTTAAGAGTTTATAATGAAGTTGAGAGATTACTTCCCGGGCCGCCGTTCTAAGTTTTTACACTAGGTATTTTGCCTCAAGCAGGGCGGGTCTCCCTAGAAAAACACTTAAAAATGCGCAGAGGTGCGTAGCGCTAAGTTTTCTCGGTCATTTTTCTCCCCGTACCTCCAAGCATTCAATCAACGGGAAACAACTGTAAAAAAGTCACTTCCTCCTCACTAACCCCAACACCTCCTAACAAAACCCTACTTTACAAAAGGAGGCCCAGGGAGTATCAGGTTAGCGCCAGTCTCCAAGGCGGCATTTCCCCAGGCTTTGGAGGCTATAGATAGGGCTTTTATACACCAGGCCACAGAGCTGAGTTCCAGAAAGCACTGGCAGCTGGGGTTGCCAGCCCGAGTCCCAGCCCTCTAAGCCAGTTCTCAAGGTCCTTTCAGGAGGGCGGGGAGAGAGTCGGGTTTCGGAGGATCGGTTAACCCCCGGCCCCAGAGCATCAGACCCCACCCTCACTGCAGAAAGAATGGGGAGGGAGGGAGGGTTTCGCCCCAACCCTGGCCCTCGAAGGAGACCGCAAGGCCATCGAACAAAGCTAACTGGTGCATCTAGCGAGGGGAAAGGCTTCTGCAAGGGCCTGCTTTTAAGGCAGAGAGGAGGTACCGCAAGGTGCAGGGGCGGGGGATGAGGTTCGAACGCCAGGGCGAGACACCGGGCAACTGGGACAAGTGGGCAGCAGGGAATCCTAGGACAGCCCATGGCCATCTTTTTACTTTTTGAGGGGGAAGGGGTGGCGAGAAGGTATCGAAATTTCTTACGTCGGACGAATGAACAGGCAAGGACAAGAGTGCTAACAGGGGCTAGGACTGGGCTTCCATCCGTCCCGCTGGGCCCACAGCGGCCCTCTTAGGGTCATGAGAGGAAGGCTCCCGGATCCCCGCCCTGCAGTCCCGTAGCTTTGGGGAGGAGCCGTCATCCAGACGAAGATGAAGCCCCTTACCGCTTGAAATCCCGCATAAGTCTCCTCCGGGCCGGGGTCGACATGCTCCCCAGCTGCCCCACGGTCAGTCTGAAAAAAAAGAGTCCCGCGCAGCCCCCCCACCCCCCGGCGCGGCGGTCGAATCACTGTGGGTCACTGCCTCAGCCGAGGTTGCACAAACAACCCTGCAATGACGTCTCCCTCCGCCGCCTCCAGATCCCTCCGCCCTCCGCCAGTACCATGGAGTGAGGGATGGGGAGAAGGGGACGGGACGTAGGAGAGCTCGTTATGGGAGCCCTTTAGCAAGGACGCTACCCATTTTGGCTTCCTGAACGAATCGACCAATTATTGTTCTCTGTGCTCAGGCTGGAGATTGTGATTAAGAAATACCGAAACCGAAACACCAACCAGTTTCCCCCTCTTTTACTAGTTTAGGCTCAACCGGGTGGGGAGAGAGGGACGCATCCGGGGCCAGAGATATCAGGGAAAGGAGGTACGATGACGTAAGGTCACGTGACTGCCGGCGGTGTTGTCAACAATCCACGCCTGAGGGGGAGGGGACGAAGTATCTAGAACCACGTGTCCCTATGACGCGATTAGAACGGATCACGTGAGAGCGTCGCCTGGGTCCGAGTTTCTGCCAGGTCTTTGAACCGGGTAGTTAAATTTACGGGGCTGAGGGCGGGTATACACCTTTATTAGTTTTCCGTCCAGTTTGTCCAATGAACGGCAATTGATGAGGTGGTGTCGGAAGCAAAAGTTTGTTTTGCTTCTTAAATCTTTAAAATAGAGCCAAAAATAATTTGAACTTAAAATGCCCCCTAGTTGGCTCAATGGCTTATCAAATCTGGTATGTGGGGAACACTGAAGGGACCTCCGTTTTCCCCAGCTCAATGCTGAGGCCCATACTAAGTAAAATCCCCTGAAATGCTTCCTTAGGGCCACCAAAAATCCTGCATGTGCATTGCAGTGGGTTTCCAGGGTTGGAAATTCTGGGCAGAGATAAAAGAACGCGTTTATACATTATCTAATATTTGTTTACAATCCCCATAGAATTACGGAATTGTTTTTCCTTTATGGGTCTCCTCTTATTTGAGGTTTTGTGTGAGTCCGTGGATTTGTGTACAATAGGGTACCGTCGTATTAGTCAGGAAATGGGTTGATCGCAAGAGAGTGTTATCAATAGGTGGTTGGTTGTCACAGAAACCTAATATTGTGATTCAGATCTGGGGCAGAGAGCATGCAAACGTGGGTGGGGGTTATGTATCTAGCCTGAGTAACTTATTTCAGGTTTTCTACACTAGCAAGTAAATGACCTGAAATGTCCCCCCCCGCCCCGCCTCTAGGGGGCTCAGGGATGTTGACCATTGGGATTCTGACATTACTTCTAGTCATTGAGTTCCTTTCCTCTATTGCCGCCAATTTCTGTTCTTCAGGGCTTTGCTGGTCTGAACTCTGAGCTCTTTTAACCCATTGGGGCAATTCCTCAGCCCAAGGTGTTACAGGAAGATAGAATGAGGAATTTAGTGTTGCCCATACTTTCATGGAACCAGAAAGGGTTAACGTTCTCTACTTTGCTGGTACCTCCCTTTCTTCAATCCCTGAATTCTTTCTCTTGTTTTTATAACTGCCTTGGTAATCAAGTTAGCCAGGCCTAACTCTTGATAGACACGCATTCACAAATGTAGTTCGCTAATAAGGTGAATATTCTTATTTTTTTTGCCTTCCTGCCACAGCAACCCTTATACTCCCTATAACTAAGGATGAAGACACACTGGTAGGGTTACCTACAGTGAAATGCCAAAGAGAAACTTTTATTTTAAAATCCATTATGTCATTTGTCTAGCAATTTATTATAATTGTTTTGGAAATCTACAGATTATGATTTTCCAAAATGAAGAAACGCTTTTGAGAAAATCAAGTGAGGAGATTTCATTTAAGTCCTAGAGCTTTACTGTATAAGAAAGAATCATAGGCTGTCCTGGTTACCAGGCCTGCTATAACCTATTTGTAGAAAGAATAGTTTTAAAGCTATAAGTTTATACCGTAGAGACTGTAGCTTTAGATTGTGAGCTCACTGACAGCAGGTACTCTGATTCATGCTTTGTCCCTTGTCAATATTAAGCCAACAACAAATATTTAATAAATGTGCTTTACAGCAAGTCTGGGTCCACTGTAAGATTTACTATGATATTCTTTTTTTTTTTAAAGAATTCTATTCTTAATTTATTTATTTTTGGCTGTGTTGGGTCTTCGTTTCTGTGCAAGGGCTTTCTCTAGTTGTGGCAAGCGGGGGCCACTCTTCATCGGGGTGCGCGGGCCTCTCACTATTGCGGCCTCTCTTGTTGCGGAGCACAGGCTCCAGACGTGCAGGCTCGGTAGTTGTGGCTCACGGGCCTAGTTGTTCCGCGGCATGTGGGATCTTCCCAGACCAGGGCTCGAACCCGTGTCCCCTGCATTAGCAGGCAGATTCTCAACCACTGCGCCACCAGGGAAGCCCTACTATGATGTTCTTATACATAGATAGAAAGTATTTTATAACATGGTTGAATAACTTTTCAAAAGGAAAGACAATTCTGAATATTTTGGTGGTGATAAGCAAAAAACCATGACCACCTCTCCTTCCTCCCCCACACGTCTCTCAGTATAAACCTTAGCAGCATAGAAAACACTTAGGAAGGTTTTAAAATACCAGTTCCTTTACCCTAACTCATTTAAATCAGGATCTCTGGGGATGGGACCTTTTAAAAAGCTCTGTAGATGTGATTTTAACGTGCATGGTGGGGTGAGACCAACTGGATTAGCATTTACCGGATAGTGATAGTGCTTTATCTTATTTCCGAGCAGCACAGTGAGATTTGGCCTCTTACACTTAACTTCTTTTTACAGAAAAAAGAAATGAAAGCCCTAACAAAGACAGCACTCCTTGGGCGCTTCCAGTGATATTCAGTTTATTCATTGGAGGCTGGCACTCCAGCAGAACCTCATGTCTAGTTCTTAAGCAATTAGATTAAGGCCTCTTTTGCGGGGGTGGGGGAGGTGGAGCCCTCTGAATTATTTGCTTTTCAAGAGGGACTTTTAGAGTTTTGACATGTAGGAAGGGAGTTTTTTAAAAGGATTACTATGAGTTCAAAAAAATGTTTTAAGCATATAAGAGGTGTTCAAGAAATGTTCTTGATTGATGAATCGTTTTATCTCTGTTTTAAGGATGAATGTCAACAACTGAGGTCGAAATCAGATCTATGGAATATTAACGTAACTAGGTAACTTAGAAAACTATAATTACACAAGACTTCCTTGGAAGTCTCGTTTTACAAGAAATCTCTGCCTGGTGACACCAGGCATCCTTTTAGGATCCGACACAAGTGGCAAGTGTTCACGGGCCTGGGGACATGTAAGACGCAGGTCGGATAAACTTCCACGCCGGTTCCCCTTCCCTAGAGGATCTGCAGTCACTCAAGCTGCCGTCAAAATGCGACCCTCCCCCATCGCCGCTCAAAACCAACCTTGTGTAGTGGCCCCAGTTTGATCGACAGCAGCTCGTATTCGCCACTTACACCCTCAAGGAGGCTTCCAGTTAGTGCCCACCAGGAATCCTTTTCTGCTTGTTCCCTCTTTTTCCTTCCGGTTCGGGCCTGGCCGGTGTTCCGGTCTTGCGCCCTAGGCCCCGAGCGAGAGGCCCGGTGCACCGTTGCCATGGCAGCAGGCCGTTGGGAGCTGACTGGATAGGTAGGGTCGGTGTCTGGTTCCCGGCTGAGACTGCGCGGAGCCGGGCCGGCGGGACTGCAGAATGGGCTGAGGCTGAACCGGCGGCGGCTGTCCGGACGAGGTCGACTGAGGGGCAAAGGTCGCGGCACTGGTCCGGGACCCTAAGACGCCTGGTTTGAGGAGCGGGTGGGACCGAGGTTTTCTTGGGCCCCAAGGATTGACCTGTTGGCGACTGCAGCTTTGCGGGAACCTCATATTTGACGCGGGCATGACTGGACGTGTTGGGGACCCCACTCATGATGAGTAGGTGACATGTAGTGAGTGAATCTTAACTCTTGGTGGGAATGATCTTGACAGCAGGAAGCTCCCCAAGTTCTGGTGGGGGCCAGAGCCCCACAAGGACCCCTTACTGCCGAACTGGCAGAGTTCCCAAAGACAAACAGAATCTGTGAAAAGATTCCTACTTTTCCTGTTTCCGTATTTTTAAGTATAGGTTTATTGTGGAAATGCATTATCCGCCTTGAATAAATAAAGGTATAAATGTTTAACCTTCTTCCTCCCCCCCCCCCTTTCTTTTTATAAAGAAGAAGCTGGGCTTGAAAATGGAGATGTATGAAACCCTTGGAAAAGTGGGAGAGGGAAGTTATGGAACAGTCATGAAATGTAAACATAAGGATACTGGGCAGATAGTGGCCATTAAGATATTTTATGAGAAACCAGAAAAGTCTGTCAACAAAATTGCAACGAGAGAAATAAAGTTGCTAAAGGTTTGCTTCTTTTGCCTTAATTGCTCTCTGTAAGTCAAAAGGGGAGTTGTTATGGAATAAAAAATTATATAATGAATATTTCAGTTAACATGTATTTGGACATATAATAGAAAAACAAGTGTCATAGCTTACCTTACTGTGTACGTTTTGTAATTTTACAGTGATACTAGATATATGTTCTTATGTATAATGTAACAAAAGCTATGCCAAATATTGTGAAATAATTATTCAGAAATATCCAGGTATAATACTTAGTAAAAATGTCTGCTTTGTGCAGTGTTTTGTGCCAGATGCTGTGACTATAATGATGTAAAAGACAGTACCTGCTCTTCAGGACTTTTATTAATTAGAAAGACAAGAGGGCATATACAAATAATACTGACTATTAAGTGGCTGATAATAAAAGCCAAGTGATTAACACAAAGTCCTGTTGGGTAGGGAATGTTTCTTGGAGGAAATGGAACATGAATTTGGCCTTAAAGGGTATGTAGAATTTAGGAAAGAGGGAGAGACTGTTGTATTCCAGGTTAGGGGAACAGCATAAGCTCAGAGAGGCTGAAGGCAGGACAAAGAGCAGAGCAGAAAGGACAAAGTGCATTTGCCTGTAGAGTTTCTTATATGGAATAGAAGGAGGTGATTTTAGAGAAGTAAGCTGGAGGTAGGTTTTAAAGTCTTGTCTTTTAGGCTAAGGAATCAAAACTTGATTTTGTGAGAGGCGCGAGGTTTTGAATTCAGAGTAAAGAAACTGTAAATATTAATCTAGCATTATTTTTTAGAATAGATTGGAGGACTGAGAAAGTAAAAATAGGGAGATCTGTTGTGTTTTTAATTCAGGAATCCTGTTAAATGTGAGGGTCCTTGCTAGAATGCAGCAATTTGAATGGAAAGTAGAGTTAGAACATAATATATTACTAAAGAAGACATGAAAGTGTAGAAGGAAACAGAAGGGGAATCAAAGGTATCTTTGAGGTTCAGTGATTGCTACCATTGATGGAAATATGAAAGACCCAAAAGAGACATGGTTTGGGAACTAGTTCGGTTTTAGAAATGTTGAATTTGAGGTGACAGGAATACAGTGCAGTAAAGATGATAGGTAGGCGTTTAGAGGTGGAGAACAATAACAGGAGAGATCAGGGGACAAGATAGAATTTCACGTAGGTATGATTGGTCCACTGAGTGGAAAGACCTCAGGAGTGTAAAGAAAGGAGCATTAAGATTCATTGGCAATAGGGTACAAAACTAGTGATTTTAAAAATAAATATACATATGTATTTTGTTTATTGGCATTTATCTAGATGCTTTAAGGTTCATTGCCTAGATGTTTTTACATGTGATGAAGAAAACAGATACTATTCTTGTTCTTTTTTATCTGATACAAAAGTAATATTCTCTTCTTTCTTTGTAAGTCTATATTAGATATGATCGATCAATTTGCTTTCTAAATAGAAGAAATATATTAGGCATGTGTAGATTGTTGGAACTGCTCTATTTCTAGACAATGAAAAGGAAAGTTAAAGTCAGTAAAGATGTTATGATTTTGTGAGCGATACCTGTCCTTATCCTGATGACCTAAAGCATAATAATACTGTAAGGCAACTTGTACACTGTAAGTGAAAATCTGACTAGGAGACATTTTCCCAGGCAATATCTTTTGCTCTTTCTTCACCTTTGTTGCATTTAAGCTAATTATTTTTTCTTCTTAATTGTTTTGTAAAAATAACCAATATGTGGCAAGAACACAGAGATGAATTTGAAAATGTACTATTACAACTATTATGCAAACTATTTAGGGATAGCTTAACTATTTTTTCTCATTGGCTTATTTCTTGTAGAATTTTTAGTTTCATCAGATCTAATTCCACAAGAGATTTCTTGGATTAGTTAACATTCTTAGTCTAAAAACACTGCCATAATGACTTAATTAGAACTAAAGTTTTATCTACTGGAATTTCATTAAATAAATTACAGTTAGAGTAATTAGTGAGAATATCTGTAGAAAAGTTTTCTATTTATAAAGGAAAACAAAAGTAAACAACCTGAAAAAGGATAATGGAGTATTTCTAGTGGTTTTATGGTTTATCTGAGAAAGTCACTGATTCCTTACCCCTGGATGGATGTTCCTTAATGCTTGTTAACTTGCATTCATCCTTATCTGCTTTTGCCTTTAAAATTAAGACTGGTCAAGAAACCAGTAATTTTCCTTAGTTGAAGGATTAATATTATAATGTCTAAAGGCAGTCTTTTTTTTTTTTTGCTACTGCCAGCATGTTGTTGCTGCAGCACTCTGGCACCCCACCAACCAGGGAAATTGGATTGGGAGCAAAAATAGGAAAGGAATCTGGCATTATATTTTGGCATGTTTTTCTATTAGTCATGTCTTGAGGAATTTAGTCTATATATTAGTACAGATAAGTAGAAAAATGGATGTTGTGCCATTGAAATAAAGGCAAACTTTTTTTCTTACAAGTGTAGCTTTTTGATGAATCCAACATCAAAAATATACCCCTTAATTTTTAGCCAAATGAATAAATATTTTTGGTAATTTGAGAAAGTTAAATATTTGAGAATTGATTATAATTCAGTGTGTTAAAAAATAGAATTAGCAGCATAAAATGATAAACCTCTTTTGTTTTCTAAGCTGATACATGCCATTTTGAAATTATCTTGACAGTGAGTGCTTACCATTCTAAAAATGTGTTTGGTTGCTTAATAGAATATTACAGACAATGAACAAAAATATACCCACAAATAATTGTATATTTATGTAGAGTTCCTATGGATATAAATTGGTATCTCACATATATGAAAAGTTTCTGGATATTTTGATACCCTTTTGTTACAGTGTGGTGAATTTATAACGTCCACCTGGAACTTATATTTTACTCTTGAGAATTCAGGACAAATCTCAGAGAGTAATTAACTTCTGTAAATTCAGATTACATGCTCAGTGGCACTGGAATCCATGCTCATTTGAAATCATAAGGACCTTTTAATCACAAACCAATTTAGAAGATAGGAAGATATCTCTTAGCAGAATACCAAGTTACATTTTAGTACATTAACTCTGAATTGTTTTAGTAGGCAACCAAATGTCAACTTGAAGTAAAGCAATACATCTCCCTCTTTTCTATAAATATTAATTATTAAATAAATTAACATTAAAAAAAATAGGAATGTAAGCAAACCAGTTGAGAAATTTTTATTGAAATGCATGGAGGAAAAGAAGCAGAGAATATTTCTTCTTTTAAAAATTATATGGGTCTTATATGTGCAAATTATGGTGCATGAAATACTAAAAATCCATTTCTCTTGTTAATAGCAATTTCGTCATGAAAACCTGGTCAATCTGATTGAAGTTTTTAGACAGAAAAAGAAAATTCATTTGGTGTTTGAATTTATTGACCACACAGTATTAGATGAGTTACAACATTATTGTCATGGACTAGAGAGTAAACGACTTAGAAAATACCTCTTCCAGATTCTTCGAGCAATTGAATATCTTCACAATAATAATGTAAGTGCTTCTGGGACGAAGTGAGAGAGTGGCATTGACATATATACACTACCAAATGTAAAATAGATAGCTAGTGGGAAGCAGCCGCGTAGCACAGGGAGATCAGCTTCGTGCTTTGTGACCACCTAGAGGGGTGGGATAGGGAGGGTGGGAGAGAGACGCAAGAGGGAGGGGATATGGGGGTATATGTATACGTATAGCTGATTCACTTTGTTATACAGCAGAAACTAGCACAACAACGTAAAGCTATTATACTCCAATAAAGATGTTAAAAAAAAAATGTAAGTGCTTAAAAATAAGCCAAACTGTAGGATGAATATGAATTGTAAGTGCCCTTTAAACATTGTTCTGTTTTTATGAAAGTTGTTAAAATTATTTTTCTGGACAATATTAATTGACATCCTGAAAATGGAGAGGTCAGGGGAGTTACTACCTTATAATTCAGTTGCAGAACCAAAAAACGTATTGAACGCATAATATAACTATAGGGCAGACCAACTATGGGATGCTAAAGGAGGTATAGAGGAATCAACAGTCAACTGGGGCATCTTTTATTAATAAAAGTACATTAAAACATCGAAAGTCAAGCCAGCTCAGATGAAGGGAGGTTTGGAGGTAGGAACTGGAAACTAGGCCAGGGGAATGGCAAGAGAAGGTGGATGCCTTTAGGGAAAGAACAGAGAGAAATAAAGTGGCTGAGGGGTGTAGAACCGTGTCATTTAAGTCAAGAAAGGAAAGAAGATCAACTGTTGATTTTTAGTGCTGCCTTTTAGCATTGTTTAGTTAATGTTTATCTCAGCAGGTTTTTATGGACATACTTTGTTCGCAACATGAGCTCTACTTTCTGTAAAGTTAGATGTATGTTTGTGAAATAACAGTACAAGCTTCAAAAATAGTTTTATTAGTAAGTGATATAGGCATAACATCTATATACCCTAGGCTTTTTCAGATACCTTAATGTTTAATTTGCTGTCTTGGTAATAGTGCATCTCATGTTGCAGCTTTGAAAAATACGGTTGTGATAGCAACTGGAAATTCAGATTGTAATTTCCTTGCTGACTGGATCCATGGGGGGGCAGTATAATGTAATAGTTAAGAGCATACAGTCCTTGGAATCAGACTGTCCTGGATTTTCACCCACCAGTTTATGTATGGATAACCACACAACTTGTGGAGTTCACACTTGCACAATGAAAGGTGGTAGTCCCATTACTCTGTGGCCCCAGGAAGTTATCTAACCTCTCTGAACTTCATTTTCCTCATCTGTAAAATGATACTGTAGTACCTCACAGATTTTTTATAAAAATCAAATTAGGTAGTAGGTAGTGTTTAACACTAGGTGTGTTTTAAGTGCTTATTAAATAGTGCAGATAAGGAGTCAGGAATAGTTATATGTTATCTGTATCCCTATAGTGTCTTGCCTGTAGTAGACTTTAAAAATATTTGTTGAATAATGGAAGACACCAGTATGGTCTAGACTGAGAGTAGAAAACTTCAAAGAGGAGGTAAAACTAAAGTAACAATTTTGAACTTATATGGGTGTTTAAATTCAAGCACATAGGGAAACAACCCAAGTGTCTATCAACAGATGATTGGTTTAGGCAGATGATATATCTATATCTAAATAGATATATATATATAATATTATTAAGCCATAAAAAGGATGAGGTATTTGCCATTTGCAGCAACATGGATGGACCTAGAGAATATACTAAGTTAAATCAGAGAAAGACAAATACATGATATCACTTATGTGTGGGATCTTAAAAATAATACTAATGAATCTATATTCAAAACAGAAACAGGCTCACAGACGTAGAAAACATAACTATGGTTACCAAAGGGGAAAGGGAGGGAGGGATAAATTGGGAGTATGGGATTGACAGATAACAAACTACTATAAAATAGATAAACAACAAAGATTTACTGTATAGCCCAGGGAACTATATTCAATATCTTGTAATAACCTATAATGGAAAATAATCTGAAAAAAATGTATGTAACTGAATCACTTCGCTGTACATCTGAAGCTAACACAATATTGTAAGTCAACAATAGTTCACTAAAACAAACAAAAATACCTTAATGGAATCCAAATGGAAAAAAATATAAATGATCTTAAAACTAACAAAGAAAGTGAATCAATAGTCAAAAAAATTCAAGGGGAATTCCCTGGTGGTCCAGTGGTTAGAACTCTGTGCTTTCACTGCCATGGGCCAGGGTTCGATCCCTGGTCAGGGAACTAAGATGCCACAAGCTGCATGGTGCAGCGGAAAAAAAAAATTAAACAAAAATATTCAAGCATATGGAGCAGAGTTATTATAAATCATTGTAATATGGAGTTCTATGTAGTTTTGGAGCATTTCACTACAAAATAAAGGAGAATTAAACTCATTGAATCCAAAGTCTGATAGTTCACACCATATACAAAAATTAAGTTGAAATGGATCAAAAACCTAAACATAAGAGCTAAAACTCAGAAGAAAACATAGGTGTAAATCTGTGTGTGATCATGTATTAATGCATCAAAAACAATCAAAGAAAAAGACAAATTGGACTTCATGAAAATTAAAAACTTTGTGCATCAAAGGGCACCATCAAGAAAGTAAAAAGACAGTTCACACAATGGGAGAAAATATTTGCAAATCATATATCTGATAAGCAACTAGTATCCAGGATATATAAAATACGATTCAACATAAAAAGACAGCCCAATTTAAAAATGGGCAAAGGACTCAATAGACATTTCTCCAAAGAAGAAATAAAAATGGCTGATAGCACATGAAATGATGCTCAATATCCTGAGTCATTATGGTAATGCATATCAAAATCACAATGAGGTACCATTTCACACCCAGTAGTCTAGCTGTAATTTAAAAAACAGACAAGAATGAATGCTGGCAAGGAAGTAGAGAAATTGGAACCCTCATACACTGCTGGTGGTAATGTAAAATGGTGCAGCTGCTATGGAAAACAGCTTGGCAGTTCCTCGAAAAGTTAAACATAGAATTACCATATGACCCAGCACATTTACTCCTAGGTATCTACCCAAGAGAATTGATAACATATGTTCACATAGAAACCTGCCCAGGAATGTTCATAGCAGCATTATGCAAAGTAGCCAAAAAGTAGAAACAACTCAAATGTATATTAGCTGATGAATGGATAAACAAAATGCAGTACAACCCTACAGTGGGATTTATTCAAACACAAAAAGGAATGAAGTACTGATACGTGCTACAAAATGAGTGAACCTTGAGAACATTATGTTGAATGAAAAAAGTCAAAACGCAAAAGACATAAGTATAAATTCCATTTAAATGAAAAATCCAGAATAGGCAAGTTTATATTTGTATATCTTCTTTGAAGAAATGTCTCTTCAAGTCCTTTGCCCATATTTAAATTGGATTATTTGTTTTTCTATTGTCGAGTTGTATTTTCTGTATTTTGGATACTAGATCCTTATCAGATATGTGATTTGCAAATATTTTCTCCCATTCTGTGGATTGCCTTTTTGCCTTCTCGATAGTGGTTTTTTTAAAAATCATTTCTTTCTCTTTACTGATATCCTTTATGTGGTGAGATGTGTTCATACTTTAGTTCTTTAGACATGGTTTCCTTTAACCTTGAACATATTTAAAATAGCCAATTATAGTCTTTGTCTAGTGGCTTCAATGTTTGGGCTTCTTCAGGGGAAGCTTCTTATTGACTGCTTTTTTTTTTTTTTTTCCTGTGCATGGCCATATTTGTTTCTTTGCACACCTATTTGGGGGGATTTTTTTTGGACATTTAATTTTTTGTTGAAAACTGGACATTTAAAATAATATGTGTTAACTCTGGAAGTCAGAATTTCCCATCTCTCAGGGTTTGTAGTTTTTGCTATTTGTTTAGTTACTTTGCTGAACTAATTCTGTGAAGTCTGAATTGTTTATCACGTGTGACCACTAAAATCTCTGCTCATTTAGTTTAGTGGTCAGCTAAGGTTTGGACAGAAATTTCCTTCAATTCTTGAAACCAGTAAATCTCTCAGCCATATTTACTGAGGGCTCTTTATCTGTGTTGGGCCATGTCTTCAATGTTCAGGCAGGCAGTTTACAATTCTGCCTTAGCCTTACCTTCCTGCTTGTGTAGAACCTTAAAGTCCGCCAGTCTTGAGAGCTTAGGGACAATCTCAGGTCTTCCCTGGGTGTGTGCACAGCTGTGCATGTACCCTTCATGATTCTCAGGAATATGTTGGAACTTTTCAAACCCTTTACGGACATCTCACTCCCAGCTTTTCTTTCTTTCTTTTCTCTTGTTTTACACACATATTTTGTTTTAACTTAACATTATATCTTGGAGGTCACACCATGTCAGAACACAGAGAATGTCTTCAATTCTTTTTTACAGAAGAATCATAATAGTAATCAACATTTTTATGGCAGCATGCATGAGGCGCTATTTTAAACGTTTTCAGTGTTTTACAGATATTAAGGCATACGTAATGGCATATTCTTCAAAACCACACTAGGAAATATGTATTTATTTCACCCCCATTTATAGATGAAGAAGCCATGTTTATGAATCTTGCCCCACTCTCACAATATCCAGGGGTAAAGTAGGGATTTGAACCTGTTAGTCTCACCACAATTTGTGCTTAAACTTTATAATACCTTTCAACTCCAGCCTTTCTTTTGTTTTTTAATTGAAGTATAGTTGATTTACAATGTTGCGGCAATCTCTGCTGTGCAGCAAAGTGACTCAGTTATACGCATAGAGACATGCTTTTTTATATTCTTTTCCATTATGGTTTATCATGCAAGATATTGAATATAGTTCCCTGTGCTATACATTAGGACCTTGTTGTTTATCCATTCTAAACAGCCTTTCTTTTTAGTTAAGTATTTTGGTCAGCTTGTTGTTTGTCCTGTTATAGCTTCCTCAGGTGGCTATAATGTTATATAGTGGCTGCTAAGAAGGCTGATTGCTTGGGCCAGCTCTGAGTTAGGTCAGTAAAGACAAGACTTCTAGTGCGATTTTCCAGTGATCTGCCAGACATGTCAAATAATGACTATTACCTGGGGATGGCGCTTTGGAGGAGATACAGCCCTATTCTACTCCCTCTGGTGGCTGCTAGGCTGCTAGTTTTCACCATGATTTGGCGGGCTGTTGGTTTACAAAGCTACCAGAAGCTGGGGAGAGAGCAATAGAAATAGGACAAGCTAAGAATACTACTGCATCACATGGTTAGTTTATGTTTCAACTTTTTAAAGAAACTACCAAACTTTTTCCAAAGTGGTTGTACCATTTTACATCCCCATCAACAATGTATTCCAGTTTTTCTGCATCTTCCTGTTATTGTCTTTCAATCATAGCTATTCCAGTGGGTGTGAAGTGGTATCTTTTTTTTTTTTTTGAGTAGTAAAACTGTCTTTATTCACAGATGACATGATCATCTATGTAGGAAATTCTATGGAATCTACAACAAAATTAAGAGAACTAACTTGTAAGTTTATCAAGGTTGTAGGATACAAATCAATGTACTGAAATTAATTGTATTTCTGTGTATTAGCAACAATCAGAAATTGAAATTAAAAATACCATTGTAACAGCATCAAAAATATAAAATACTTAGAGAAAATCTGACAAAAGGTATATAAGACCTATACATTGAAAACTATTAAACGTTGATGAGAGAAATTAAAGAAGATCTAGACACATAGAAAGAAATACTGTGTTTATAGAGGTCTCAGTGATTGTGGAAGACCAAGGAGGATGTTGTCAAAACACAGAATTTTAAAAGTTGGGATTCAGAGAGTGCTTGATTCTCAAGGATAGAGTTCTGCATGTAGTCATGGTGTTAGTTGTTAAAACGAGCGAGAACATCAGGACATCAGCTGAGTGAATCTTTCTCCCCCATGTTTAGAGCACTGAGGAAGAGGGTGATGGATGTGTAGTAGGCAGAATATGTGAAGTGGTATCTTAATGTGCTTTTCCATGTCTATTTTTTCTCATGTTATATCCTCAGATCTTGGTATAGTGCCTGGCATATAGTAGTCACTCAATAAAAGTTGTAGAAGTAAAACAGGACTAATGTAGTTTTATAGATGTCTCCTTTAAGGTGACTCATTACCCTAAATTAATTATTTGGCCGTTTAGGAGGAAGAGTGAGGCAGAACAAGAGCCAACCCCAAAGGCTAATAGCAGCAAGTTGTATAAAAAAGGAAAGATCCCAGATTTCTGTCACCAAGATATTTTCACTCGTGTTATGATACTTTTCTGGTGATGAGAATATGCTTAATACATTTGATAAAGATTTTAAATGCCTTCTTTGTTTTAGGCATTGTACTGGGCCCTGGCGATATAGCCTGAACAAAACAGACATACATCTTGCCCTCATGGAACTTACAGTCTAACGGGAGTGACAAAAAAGTAAATAGGCAATTAATAATAAGCATGACAAATGCTGTGAAGGGAGAAGTGCAGAATAATGTGAGAACATATAGAAGGAACATCTAATAGGAACATCTCAGCTGAGACCTGAGGAAATAGTTGGCCAAGCAAAGTGTTCTAGGCGGTTAGAACAGCATTAGCAAATGCAAAAAATGATGACACAAACCTGGAGAATTGGGAAGCTAATATTCAATAGGCTAGCGAAGGGACATTGAGAATGTGAGCAGAGACCAAATCCTATAAGGCCTTACCAGCCATTTTACATAGCTTCAAATTTATCCTGTCGGGTAGGGAATCCTTGAAGGAGTGACATAATCATACATGTGATTTTAAAATAGTACTGTGATTTCACTGTGGACAATGGATTGGAGGGGATTAGAGTGAATTCAGGGAGACCATTTGGTAAGCTAGTAATTTTGATGAGAGAACTGAGGGAACTTGAACTAGGGAGAGAAGTAGACAGGTTGAGAGAGTATGGAACCTGAGGGAGAAAAGTGCCTTGATTTCTGGCTTGAGCCATGGGATCTATGTTGGTCCCATTTGCTGAGCTAAAGGACTGTTGAGAACAAATGAGTTTGGGAGAAAAGATGATGCGTTTAGTTTTGGATTTGCTGAGTTTGTGGGATGTGTGGTTCAGCCCTGTGGGACTTCTTGTGGACTTCCATTCCTTGTGGAAACCAGGAAAGATAGAAATACGGAAGTCATCAGTTTATGGATAGTTACTAGGGCTGTAATAGTAGGTGAGATTGAGATGGAACAGCCAATAGATGGGAAGAAGCCCAAAAGAATATGGTGTTCCCATAACCAAGTGAAGAAAGTGCTAAAAAAAAAAAAAAAAGTAGTTGAGATTGTGCAGGAAACAAGATGTAAGAGAAGAAAAGCCTAAGACCAGAACCCTACATTTACGGACAGATAGAGAAAAAGGAACTGCCATAGGAGGAGACTGGGGAATTTTAGGTCCCAGAAGTCAGGAATGGAAGACTGGTTGATATCTTTTACACTAAGATACCAAGTAAGGTATGTATTGAGGGGTGTGTGTTGGATGTAGCAACAAGGATGTTGATGACTTTGGCTAGGGCAGTTTGAATGTGGGAGCAGAAGACAGATTGCATTACCTTGAGGAGTGAATGAGTGGTCAGACAGAAAGTGAAGAAAGTAAAAATAATGTCTTCGAGAAGTTTAGCTGCGAAGGAAATGAGAGAAAGAGCAGTACTTGGAGTGTGGCATTGGGTTAAAGGAAAGTTAAACTTTTTCCATTAAGTTCTTTTAATTACTTTTCCTTTTACGAATGTGATTTACCTTTTCAGTATTATGTCTGTTTTCTTGGCTTTGGAGATGATGGATGGGGCAAGAACTGAAAGTATGTAACTATTTAGCTTTTGCATTGTGTACTTAATCATTTGCATTTGGTAAGAAAATAGCTTTCCTGTCTTAATTAGCTAGATTTTCTCTATGTAATTGTTGGGAGATTTTCTAGATAATGAAACCTCATTTTAATCTATTGCATCTTCTGTTTGTTTTTAGATCATTCATCGAGATATAAAACCTGAGAATATTTTAGTATCCCAGTCAGGAATTACTAAACTCTGTGATTTTGGTTTTGCACGAACGCTAGCAGCTCCTGGAGACATTTATACGGACTATGTGGCCACACGCTGGTATAGAGCTCCAGAATTAGTATTAAAAGATACATCTTATGGAAAGTAAGTATATTTGGGAATCCTGCTTGGCCTTTCCTAGCCGTCTCTTTTTTTCCCTTGGTGTATCTGTCACCCATACTACTGACACCCTCTGCCTTCTGCATCTGGGTTTGGGCTAGAAAAGGGACACCCCAAAATAGAGCAGAGAGACCCTAGGCACCTGCCCTGCTATTGACGTTACCACGCTTGCCCTCTGGGGCTGAGTGGCCCCAGCCCCAGAAGACCTATGCAGTCACCCCTCAGGCTGTATCCATGCTTGCTTTAAGCTGTGCCCCACTCTTAACAGAGTTGCCTTCTCTGCTTATCTGTAGGCTCTACATTTACTATACTCTGCCAGTGTTACCACAGGATCTGCCAGATTTCCTGCTTCTTGAATACGGCACAATCTTTGCAAAGACTGGCAAATAATTTTTAAATTGAACTGTTCTAGATGCCTCAAAAAGTAGAAAGGTCTCAGTCTATTGCGAAACAGTATAGGAAACAACAATCTAATAAACAAATAATGAATCTTGAAGACCAAAGGGACCAAGTTGTACAACTGAATACAAGAAATGGGAGTGGGGATAATTCTCACATGCTTTTCCTAGAAACCGTTGTTCTGTTATTATAATAATGTCTAACATCGGGGCTTCCCTGGTGGTGCAGTGGTTAAGAATCCACCTGCCAATACAGGGAACACGGGTTCAAGCCCTGGTCCGGGAAGATCCCACATGCCGCAGAGCAACTAAGCCTGTGCACCACAGCTACCGAGCCTGTGCTCTAGAGCCTGTGAGCCACAACTACTGAGCCCACGTGCCACACTACCGAAACCCACACTCCTAGAGCCTGTGCTCTGCAACAAGAGAAGCCACCGCCATGAGAAGCCCGTGTACGGCAATGAAGAGTAGCCCTCGCTCACCGCAACTAGAGAGAAAGCCCACGCGGAGCAACAAAGACCCAATGCAGCCATAAATAAGTAAATAAATAAATAATTTTTAAAAAATCTAATATCATTAAGTACTTATTTTAAAGCTAGAGACTGTTCTAAATGCTTTACATGCATTAAATTATCTAATTTTCACAACAACCCTCGGATGAAGGTGCTAGTATTTTATCCCCATTTCAAATAAGATGACACACTAAGGCAGGTAGTGAGTAAGACACTAAAAAAGTAAGAAAGTGAGTAAGTTTACTAAGAAAAGTAAACTAATTTACCCAAAGTCTATCCAGGGTATGTTTTCAACTGTACTTATCACTGATACCATATGCAGACCACCTCTGTGCCTCAGTTACTTTATCTGTATAATGGAAATAATAATGGAGCAAGTTTCATAGGTTTATTGTGAGGATTAAATGATTTAATGAATGAGAAAAATGAAAAAACAGTAAATGCTCAATCAATGTAGCCTCTGTAAGATCTCTCCCAGTTTTACCTGTTGGTGATATTTACTTAAATTCCTTTCCTGATGTACCCCCTTATTCCTATCCCTTGCCCCCAAATCATATCCTTCTCTAAATCCTGTTGTACATTATATGTAGATTTTGTGCCAGTTAATATTTAATATGGCCTAGTTCTATCTATCTCTTTTTAAAATATTCTTCTTGCTGAAAGATAAATTCCTTGAGGATAGGTGTAATCTCTTGTATTCTAGAGAGCCAAAATTGATGCCTTGTATATAGTCAGTTTAGATTCTAATGCAAGGCTTCACATTGAGTTTGAAATAAATTTGCTAGTGAGTTTTTAAAACATGTTAAATTTTAACATCTTTACATTTTAAAACATGTAAAATAAAACACAGATACAAGAAAAGCTCACACAACAAATGTATACTTCCATCACCAGATGGAAAAATAGAATTTTGCAGGCTACCCCAGAAAACCTTCTATGTGCCCTATTCCACTTACAATACTCTTTCTAACCTCAAAAGTAGCCATGATATTGACTTAAAAAAAAAAGATTTATTTATTTATTTTTGGCTGTGTTGGGTCTTCATGGCTGTGTTGGGTCTTCATGGCTGCGCACGGGCTTTCTCTAGTTGCAGTGAGCGGGTGCTACTCTTCATCGCAGTGCACGGGCTTCTCATTGCGGTGGCTTCTCTTGTTGCAGAGCACGGGCTCTAGGAGCATGGGCTCAGTAGTTGTGGCTCACAGGCTCTAGAGCGCAGGCTCAGTAGTCGTGGCGTACGGGCTTCACTGCTCCACGGCATGTGGGATCTTCCCGGACCAGGGCTCGAACCTGTGTCCCCTGCCTTGGCAGGCAGATTCTTAGCCACTGCGCCACCAGGGAAGTCCCTTGAATTTTATTATAATCAGTTTCTTGCATTTTTAATAGTTTTATTACACAAAAGTGTATCTACTTAGTTTAATCTAGCCTTTTTAAATGACAGCTCTTTTAAAGATATGATTCACATACCATACAATTGACAGATTTAAAGTGTACAATTCAGTGGTTTTTAGTATATTTAGAGTCATGCAACCATTACCACATTCAATTTTAGAACATTTTCATCACCCCAAAAAGAAATCCTGTGCTCACTAGCAGTCACTCCCCATTTCCTCCCAACCCTTCCAGGCCTAGGCAAACACCAATCTACTTTCATTTTCTCTGGATTTGCCTATTCTGGACATTTCATATAAGTGGAATTATGCAATATCTGGTCCTTTGGGACTGATTTATCTCACTTAACTATTTTTAAGATTCATCCGTGTTGCAGCATGTATCGGTACTTTAGCTTTTTTGGCTGTATAATATCCACATTTTATTTACCCATTCATTAGTTGATGGACATTTTGATTGTTTCCACTTTTTGTCTATTATGAATAATACTGCTGTGAACATTTGTATACACATTTTACTGTGGACATGTGTCTTTATTTCTTTTGGGTATGTACCTAGGATTTGAAATTGTGGGTCATATGGTAACTCCATGTCGAATTTTTTTTGTTTTTATTTTTTGTGGTACGCGGGTCTCTCACTGTCGTGGCCTCTCCCGTTGCGGAGCGCAGGCTCCGGACGCGCAGGCTCAGCGGCCATGGCTCACGGGCCCAGCCGCTCCGCGGCATGTGGGATCTTCCCGGACCGGGGCACGAACCCGTGTCCCCTGCATCGGCAGGTGGACTCTCAACCACTGTGCCACCAGGGAAGCCCCATGTCGAGTTTTTTAAGGAAATGCCGGACTGTTTTTCAAAGTGTCTGCATCATTTTACTTTCCCACCAGCAGAGTATGAGGGTTACAAATTTCTCCACATCCTCACCAAGACTTGTTATTATCTGACTTTTGGATTCTGGTTATCCTAATGGGTGTGAAGTGGTATCTCATTATGGGTTTAATTTGCATTTCTTTGATGACTAATGATTGTTGAATTTCATTGTTGATCTTTTATGTGTTTATTGGACATTTATATATCTTCCTTGGAGAAATGTCTGTTCAGATCCATAGCCCATTTTTAAATTACATTGGCTTTTATTATTAAATTGTAAGAATTCTTCATACTCTAGATACAAATTCCTTATCAGGTATATATTTGCAAGTATTTTCTCTCACTCTGTAGTTGTCTCTTCATTTTCTTAATGGTGTCTTTTGTCACACAAATTTTTTTATTTTGATGAAGTCCATTCTATCTGTTTTTTCCATTTGTTGCCTATGCTTTTGGTGTCATATTTAAGAATCCTTTGCCAAATCCAAGGTTGTGAAGATTTACCCCTCTGTTTTGTTTTAAGAAGTTTATACTTCTAGTTCTTACATTTAAGTATTTCATCTGTTTTGAGTTAATTTTTAATTAAATGTGAAGTTAAGTTAATTAATTTAATGAAGTTAATTTAAATGAAGTTAATTAACCTCATTCTTTTGCATGTGTTTAGCCAGTTGTTCCAGCACCATTTGTTGGAGAGATGATTTTTTTCCCCTATTAAATGGTCTTGGCACCCTTGATGAAAATCAGATGGTTTATTTATGGACTTCTGATTCTGTTCCATTGATCTGTATCTCTATCCTTGTTCTAGAACCACACTGTCTTGATTACCATTGCTTTGTAGCTAGTTTGAAATCAGGAAGTGTGAGTGCTGCAACTTTGTTCTTCTTTTTTAAGATTGTTTTGGCTGTTACGGGACCCTTGCAATTCCATGTGAATTTTAGGATCAGATTTATCAGTTTTGTGGGGTTTTTGGCCAATAAGACAGCTAGGATTCTGGTAGGGATTGCATATCTATAAATCGGTTTGGAGAATATTGCTGTCTTAATGTTAAGTCTGCTCATCTATGAACGTAAGATGTTTTCAGATCTTTAATTTCTTTCAACAATGCTTTATAGCTTTTAGCACATACATTTTACATTTTTTCATGGTAAGGCATTTTATTTTAAATATAGCAGTGTGTACATGTCAATCCCAAACTCCCAATATATCCCTCCCCACCACCCTTCCACCTGGTAACCACAAGTTCCTTCTCTTAGCCTGTGAGTCTGTTTTGTAAATAAGTTCAATTGTACCATTTTTTTTAGATTCCACATATACGTGATATCATGATATTTGTCTTTCTCTGTCTGATTTACTTCACTTAGTATGATAATATTCAGGTCCATCCATGTTGCTGCAAATGGCATTATTTCATTCTTTTTAATGGCTGAGTAATATTCCACTATATATATGTACCATATCTTCATTATCCATTCATCTGTTGATAGACATTTATGTCTTCCATGACTTGGGTATTGTAAACAGTGCTGCAGTGAACACTGGGGTGCGTGTATCCTTTCAAACCATGTTTTTCTCCGGATGTATGCCCAAGAGTGGGATTGTTGGATCATATGGTAGCTCTATTTTTAGTTTTTTAAGGAACCTCCATACTATTCTCCATAGTGGCTTTACCAATTTACATTCCCACTAATAGTGTAGGAGGGTTCCCTTTCCTCTACACCCTCTCCAGCATTTATGTTTGTCAACTTTTTGATGATGGCCATTCTGACTGGTGTGAGGTGATATCTTATTGTAGTTTTGATGTGCATTTCTCTAATAATTAATGATGTTGAGCATCTTTTCATGTGCCTGTTGGCTATCTGTATGTCTTCTTTGGAGAAATGGGTCTTCCACCCATTTTCTGATTGGGTTTTCTGTTTTTCTGGTATTGAGCTGCATGAGATGTTTATAAATTTTGGAGACTAATCCCTTGTTGGTTGCATCATTTGCAAATATTTTCTCTCATTCTGTGGGTTGTCTTTTTGTTTTGTTTATGGTTTCCTTTGCTAGGCGAAAGCTTTTGAGTTTAATTAGGCCCCATTTGTTACATTTTACATTATTTTGTTAAATTTATTCCTAAGTATTTTATTCTTTTATTTTTTATTTTCTTTTATTTTTTTTTTTTTGCGGTATGCAGGCCTCTCACTGTTGTGGCCTCTCCCGTTGCGGAGCACAGGCTCTGGGCGCGCAGGCTCAGCGGCCATGGCTCACGGGCCCAGCCGCTCCGCGGCATGTGGGATCTTCCCGGACCAGGGCATGAACTCGTGTCCCCTGCATCGGCAGGCAGACTCTCAACCACTGCGCCACCAGGGAAGCCCTCTTTTATTTTTTTAATTAAAAAAATTTTTTTATTTTTGGCCACACAGCATGGCATGTGTGATCTTAGTTCCCTGACCAGGGATCGAACCCACACCCCCTGCAGTGGAAGTGCAGAGTCTTAACCACTGGACCGCCAGGAGAGTCCCAGTATTTTATTCTTTTTGATGCTAGTGTAAAGCAAATTTTCTTAATTTCATTTTCAGATTGTTCATTGCAAGTGTAAAATAATTCAAGGGATTTTTGTGTATTGATCTTGTATCTTGCAACCTTGCTGAACTTATTAGTTCTAATAATTGTTTAGTGGATTTATACTTTCTGTATAAAAGATCATTATCTTTGGGTAGAGATAATTTTACTTCTTTTCTGGTCTGGATGCCTTCCATTTCTTTTTCCTGCCTAATTTCTT
The DNA here is from genome assembly GCF_003031525.2 of Neophocaena asiaeorientalis asiaeorientalis. Classification (NCBI taxonomy): domain Eukaryota; kingdom Metazoa; phylum Chordata; class Mammalia; order Artiodactyla; family Phocoenidae; genus Neophocaena; species Neophocaena asiaeorientalis. Next base: position 51,788 of record NW_020173922.1, on the reverse strand, counting down.
TGACCAGAACCTCCAGCCCAATGTTGAATAGAAGTGGTAAGAGCAGACATCCTTGTCTTATTCCAAATCTTAGGAGAAAAGCTCTCCATCTTTTCACTATTAAGTATGATGTTAGCTGTGGGTTTTTCATAGGTACCCTTTATTGTGTTGACAAAGTTTCCTTTTAATTCCTAGTTTATTGAGGGTTTTTATCACGGAAGGGTATTGGTCAAATGCTTTTTCTGCACCTGCTGAGATGATCATGTGAATTTTTGTTTTTTAATCTATTGATATAATGTATTACATTAATTGATTTTTCCATATTGAGCTAACCTGTGTTCCTGGGATAAATCCCACTTAATCATGGTGTATAATTCTTTTTATATGTTGCTAGATTCAATTTGCTAGTATTTTGTTGAGAATTTTTGTGTCCATATGTGTAAAAGATATTGGTGTGTAGTTTTCTTTTCTAGTGATGTTTTTGTCTGATTTTGGTATCGCGATAATACTGGTTTCTAAAAAGGAGTTGGGAACTGTTCATACTTCTATTTTTTGAAAAGTTTGTGAAGAATTCACATGATCATCTTCTTTAAATGTTTGGTGGAATTCAGTAGTGAAGCCTTCTGGGCCTGTGCTTTCCTTTGTGTGTAGTTTTTTGATTACTAATTCAAAATTTTCACTTGCTATGGGTTTATTTAGATTGTCTTTTTATTTTTTATTTTTTCTGACTGCACCACACAGCATGTGGGATCTTAGTTCCCCAACCAGGGACCAAACTCGTGCCCCTTGCAGTGGAAGCGTGGAGTCTTAACCAATGGGCCACCAAGGAAGTACCTGTCGACTTCTTCCTGAACCAATTTCAGTAGTTTGTGTTTTTTTCAGAAACTATCCTTTAATCTGAATTCTCTAATTTGTTGGTATACAGTTATTCATTGTATTTTTAAAATATTTTATTTATTTATTTATTTGGCTGTGCCAGGTCTTAGTTGCAGCAGGCAGACTCCTTAGTTGAGGCTCACTGGCTCCTAAGTTGTGGCATGCGAACTCTTAGTTGGGGCATGCATGTGGGATATAGTTCCCTGACCAGGGATCGAACCCAGGCCCCCTTCATTGGGAGCTTGGAGTCTTAACCACTGCGCCACCAGGGAAGTCCCTGTTCATTGTATTTTTTGATAGTACTTTTTATGTTTGTAAGGTTGGTAGTCGTGTTACTTCTTTCATTTCTGATTCCAGTAATTTGAGTCTTCACTCTTTTCTTCTTACTCATTCTAGCTAAATGTCGATTCTGTTGATTTTTACAGAGAACCAGCTTTTGGTTTCATTGATTTTCTCTATTTTAAAAAATTCTGTTACATTAGTTTTCACTCTAATCTAATCTAATAATGTTCCTTCCTTCTGGTTGCTGTAGTTTTAGTTTGCTCTGTTTTTTCCAGTGTCTTATAATGGAAGGTTAAGTTGTAGATTTGATGTCTGTCTTAATTCTTTTTTAAAGAAATTAGGGCTTCCCTGGTGGCGCAGTGGTTGAGAGTCCGCCTGCCGATGCAGGGGACACGGGTTCTTGCCCCAGTCCGGGAAGATCCCACATGCCGCGGAGCGGCTGGGCCCGTGAGCCATGGCCGCTGAGCCTGCGCGTCCGAAGCCTGTGCTCCGCAGCGGGAGAGGCCACAACAGTGAGAGGCCCGCGTACCGAAAATAAATAAATAAATAAATAAATAATTTTATTGAAGGGTATTTGATTTACAATGTTGTGTTAATTTCTGCTGTACAACAAAGTGATTCAGTTATATTGATACATGGATATATATTCTTTTTCATATTGTTTTCTATTACGGTTTCTTATAGAATATTGAATATAGTTCCCTGGGCTATACAGTACCACCTTGTTGTTTATCCATTCTATATATAATAGTTTGCATCTGCTCATCCCAAACTCCCAATCCATCCCTCCCCCACCCCACCAGCCTCTTTGGCAGCCACAAGTCTGTTCTCTATAACCTGTGAGTCTGTTTCTGTTTCTGTTTCATAGGTAAGTTGATTTATGTCGTATTTTAGATTCCACATATAAGGGATGTCATGTGGTGTCTGTCTTTCTCTTTCTAACTTACTTCACTAGTGTGATAATCTCTAGGTCCATCTGTATTGCTGCAAATGGCATTATTTCATTTTTTTTTTTATGGCTGAGTAGTATTCCATTGTATATGTATACCACATCTTTATCCATTCATCTGTCAATGGACATTTAAGTTGTTTCCATATCTTGGCTATTGTATATAGTGCTGCTGTGTAGATAGGGATAGGTGTGTTGTCTGTCTTAATTCTTAATATAAGCATTTATAGTTGTAAATTTCTCTCTAAGCACTGCTTTACCTACATACCCTAAATTTTGTTTTGTTTCTTCATTTTCATTCATCTCAAAGTATTTTCTGTTTTCCCTTTTGATTTCTTCTTTGATACATTTGTTATTTAGTAATGTGTCATTTCCCAAATTTTCCTACTACTTATATCTAATTGTATTCTATTGTGATAGGAGAATATACTTTGTATCATTTCTGTCTTTTTAAATTTATTGAGGTTTGTTTATGGCCTACCATATAGTCTATCTTGGTGAATGTTCCATGTGACTTGAGAGAATGTGTATTCTGTTATTGGATGAAGTATTCGATAGATGTCTATTAGGTCTAACTGGTTTATAGTGTTATTCAAGTCTTCTATTTCCTTGTTGATCTTCTGTCCAGTTGTTCTCAACATGTTTATGTTGTTATAGCTTTCTGATGAATTGACACTTTTATCATTATAACATTATCTCTAGTAACATTTTCTGTTTGAAGTCTACTTTGTCCAGTTTTCTTGTGCTTGTTGTTTGCATGATGTAGCTTTTTCATTCCTTTTACTTTCAATCTGTTTGTATCTTTGAATAAATGTGTAAAATTTATTAAATGTGTCTCCTGTAAACAGCATATAGTTGAATTATGTTTTTTTGAAATTCAGGCTGACAATCTCTGCCTTTTAAGTAGATTGTTGAATCTATTCACATTTAATGTTATTAGTGATATAGTTGGATTTACACCTGCTTTTTTTTAATATATCCTTTTTTTAAAAAAAAATAAATTTATTTATGTATTTTTTTTATTTTTGGCTGTGTTGGGTCTTTGTTGCTGTGCACGGGCTTTCTCTAGTTGTGGTGAGCGGGGGCTACTCTTCATTGTGGTGCGCGGACTTCTCATTGCGGTGGATTCTCTTGTTGTGGAGCACAGGCTCTAGGCACGCAGGCTTCAGTAGTTGTGGCATGTGGGCTCAGTAGTTGTGGCTTGCGGGCTCTAGAGCACAGGCTCAGTAGTTGTGGTGCACAGGCTTAGTTGCTCCACGGCATGTGGGATGTTCCCAGACGAGGGCTCGAACCTGTGTCCCCTGCATTGGCAGGCAGATTCTTAACCACTGCACCACCAGGGAAGTCCATACATCTGCTTTATTTCTTTATTTGTGTCTCATGTCCTTTTTGTTCCTCTGTTCCCATTTTACTGCTTTCTTTTTTCATTAAGTGAATATCTTGTAATGTATCAATTCAATTTCTTTTTTTCTTTTTTTGGCCACGCTGTGCGGCATGTGGGAATCTTAGCTCCCCAACCAGGGTTCGAACCTGTGCCCCCTGCATTGGAAGTGTGGAGTCTTACCCACTGGACAGCCAGGGAAGTCCCTCAATTCAATTTCTTTAATGATTTTTTTTTTACTATAGGTTTTGGGGATTTGTTTAGTGGTGGCTCTAGTGTTTATTATGTGCACCTTAAATTATCATAATCAGCTTCAGATTTATATTAGCTTAATTCCAGGGATATATACATAGAAAACTTACTCCTATATAGCTTTATTCCCTTTTCTGTCTTTTTGTGGTATTTTTGCTGTGTATAATAATTTATTAATGTTACAAACCCAAAAATACCTTGTTGTAATTATTACTTTATAATCTATAGTAATTTCCTTAGCCAAAACAGTTTTGCTCTCTCTTACCTCCTTTTTGCTGTTATTGGCAAATAATGTTACACATACATTACATTTCTATATGTTATAGGCCCAACAATATACTATATGCATAGTATTTTATACAATTGCTTTTAAAATAAATCAAGAGAATAAAAGAGAAAAATAGGAATTTATACTGCCTTTTTTTCTTCTGGTTTTATTGAGATGTAATCGACGTACAGCACTATATAAGTTTAAGGTATACAGCATAATGATTTGACTCACATACATCATGAAATGATTATCACAGTAAGTTTGGTAAACATCTATCATCTCACACAGATACAAAATTAAGGAAGTAGAAACTAATTTTTCTGTGTGATGAGAATTCTTAAGATTTACTCTCTTACAACTTTTATATGTAACATACAGCAGTGTTAATTATATTTATCATTATCCCTTGTACTTATTTATCTTATATCTGGAAGTTTATACTTTTTGACTACCTTCATCCATTTTACCCTCCCCCCACATCCCCCTGCCTCGGCTGTAACCACAAATCTAATCTCATTTTCTATGAGTTTGTTTGTTTCTAAAGTATTGGATTGGCCAAAAAGTTTGTTCGGGTTTTTCATAACATCTTACAGACAAACCCGAACGAACTTTTTGGCCAACCCAATGTAATTGACCTATAACCCTCTGTGATTTGATATTTCTATACATTTCAAATAATCACCATGATAAATTTAGTTATGATAATGTCATCATACAAAAATATTACATAGTGACTATGTTCACCATACTGTATGTTTCATCCCTTTGGCGCATTTATTTTGTAACTGGAAGTTTGTACCTTTTAACTCCCCTCACCTAGTTCTCTTCCCCCACCCACTTCCCCTCTGGCAACCACATGTTTGTTCTCTGTATCTATAATTCTGTTTCTGTTTTGCTATGTTTGTTCATTTGTCTTATTTTTTAAATTCCACATATAAGCGATATCATACAGTATTTGTCTTTCTCTGTCTGAATTATTTCACTTAGCATACCGTCTAGGTCCATCCATGTTGTCGCAAATGGCAAAATTTCATTCTTTTTTACGGTTAAGTAATGTACAGTTTTTTATAATAACATAAGTACCTTTACTTGGGCTCATTGTTTTTTGTGTGGACTTGAATTACTGTCTGGGGTCACTTGTTTTTAGCCTGAAAAACTTCCTTTAGTATTTCCTGTTACACAGGTGTGCTGGTAACAAATTCTCTTAGTTTTTGTTCATCTGGGGAAGTCTTTATTTCACCTTCATTTTTAAAAGATAACTTTGCTGGATATAGGATTTTTAGTTAATAATTTTTTCTTTGAGCAGCTTGAATATGTTGTTCCACTGCCTTCTGGCCTAGATTGTTTTTTTAAAATATTTATTTATTTTTATTTATCTGTTTTGGCTGTGCTGGGTCTTAGTTGCAGCATGCGGGATCTCCTTAGTTGCGGCATGTGGACCCTTGGTTACATCATATAAACTCTTAGTTGCAGCATGCATGCAGGGTCTAGTTCTCCAACCAGGGATCGAACCCAGGCCCCCTGCATTGAGAGTGTGGAGTCTTACCCAGTGGACCACCAGGGAAGTCCCCGGCCTAGATTGTTTTTATTGGGAAGTCAACTGTTAATCTTAAGGAGATTCTTCTGTAAGTGATGAATTATTTTTCTCTTGCTGTTTTGAAGTTTTTCTCCACACTCACCCAGGACTTAGCCTCAGGAACAGGTAACTGGGGGAAATATGAGAAATACTGAAGTTTTCCTCTTGGGAATAAAGCCCTCTGACTGGGAGCTAGGGAAAAAGGAAGCCTGAAGTTCTTGGCTGGAACTGTGTAGGGTAGTGTCTTTGCCTTACTGAGCTAGAGTGGAGGAGGGAGAGAGTGGTCTTGATTCAAATACCACAGACTCATCTTTTTAAACAAATTTTCATAGATTCTCTCTTTTTTAAAATATTTAATTAATTAATTAGGTTGCACCAGGTTTTAGTTGCGGCACTTGGGTTCCTTAATTGCAGCTTGTCAGCTCCTTAGTTGGGCATGTGAACTCTTAATTGCAGCATGCATGTGGGATATAGTTCCCTGACCAGGGATTGAACCTGGGCCCCCTGCATTGGGAGCTTGTAGTCTTAACCACTGTGCCACCAGGGAAGTCCCTTCATAGATTTTCTTGAATAGATATTTCTTCATTTGCTGTTTGCCCTTAGGACTATTTCTAGAGGTTTTAATTGTTGTGGGGGTTTTTTCATAATTTTCACCAGTTTCACTGGAGAGTAGGTCAGCAGATCTCCAAGTCCTTCCCCCACTGTTTGCCCTTAGGACTATTTCTAGAGGTTTTAATTATTGTGGGTTTTTTTTTCATAATTTTCAGCAGTTTCACTGGAGAGTAGGTCAGCAGATCTCCAAGTTCTTCCCCCATGTGATTCTTTTTAATCCTCCTCTTATTCCTGCATGTTATCCTAGGATTTATTCATACTTCAGATAATAGGGGAGCCCATTAAGATTAGCACTGCAGTGACAATCAACTATATGTATTTTGTCTCCTATTGCTCTTTGAAAGGCCTGCCTAGATAATTCTTTACAGTTCGCAGATAATGCCTTACCTTACCAAACTGAACTGTGAAAGTTCAGAACAAGCTGGGAAAAAGTGAACTTATTTGTGTAGGAGTGTTTTTAGTGCCTCTGTTAGAAGTGGAGGAGGTGAGTAGGAATTTCATACTGTAGGGAGAGTGCCTAAAAATAATTTACTTAAAACTTTGAAGGCAATAAGTTGGTCTTAATTTTAGTGTTTCTCACTAAAACTTATAAATTTCTATTAAGTTCTTTTCTTTTTTTCTTATTGGAGTATAACTGCTTTACAATGTTGTGTTAGTTTCTGCTGTAAGTTCTTAAAAGTTGTGAAGTAAGCAAGCTTTTAAGTTCCTATTATCCAGTTTTTGTTGTAATGTGGGCTTAACAAATTGTATACACCACAGTTAAGTCGTTTGTTCCTTAAAATCATTATCTAGCAATACACACAGACACACAAACAGACACACATCTCCTTCCTTTTAAACAGAAATAGGAACATACTATATATATTGTATAGAATCTTGCTTTTTTTCTCTCTTTTTTAAATTAATATACTTTACTTTTTTAGAGCAGTTTTAGGTTTATAGAAAAATTGAACAGAAAGTACAGGGTTTCCCTATATCCCCTCTACCCCCACCCACACAGCACAGTTTCCCTATTATTAACATCTAACATTAGTTTGGTACATTTGTTAGAATTGATAAACCAATATTTATATATTATCATTAATTAAAGTCCATAGTTTATATTAATATTCAGTCTTTGTATTGTGTTTCCTATGGGTCTTGACAAATGTATAATGTCATGTATCTACCATTATGGTATCATACAGAATAGTTTCACAGCCCAAAAAATCCTCTGTGCTCTACCATTTTATCTTTCCCTCCTTTTCCCTGGACCCCTGGCAACCACTGATCTTTTAAATCTCTCTATACACTTGCCTTTTCCGGACTGTCGTATAATTGGAGTCATACATTATGCAACCTTTTCAGACGGCTTCTTTCACTTAGCAATGTGTATTTAAGGTTCCTTCATATTTTTTATGGCTTGATAGCTCATTTCTTTGTAATCACTTAATATTCCATCGTATGTATGTCTGACAGTTTGTTTATCCATTCACCTGATGAAAGATATCTTACCTGCTTTCAAGTTTTGGCACTTATGGATAAAGCTGCTATGAGCATTCATCTGCAGGTTTTTTGTGGACATAAGTTTTTCAACTCATTTGGCTAAATACCAAGGAGTGCAATTTTTGCTGGATTTTATGATAAGACTATGTTTGCTTTGTTAGAAGCTGTCAAACTGTCTTCCAAAGTGGCTGTACCATTTTGCATTCTCAACAGCAATGAGTGAGAATTCTGTTGCTCCACATCCTTACCAGCATTTGGTATTGTCAGTGTTTTAGATTTTAGCCATTCTAATAGGTGTTTGGTGGTATCTATCTCACTGTTTTAATTTACAGTTCCCTGATGACATATGATGTTGAACATCTTTTCATATGCTTATTTGCCATGTGTATATCTTCTTTGGTGAGGTGTGTGTTCAGATATTTTGCCCAATTTTTAATTTGATTGTTTTCTTTCTTTATTTGGTTGCACAGGGTCTTAGTTGTGGCCAGTGGGCGCCTTAGTTGCAGCTCAGCAGCTCCTTAATCGCAGCACATTGCCTCCTTAGCTGTACCATGCAAACTCTTAGTTGCAGCATGCATGTGGGATCTAGTTCCCTGACCAAGGATCGAACCCGGGCCCCCTGCATTGGGAGTGTGGAGTCTTATTCACTGTGCCACCAGGGAAGTCCCTGATTGTTTTCTTATTATTGAGTTTTAAGAGTGCTTTGTATATTTTGGATGCAGTTCATTTATCAGTTATGGGTTTTGCAAATACTTTCTCCAACTGTGTGGCTTCTCTTTTCAGTCTCTTAACAGTGTCTTTCACAGAGCAAAAGTTTTAAATTTTAATGATGTACTTCTTAGCCATTTTTTCTTTTGTGGATTATGCTTTTAGTATTGTATCTAAAAACTCATCACCAAACACAAGGTCATCTAGATTTTCTCCTATATTATTGTCTAGAAGTTTATAGTTTTGCATATTACATTTAGGTCTATGATCCATTTTGAGTTAATTTTTGTGAAAAGTGTAAGCTCTATGTCTAGGTTCATTTCTTCTTGCATATGGATTTCTAGTTGTTCCAGTATCACTTATTAGAAGGACTTTCTTTCCTGAATTGCCTTTGCTCCTTTGTCAAAGATTAGTTGAGGGGCTTCCCTGGTGGCACAGTGTTGAGAGTCCGCCTGCCGATGCAGGGAACACGGGTTCGTGCCCCGGTCCGGGAAGATCCCACATGCTGCGGAGCGGCTAGGCCCGTGAGCCATGGCCGCTGAGCCTGTGCGTCCGGAGCCTGTGCTCCGCAACGGGAGAGGCCACGACAGTGAAAGGCCCGCGTACCGCAAAAAAAAAAAGATCAGTTGAGTATATTTCTGTGAGTCTATTTCTGGGCACTCTATACTGTTCTCTTGATATTTTTGTCTGTTTTTTCACCAATATCACACTGTCTCACATACTGTAGCTTTATAGTACATTTTGAAGTCAGATAGTGTCTTTCTTCTGACTTTGTTCTTGTTCAACATCATGTTGGCTTTTCTGGTTCTATTGCCTTTCCATATAAACTTTAGAATCAATTTATTGATATCCAAATCGGATTTTTTAAAATAAATGTATTTATTTTTGGCTATGTTGGGTCTTCATTGCGGCGCGCAGGCTTTCTCTAGTTGTGGTGAGCGGGGGCTACTCTTTGTTGCGGTGCGTGGGCTTCTCATTGCGGTGGCTTCTCTTGTGGAGCACGGGCTCCAGGCACGCAGGCTTCAGTAGTTGTGGCTTGCGTGCTGTAGAGCGCAGGCTCAGTAGTTGTGGTGCACGGGCTTAGTTGTTCCACGGCATGTGGGATCTTCCCAGACCAGGGCTTGAACCCGTGTCCCCTGCATTGGCAGGTGGATTCTTAACCACTGCGCCACCAAGGAAGTCCCCTCCAAATTGGATTTTGATTGGGATTGTGTTGAATCTATAGATCAAGTTGGGAAGAACTGACATCTTGACAATATTGAGTTTTCCTATACATGAACGTGGAATGTCTCTCCATTTATTATATTTAGATCTCCTCTGATTTCTTTAATGAATCTTGCTTTTTTTTTACTTGAGAGTTTATCTCAGAGATCACTTTATATTAATACATGCAGATAGACCTACCTTATTCTTTTTAACAACTGACTAATATTTCATTGTGTGGTTGTACAAAAACTTACATAGCTATTCCCGTATTGATGGATGTCTAGGTTGTTCCCAATCTTTCTACTACAAACAGTGCTGCAGTGAAATTCTCTTATAATTTATCTTTGTGCACATGTGTGAGTAGATCTTTGGATAAGTTCTTAAGAATAAAGGTGTTGGGCTTCCCTGGTGGCGCAGTGGTTGAGAGTCCGCCTGCCGATTCAGGGGACGCGGGTTTGTGCCCCCGTCCGGGAGGATCCCACATGCCGCGGAGCGGCTGGGCCCGTGAGCCACGGCCGCTGAGCTAGCGCGTCCGGAGGCTGTGCTCCACAACGGGAGAGGACACCACAGTGAGAGGCCCCCGTACCGCAAAAAAATTTGGGGGGGGGGCCAAAAAAGGGGAGGGCCCCAAAACTGAAAAAAAAAAAAAAAAAAAAGAATAAAGGTGTTTAGTCAAAAGTATGTACATTTAAAATTTTAGTAGCTTTTGCCAATTTTCCTCCAAAGAAGTTGTTTAAATCTATACTCCCAGAGCAGTACATGTGAGTGTTCATTTTCCATAGCCTCACCAACATAGCAGTTATCAAATTTTATAATTTTTGTCAGTTGGATCAGTGAAAAATAGGTCTCATTATAGTGTTTATTTATAATTTCTTCTGAATGTAAGTTTGGGCATCTTTTTATCTATTTAAAAAACTGATTAGGGGCTTCCCTGGTGGCGCAGTGGTTGAGAATCTGCCTGCCAATGCAGGGGACATGGGTTCGAGCCCTGGTCTGGGAAGATCCCACATGCCACGGAGCAACTGGGCCCGTGAGCCACAATTACTGAGCCTGCGCGTCTGGAGCCTGTGCTCCACAATAAGAGAGAACTCGATAGTGAGAGGCCCGCGCACCGTGATGAAGAGTGGCCCCCACTTGCCGCAACTAGAGAAATCCCTCGCACAGAAACGAAGATCCAACACAGCCATAAATAAATAAAATTAAAAAAAACTGATTATGTGGGGAAAAAAAGCTTGAATTATGGATGACTCACAATGCATTAAGATAAATAAATGAAAGTAAGTGGTAAAATATTTAAGATTTTTACTTTCTAAGTACAAGATGATTTTAGTATTCAGCTATTCTACATCATAAACCATTTATCATAATGTTCTTATATAAGTATTTGAAACAATTTTAGAATTATAATTAATTATTTTGGACTGCTACATGGCTTCTCATGCAATTTAAATATAAACTATTTAAGTTACTAATAAAACATGATAATATTTAATATATATCCTAAAGTTGCTATATGATATTGTAGTGAAAATTGATAAATGATACCACTTAACCATTCTGTTTTCTTTAGCCTTAACTTATTTTAAAAGTTCTTTTTTAGGGAATTCCCTGGTGATCCAGTGGTTAGGACTCTGTGCTTCCACTTCAGGGGGCATGGGTTTGATCCCTGGTTGGGGAACTAAGATCCCGCAAGACCCACAGTGCAGCCAAAAAAAAAAAAAAAAAGTTTTTTCAGAAAAGATGTTTTATATGTTTTTCTATGAAAAGTGATTTATTCTTGTCTGTTTCAGACCTGTGGATATCTGGGCTTTGGGCTGTATGATCATTGAGATGGCCACTGGAAATCCCTATCTTCCTAGCAGCTCTGATTTGGATTTACTTCATAAAATTGTTTTAAAAGTAGGTAGGTATTACTGAAATATACTGTTAAATGCCTCAAATAAGTGTTTCCAGATCAATTCTGCTTGATTTTCAAATTTAGTGTTTTCTTTATAAGAACAGGGAAGCGTATTTTTTTGATAGATGGGAGTAGATGGATGCTTTGGGCTGATAAAAAAGGTAGAAAATTCTCCTCCGTTTTTTTTCTTAATATAAATTTATTTATTTATGGCTGCATTGGGTCTTTGTTGCTGCACACAGGCTTTCTCTAGTTGTGGTGAGCGGGGGCTGCTCTTCATGGCAGTGCTCGAGCTTCTCATTGCAGTGGCTTCTCTTGTTGTGGAGCATGGGCTCTAGACGCATGGTTAAGCTAGTCAAATTTAGCAGTGGGGGGTTGTATACCAACTTTAGTGACACTAATGTTTATAAGTTCTGGTAACCCACTACCATCGGACCAGCCTCTCCTCTGTTTTTGAAAATAATATTTTTCTTTACCAGGATGCAAATAGCTATGCCATGTTTTGATGGTTGATACTAAGAAAAATAGTAAAATAGGAACCTACTTCAATTTGTCTGAAAGTTGTTTTAAAATTTTGGCTTCTACAAATATTTGCTTCTTTCAAAGAGGACTTTTAAGTAATAGAGTTGATTTTGATGTTTTTTAAAAGTGCTTGGAGGACTTCCCTGTTGGCACAGTGGTTAAGAATCTGCCTGCCAATGCAGAGTACACGGGTTCGAGCCCTCATCTGGGACGATCCCACATGCCATAGAGCAACTAAGCCTGTGCACCACAACTACTGAGACTGCGCTCTAGAGCCCACGAGCCACAACTACTGAGCCCTGACACCACAACTACTGAAACCCACGCACCTAGGGCCCGTGCTCCACAACAAGAGAAGGCACCGCAATGAGAAGCCCGTGCACCACAACAAAGAGTAGCCCCCACTCGCCACAACTAGAGAAAGCCCACGTACAGCAATGAAGACCCAACACAGCCAAAATAAATAAATTTATAATAAATAAAGTGCTTGGAAATAGAAAACCAATTATTTACTGAGAAAACTTTTTTTTAAACCACAGTAGATAAGCAGAGAGCTGATCTGCTTTGACTACCAAAACATTTTCATGGTTAGCATTGCTCATGGAGTTTCAAGGATTTTATATATATATACCTCTGAATGAGGAGCTTGAGGAGCCTTTTTTGTGGTGAGGAAGCTATACATAAACATGTAATTACAGGGTCATGAGAAAGGTACTGTGAACAACTATAAAAACCGTGAATCTGGGTAAATATTCATTAAAGATACAGTTCAGAGCCTTAAAGCATCATACTTTTTTCTGTCATCTTTAAAGTTCTGGTTATGAGATTAATGTTAGAAGGACCTCTAGAGACGGTGGGATCAATTTTGTTATTTTACAAATGAGGAAACCAAGGCACAGAAAAGGAAGATTTGCCCAAGATCACAGAATTAGTTATAGCAGAACTAGTGCTAGAATTTAGCTCTCTCCATTCCTATTTATAGTTCTTTCCATTCTACTACTACTCTATAGCCTTGTTTCTTCTTTGCAGGATTCCTATTTCTATATAACGTTAGTATTTTAGCTGTTTTGAGTAAGGCTTTGCTGATGAACACTTGCTAGTTAAACCATTTATATACCCTTATAGAAATATGTAAAAGTTTGAATGTGCCTTTTCTAATGGCATTATATGTCTTGTATTTTGGGAAAAGAATATGCACATGTGGTTTTATATTTTCTACTGCCTATGTACTATCAATAGATTACTGGGGAAACTCACATTTTTTTATGCTATATTCAGATAGTTCCTCGTTCAACTTTAAAAAATTAAAAGAACTTAACTGTTATTCTCCCTTTTTAGTAATTTAATGCAGACTACGTAACAATTTATTATTTTGATTGTAGAATAATTTCCCGGTTTTCTTAGGTATATATTTTTTCTCTTTTCAGGCAATTTGACACCTCACTTGCAGAATATCTTTTCCAAGAATCCCATTTTTGCTGGGGTGGTCCTTCCTCAAGTTCAACACCCCAAAAATGCAAGAAAAAAATACCCAAAGCTAAATGGATTGTTGGCAGATATTGTTCATGTATGTTAAGAGATTAAGGACTTATACTGGGAAATTTGCATAAATTAAAATACAGTTTTAGGATATTACTTTAATGAGATTCCAAAAGGATTCATGAAGTAATGTTATCTGTTAAAAGTTACTATATTCCTCTGTCTTTGTGTCTTAAGTTCAGAGAAATTAAAAGTCACAGACTGTTAGAAATGAAAGGCCCCTGGGGTAATCCTGTCTATTATTTTTTGTTTATCCCAATTTTATTGATAATTAGGGATAAACTGGAAAATTTTAAGGACTTACCGTGTTTATCAACACCTCTTAACAGCCAGTCTTCCTAGCAGTCTACCCAAGGGATTTGTTCCTTGTACAGTGGTATTCTAAGGTATGCACAAGGCGTTCGCAGCTGCAGTTTTAATGTTGTTTGAGGATACACCAATACCAAAATTCAGGTTGAATCGGAGGAAGCAAAACATTATATAGCACTTTTAAGTTAGTTTAAAATTTAAATTTTATTTTGAACTACATAATAAATATACCAGCATACTTAGTACAAAATTCAAAATGTGAGAGTTACTTGCTTCTATTTATTTTCTCTTTCCAGCCAATTTCCTTTCCCAGGGTCAACTAAACAACTTGTTTCCAATGTACAGCCCTTACAAAAAGTGGTTACCTAAATTTCAAAGCAAGTATAGTGTGGTGTTTATAAGAAGGGGCTCTGGATTCACATGAACTTTGTTTAAAACTCAGCTCTGTCACTAATTAGCTCTGTAAACTTGAGCAAGTCAATCTCCATGCCTCAGTTTACTGGGCTATAAAACAACATTAACAATATTTATTTTCTGGAGCTGGAGGATTAAATGAGGTAATGGTAGAAGTATTCTCAGTGCAGAGCCTTGAATAAGCTATCAACAAATGTTGTTAATGTTAACTGTTGTTGCTGTTATTTAGATAAAACTAAACATATGACATGTAACATCTAAAGACTATTATCAAAGGAAGAAGGTTGTTTCTTTGGTACTTGGAAAGAACTAAAGTTTATTAAAGGATAAGACTTGTTTACTACATTTTCACTTCAGTTTCTTTCTTTTTTCATGTCATAGTTTTGATCATACAAAGAATACATAATGATCATAAGAAAAATAGGAATACTTGATAAACAAAGGGGAGAAGTTAAGATTTTCCCAACCCCACAATCCAGGAAAAATTACTATTAACATTTTGGTTTATATACTTCTGGGCTTTTCTCAACCAACTACAAGCATAGAAATTTATGCTATTTAAAAGGTATCATACTTTACACACTGCTATGTAATCTGTTTATTTTCACTTAGCAGCATATTTAAGCATACTACCATGTCAGTAAGTATGGAGCTACATCATAATTTTAGGGCTTACATAGTGTTTCATTTTTATAGTTTATTTAACTGATCTTGCAATTTGGACATTTGTTTTCAGGTTTTTTCTCTCACTATTGGTAAAGTTGCTACAGTGAACATCTTTTTGTTTTTGTTTTTGTTTTGTGGTACGCGGGCCTCTCACTGTGGTGGCCTCTCCCGTTGCGGAGCACAGGCTCCGGACGCGCAGGCTCAGCGACCATGGCTCACGGGCCCAGCCGCTCCGCGGCATGTGGGATCTTCCCAGACCAGGGCACGAACCCGTGTCCCCTGCATCGGCAGGCGGACTCTCAACCACTGCGCCACCAGGGAAGCCCAGTGAACATCTTTTATATGTCTTTATGAACTTGTATTGTTGGGATAAATTCCTAGAAGTGTGACTAGTGGACCAAAGGGTTTACACTTTTTAGGACTTTTGATATATTTTGCTGTTTTTTTCTCCAGAAAGGTTTCATTAATTTATACTCAAGTAGCATTGGATATAAATCTCCATTCTCAATCTAACATTGAATATTATAATTTTTTTATTTTTAAATTTTATTTATTTATTTTTGGCAGCATTGGGTCTTCTTTTCTCTAGTTGTGCTTTTCTCTAGTTGTGGCAAGTGGGGCTACTCTTCATTGTTGTGCATGGGCTTCTCATTGCAGTGGCTTCTCTTGTTGAGGAGCACGGGCTCTAGGCGTGTGGGCTTCAGTAGTTGTGGTGCATGGGCTCAGTAGTTGTGGCTCTCGGGCTCTAGAGCACAGGCTCAGTAGTTGTGGCTCATGGACTTAGTTGCTCCTCAGCATGTGGGATCTTCCTGGACCAGGGCTCGAACCTGTGTCCCCTGCATTGGCAGGCGGATTCTTAACCACTGCACCACCAAGGAAGTCCCAGAATATTATAATTTAAAAAATATTTGCCAACTTAATAAACTAGAAATAAAATACCTTTCTTAAAATTGCACTTAGGTCGTTACAGGAAAGTTGGACATTTTACTAATATTAATTGGTCATTTGTATTTCTTATTTTAAGAATCCTTAACCTATTTGTCATTTCAAGTATCTTTTTATATTGATTTGCAAAATAATAAACATATTAGTCTTTTGTTGTATATGTTGTAACTACTTTTTTTCAACTTGAATAATCTGGTGATTTGGAATGCCACATTTATCGTAGACAAAATGCTTATACATGCTTGGGTCTGTTTCTATTTTGTTGATGTCTCTCTTTATTCTAGTACAGATACAGTTTTGATTGATTAGTGTAACTTTAAAATACATCTTTTTGTCTTTTGGCCACACCGCACGGCTTGTGGAATTTTAGTTCCCCGACCAGAGATTGAACCCAGGCCCTGGCAGTGAAAGCGCCTAGTCCTAACCACTGGACCACCAGGGAATTCCCTAAAATACATCTTAATACCTGGTGTAGAGCATGTAATTTTTTCCTAGATTAAAATTTTTTAAACAATTTTATTGTGGTATAATTTCTGTACAGTAAACTATATGTACTTCAGGTGTAAAATTTGATGAGTTGATAGATGTATACACCTGTGAAACCACCACTACAACAAAGATACCTAACATTTCCATCACTCCCCAAAATGTCCTTGCGTCCTTTTGTAATCCATCTTTCCCTTCATTCCTATCCCCAGATAACCACTGATTTACTTTGTAACTATAGTTTACATTTTCTAGAATAGTCTACAAATGGAATCAAACAGTATATACTCTTTTATGTCAGGCTTCTTTATCAGCATTGTAATCTAGAGATTCAGTTCATGTTTTTGTGTGTATCGGTAGTTTATTTATTCTCCTGTTTTGGGTTGTTTCCTCTTTTTGGCTTTTACAAATAAAATTGCTATTAACATTCACTTATAAGTCTTTGTATAGATGTGTATTTTTATTTTCAGGGGGAACTGCCAGTCTGTTTCTCAAAGTGTGGTATTTTACATTTTCCAAACTAGGGCAAGTATTTAAATTTTGTGAATTATATTATTCACAGAAAGAATATTTATCTGCTTCTAATAGGCTATGACCTTTTGGCATTTTTCTTCCTAAGTTTTGTGGTTGGATAACTATTATGTACTAAAATAAGCACGTATTTTGAGCTAGTTGCAGTCTTAAGGATCTGAATATTCCCACATCATAAAGATAATGGACTCAGTTTTACTTTGTGAGTCAACTTTTTTTTAATTGTGGTAAAAAACACATAGCATATAATCTATCCTCTTACCAAATTTTAATATGTACAGTACAGTGTTGTTAACTATATTCACATTGTTGTATAGCAGATCTCTACAACTTTTTCTGTGAATCAATTTAAACGTACACCTTTTGAAATAAACAAAAGTGTAATATTGTATGCAATTACTTTGGATATTCTGGACTTTAACTATCTTTTATATTTATGAGATCTTAGACAAATTACTTGTCCTCTCTGGGCCTTAGTCTTCTCATCTGTACAATGAGGATAGTAATACTACCCACCTTGTAGGATTGTTGTTGGGATCAAGTAATAGGAAAAGGCTAGATAGAGTGTTGTATGGCACATAGTAAGCATAAATAAAAGTTAACTATTATTAGTATGTTTTGCCTTCTTTTAGAGGAAGAATGAATATTATAAGGTAAATAGCTTTTATTCAAATTCTATCTAATATTTTGATTAAAGAAATGTGTTCTATTTATAATTATATCATTTAATTATATATAGATTCCTTATGTGCATCTTATTATCCAAAACTCTTTTTTAAAATAATTTTAAATTATTTATTTATTTATTTTTAAAGGCTGCATTGGGTCTTCGTTGCTGTGCGCAGGCCCTCTCTAGTTGCAGCGAGCGGGGGCCACTCCTCGCTGTGGTGTGCGGGCCTCTCACCGTGGTCGCCTCTCCTGCTGCGGAGCACAGGGTCTAGGTGGGTGGGCTTCAGTAGCTGTGGCACATGGGCTTTAGCAGCTGTGGCACGCGGGCTTCAGTAGCTGTGGCACGCGGGCTTCAGTAGCTGTGGCACACGGGCTTTAGTAGCTGTGGCACGTGGGTTCAGCTGCTCCGCAGCATGTGGGATATTCCTGGACCAGGGCTCGAACCCACATCCCCTGCATTGGCAGGCAGACTGTTAACCACTGCGCCACCAGGGAAGCCCCTTATCCAAAACTCTTACTTCCATGTCTCTTTTTGTTTTGTGGGGTTTTTTTGGTTCTCAATTCAGTTGAAGTCCTCCCAAGTTAGGGAAACAGAAAAGAGCTGTTCTGATACTGGGTTATTGAAAGATTTGGGGGCTTGGATATTTGTGAAACTGTTTTATGCCATAGAAAGAGCACCAGATTAGTAATCAGACAATATGGATTAAAATTCTAGTTTGGCAAATCACTAATCATGCTTCTAGTTCTGTAAAATGGAAATGATAATCCATGAACTTTCCACCTTACAGGGCTGATAAGAGGATCAAAATGAGCTAATTAATTCCTGCTAATTCCAGCAGAAATAGACCGACTTCTGTTTTGGCTAGAATCACAGACCATTTAACCTGTAATAATGCCTTACAAGTACAAATTTCTTAGGGAAATAAGTGGTCAGAACTCACTGTCGGAAATTCCTGAGGTCTAATTCCATCTTTTCAAGAACTATTTTAGCTCTGGGTAATTAATTACACCTACATTTGTGAAATAAATTTAACATTTACCTTTAGGAGCCCTGTTAAGAGTTTGTTTAACATAGAATCTTTTTTCATCTTCTAGGCTTGTTTACAAATTGATCCTGCTGAGAGGATATCATCTACTGATCTTCTGCATCATGAGTATTTTACTAGAGATGGATTTATTGAAAAGTAAGCATTTTGAGTGAGTGTGGACTTTTTCGTGTTTTATATTAGGATGTTTTGCTAGCATGAAAATTGCTATGTAGGTTAATGTTACACAACAGAAGAATTCAATTTATCAAAAACTTACTGAGTTTCTGTATTGACTAAGTATATGATAGATTTACAGGTGTCATGGTAAAAATTCTAATAATAAAAAAAAGTGTACATAACATTCATTACACAGTTACTATGTCCTAGGCAGTGTGCTAAGCTCTTCACATGCATTTTCAATTCTCATTATAGGCCAGAGATAACATTAAATAAACAATAAATACTTTCTAGCTTTGTTTCCATTTAGACCTCTGACTCAGAATAGTCCAGTTTTTCCTCTCTGATAGCATCTCTGATCTATATACTACAATTAGCATTCATTTCCCAGATGATTTTTTTTCTCTGCTTTACTTATTCTCTGTTGCAGTTCCTGTTGTTTTATTCTCCCCAGCAAACTGGAGGTTCCTTGAAGACAGGGACCATGCCTCTTAAAGCCTGTCTCTGTCTCACATTGTATCTAAAATATATAATGACAATGTAGATTCATAAGTCAGCCATGCTTTTTAAAAAAACACACCATTTTCTATTTGGGCTTTGAAAGAAACAGGAAAGGTTTCTCATTAATTGCAAAATCATTCAGTTTGCCTTTGGATACGAGGTCACAAACATGAATATTAATTAAAAATGTGATGGAGTTAAGATCATGCATAGAAAAGACCAGGACCTCCATTGAAGATAGACCAAAATAGAAAAAGGCAAAGAAAAGGGAATCTTTGAGAGTTACTAGAACTTCAGGCATTTCAGGAATTTTAATCTAAAAAAATGAGAGGATATATTAAAAGTGCCATTGAGGGCTTCCCTGGTGGCGCAGTGGTTGAAAGTCCGCCTGCCGATGCAGGGGACTCAGGTTCGTGTCCCGGTCCAGGAAGATCCCACATGCTGTGGAGCGGCTGGGCCCGTGAGCCATGGCCACTGAGCCTGCGCGTCCGGAGCCTGTGCTCCGCAATGGGAGAGACCACAACAGTGAGAGGCCCGTGTACCGCAAAAAAAAAAAAAGTGCCATTGATAAGAAGTGTCAGTTATTGAATAAAAAAATCGTTTCCTATCAATTCTACATAGACTGATTTCTCTTGGGTATTTAGATATTAGGATTTTACTATTATGGGGTGAAAGTTCTTGAGTTCCAATAATAGAAGCCTCAGAAAATGTTTGGGGGAAGACCTTTTAATTGGATAAGAGACCTCTTTTTTTCATGGACCTTCTGCAATGCAAGGAAGTTTTAACAAAAATGTGCATTTTCCTATTCAGCCAAACTAATGATACTGGTTACTTTCTTCATCTCCTCACACTACCCTTTACTATAATTCTAGGGAAGAATTCATTCATGGTAGAATTCATTCAGTCCCAAACTGATGGCAGTAGCTGCTTCAAGGAGGGAAACTGTGCAACTCCGGGAGAGGGGTGGGAAAGAGATTTTTCGGTATAACCTTTTGAGTTTTAAGCCATGTGAATGGATTTTCTATTAAAAAATAAATAACTTTAAAAAAGCCTAACTAAAACCAAAACAATCTCCCTTCAATATTGATGTATTCTATTACATTTTGTTCTGAAAATATTTGTCTAGAGTAAGATTTTAGAAACTAGTTCATCTTTTAAGTCCTGTTACTTTGAAGAACTGCAAAAGGGACAAAGTGGCCTGAGTCTTCCTTGAAAATAATAGTATATTTATCAAAATAAAAAACGATACTTTTATTAAGTAAACTTTGTATCACAAAAGGAATCTAATTCATATAAGCCTATCTTGTAAAAGTTTTATTAATAGTAGATTACCATGGAAAAATTTTAGAAAGATGTATCTTTACCAGGAAACAATTTGTATTAGGTAAATATTGTGCCATCTCTTGGCATGCATTACTGATAACTTATTTATGCTGTAGCTCAAATGCAAATTAATTGATTAGAAAGTCTTTTAAAGATAAAATACTCTATCAACATAAATAAAAGTGTTTGATATTGCTTGTTTTATCAGATTCATACCAGAACTGAGAGCTAAATTGCTACAAGAAGGAAAAGTCAATTCATTCATAAAGCCAAAAGAGAATTCTAAAGAAAATGAATTTATGAAAGATGATAGAAAAACAATTTATACCAATACACTGCTAAGTACTTCAGTTTTGGGAAAGGTAAAAATTGGTCTTCTTTTTAGCCAGTATAACTATTATTTTTTTTTTTTTTTTTTTTTTT